>NC_086105.1:151553216-151916966 GCF_963921235.1 Mobula hypostoma
CTTACTCAATGGCTGAAAGATTTCAGGAGAAGAAAAATTATCGACTTCAGGAGAAAGAAAAAGAGATTGATGAGCCAGTCCTCATTGGAGGTTCAGAGGTAGAGGGGGTCAGCAACTTTAAATTCCTTGGTGTTATTATTTCAGAGGACCTGTCCTGGGCCCAGCACATAAATACAATTATGAAGAAAGCACAGCAGTGCTTCTAGTTCTTTAGGAGTTTGCAGAGATTTGGCATGATATCTAAAACTTTGACTAACTTCTATAGACGTGTAGTGGAGTGGCTGCACCAAGCTTGGTACGGAAAAATCAATACCCTTGAACGGAAAATTCTACAAAAAGTAGTGGATATAGCCCAGTCCATCACGAGTAAAGCCCTCCCAAACATTGAGCACATCTGCATGAAATGCTGCACAAGAAAGCAGCATCCAATATCAGGGACCTCCACTATCCAGGACATCTCTCTTCTCACTACTCCCATCAGGAAGAAGGTACAAGAGCCTTAGAACTTGCACCACCAGGTTTAGGAACAATTACTAACCCTCAACCATCAGGCTCTTGAACAAAGGGGCCAGTTTTGGGCCCCTTATCTCAGAAAGGATGTATTGTCATTGGAGAGAGTCCAAATGAGATTCACAAGGATGATTCCAGAAATGAAGGAGTTAACATATGAGGAGCATCTGGCAGCTTTGGGTCTGTACTCACCGGAATTTAGAAGAATGCATGGGGATCTCATTGAAACCTACCTAATGTTGAAAGGACTAGATAAGGTGGTTGTGGATAGGATGCTTCCTCTGGTGGGGATATCCAGAGTGGCCTATTTCCACTCCTATGTCTTATGGTCTAACTTCACTCAACTTCACCTGCCCATCATTGAAATGTTCCCCACAACCAACGGACTCACTTTCCAGAACTCTTCATCTCATGTTCTCAATATTTATTACTTTGTTATTTATATTGTTGTTTCTTCTTTTTGTCTTTGCACAGTTTGTTGTCTTATGTATTTTGGTTGAAAGCCCTAGTTTGATGGTCATTCATTGATTTTGTAACAGTTAATATTCTATACATTTGTTGAGTATACCCACAAGAAGATGAATCTCAGGGTTGTATATGGTGAAACATTGAAACATACAGTGAAATGCGTCGTTTGCAGACATCCCACCCTCCAAAAACTCATTTCAGGGAGGTAGCACCATCAATTTGCGGGAGACTCCCGGAACTTCCAGGAGAGGTGGGATGTCTGCAATAGAGTAGCAACTTAACAGCTAGCCAGCTAGTTTAAATAACGTTAGCTATGTTAATGAACGAATGACATCTGTTAAACTCACCTCAACATGTCTTTTACAGTCTTGACCCATCATGGGCAACAGAAAAGTCACTTGCAAACAGTGCAGCGAGCAACACTGTCATTACTTTTGACCCCTATTAGGCAGGGGTACACTTTAGTGTAGTCTGGGGTGATGTATGTTTTATATTTTCTTTTTTTGGAACACTCTGCCATGGCGCTCTCTCCCTCTCTCGCTCGCTCTTGGGCTCTCGCGCCCTCTCGCTCTCAAAAAAATTGATTTCTGGGACATTGTATATAATTTGTGGGCATCAGGGAGCCACTATCAATATGCGGGAGACTCCTAAAACTTCCGGGAGAGATGAGATGTCTGCGTTTGTGTTGTTGGCCAGAAGAAACTATAGTCTGATCAAGGACAGGGGAAGCAGACAAGCCAGTTCTCTTTGTTTCCCCCCATTTTGTGGACTCTAAACGGATTCTTGCCCTTGGATAATCTAATCAGAGCAACTGAATGTGGACACAGGAAGCTTCAGGTAATGATCTGCTAAACCTGAGACCATTCTCAAACAAGTAGCCATTTGTTATGTGAAGGGCATGGACTCTGAACTGATTCTTTACTCTGGGACAATCTAATCAAAGCAATAAACCTGAGACCATTCTCAGAGCAGTAGCTACTTGTTACGTAAAAAGGCAGACCTGCCAAAGGAGCAATCTGTAATCTCGTTAGACTCTGTCTGGCTTGCCTCATTCAACTGATTTGGATCAGTCAGAGTGTAAAGGCACAAATACACAAGGCTGGGGTGGGCAGAGCCATGAAACAGTGACCAGTAAGAAGGAGACCCAGGGAGGTCAGGTGACCTTCAGCCAATGGTTTCATTGATGAGGAACAGTTATAAGATTCAGGAGCTCCAAATACGCAAGGGCGATAACTCTCCAGCAGCCAGGACCCCACGGACATGTGGAGATCGGGACCACAAGGAATGTCCAGCCAGCCCCAGTGTAGACTCCTTTCCTGGGTAATACCTTTTCTCCTCATTGACTGTTCATGGAAGGTCAGGGTTTCTAGTGGGGTGCACACAGAGACCGTTTGTGAACCCCTGTGCTTTTTGGTTGAAACAATAAAAGTTACTTTTGGGTAAGTACAGATTCTCTCTGCCTCACTGATCATTATTATTACAAGGGGTGATTCTTGTAACAGTGTCAAATCAAATCAGGTAGGATTGTGCTGAACAGCCTGCAGGTGTCGCCACACTTCCAGCAGCAACATAGCACGCCCAGAACCCACTAACCCTAACCCAGATGCCTTTGGACTCTGGGGGGAACCGCATGCAGTCATGGGTGGAACAGAGAGATTTTTTATAGAGAGCAGCAGGAATTGAATGCCTATCTTTTAGCTGACGCTGTAAACATTGCACTAACTGCTACATTACCATTCCACCCCACTGAGCTAACACTCAAGTGCAAGACCTCAGGATATGAGTGTTTTGGCATCGTCAGAATCTTACCAGAGAAAGCAGCCATGATACCAGAGCACTGTATAAACTGGAGGCGGTCACCGCACTGTCCAGTGAGAAGGTTTTCTGCTGTCCACTTGTGACCAGTTGGCCACAGCTGGAGAGACGGACTGTAAGTAGAAGCTTTTCACCTCGTTCCTTCTCAGGCAAAGTACGGATGCTGGGCAAATAGGAGGCCTCCTAAAATACAGAGAATGAAGCAACTTTCAATTCAAATTCTTCCAACGTACAAATTCGTTCAGACATGAGACACAGTGGATGCTAGAACCTTGATCAAAAAGGCATTGATACTCTGGATGCCTTATAGGATAAGAGTAACTCTGCCTCCTATCTCACTCAGTAATTGCACGCGTCCACTTGCTCTCTCCCTCCATTTATATCCAGCATACCAGTACTTTTTCACAAAGCATTGTGAATAGAACAGAGAGAAAATCCCATTACTGTCTAATGCCCTTTGGATGAAAAGAGTATGAAATATAGGTGATGGGGAGGACTTTCGGGTCATCAAGGGAATGCGGCGTAAGGAAAAGGTCTCTCGACAAAAAAGAAGGTAAACTGCCCCAAAATCGAATTTAGACAAATACTTAATATTGCATAACTATATTAATAAAAGGGGCAAGGATGATGTCTAAGAACAAGAATAAAAAGTCCGCTTCGAAGGCTGATAAACATAAAGAGACGCAGCAAGGCGACGGGCCTAGCTCCCCCACGGCAAGCCAGGACGAAGATAATGAGGGGGAATCGGTGACTCTGTCTTTGATTCTCGGAGAGATTCGCGAGTTCCGACAAGATAACAGCAAACAGCTGGAAGATATTAAAGGAGAAATAGTAAAAACTAACTCGCGGATAGATGAAGCCGAAGCGAGGATTGTTGGAATTGAAGAGAAGCTACAAAACGCCGAGGAAGTGATAGCAGAAATGCTGAAGCTACAAGACCAGCTTCAGTGGAAGCTAATAGATCAAGAAGGCCGCTCGAGAAGGGAAAATGTGAGGATTTACGGAGTTCCCGAAGGAACCGAAGGTAAACCCGGGTTGATGATTCCCTTCATAGAGAAGCTGCTTAGAGAGAACCTTGATATACCGGCCGCAAAAGACCTACAGATAGAAAGGGCTCACCGCGCGTTGGCACCACAGCCCCTGGCAGGCGCCCAGCCCAGCTCGATTCTGATCAGATTTCTCAGTTACAGAACGAAGGAAGAGGTGCTTAAAAGAGCATGGCAAAAGAAAGGTTTCATGTGGAACAACTGCAAAATCAGTTTAGACCACGACTACGCACCGGGGATTCTTGCCAGACGGAAGGAATATACGGAAACACGGAGGGTCCTGAAGGAAAACAACATCAGATTCCAGACCCTGTATCCAGCTCGGCTGAGAGTCTTTTACAACAAAGGGACAAAAACTTACGCTACGGTGGAGGAGGCAACGTTGGACCTGGCGGACCGGGGACTACCTATTAAAGTTATCACCCAACCGGAGTCGCTACTGGAGAGGATTCGGCAGAAGTCGTGGCAGTTAGTGGGGCGAGGACGCTCCACTTGAACCAGAGTGTCAAACTACAAGGAAAAGCTGCAAATATTCAGACGCGAATGTACAGAGAATACAGATTAATTAAGAGAAATGACTGAAAAGAGTAAATCGGACTTAAAAGTAAAATGAAAACTGGTAACTGAAAATAAACTAGGTGGAATAACTTGAATGATAGCAATATGGTCGAGACATAAATAGGAGAAAATTCTCTATGATTATTCAAACTGCTGAGGGCCCTCTAACACAGGGTGAAGATAGAGGTTATCCCTCTGAACTGAGGCGGGTCGGTGCTCAGGCCTCACTGTGGGAAGTCGGGAAAAATTTTCAAATGTTATACGTTCAGAAATGTCTAGGGTGTGGTTATATGTCTTGGTTTACTGTTGAGAAGGGATTGCTTACTGTTTGGTTAGAAAAGGAGAGTGCTTTTTTTCTACTAGAGAAAAATGCAAACTGAATTGGTAAAAATAATTTCCTATAATGTTAATGGGGTTTTGAATCCAATTAAAAGAAATAAGATTATGTCTAAATTGAAAAAAGAGAGGGTACAAATAGCTTTCCTCCAGGAAACACATATGAGCCAATCTGAACATGGAAAATTAAAAAGAATGGGCTTTAAGCATATATTTTATTCATCATATAAATTGAGTCACAAAAGAGGGGTAGCTACTTTAATATCAAGTACTCTTAATTATGAACATATTTCAGAGACTAGAGACAAAGAAGGACGGTTTGTAAAAATCACAGGAAGAATAGAAGGTACAGAAATAACATTGCTGAATGTTTATGCTCCTCCAGGTAGTGAATGGTCATTTTATAGACACATTTTTGACCTAATGGTCAGTTCTCGAGGGGTAGTAATTTGTGGAGGGGATTTTAATATTAGATTAAATCCTATATTAGATTCTTCAAGAATAGTTACTCAGAATAAACCTCTGACTCGGAAAGTGAATTCATTGATGGAGGAGTTGGGAATTATAGATGTCTGGAGGGAATTACACCCTACTAGTAAAGATTATACATATTACTCTTTCCCTCATTCAGCCTATTCAAGGATAGACTATTTCTTTATCTTTAATACAGATAGACTCAGGATAAAAAACTGTAATATTGCAACAATTGATCTGTCGGATCATAGCCCAGTCTCTATGTCTCTAATCCTGGAAAGGAAAATGAGGAAAACACTATGGAGGCTAAACTCACATATACTCAATAACCCGAAAGTAATGGAGAGATTAAGGGGAGAAATCAAAGAATATCTAGACCTTAATGACACGGGAGAAACATCACCAGTGATATTATGGGATACATTGAAAGCTGTACTGAGAGGGAAAATTATTTCCATTACTACTCACATGAAAAAAATCAATGCACAAAAATTAGCAGACCTTCAAGGAAAATTAAAACAACTTCAAGTTGTAGATAGCAACAAAAGTAATTCAAATCGAAAACAGGAAATTAGGAAATTGCAAAGTGAAATTGATGATATTTATACGTTGGAAACTCAAAGAAATTTTCTTTACCTGAGACAAAAGAATTATGAAGTAGGAGGTAAATCAGCTAGATTATTAGCATATAAATTACGAAAAAAACAAGCAGACAATACAATTCATAAAATAAAGAATCCAAAGACAAAGCTTGTGGAGAGTACAATAGGGAAAATTCAAGAGAGTTTTGAAACATATTATCGAGAGCTGTACTCCCAACCCCGGGCCCCCAATGAGCCCTATATAGACAGTGTATTGAATTTTTTAGATCTACCTAAACTTACAGATTTACAAAATGAAAGTTTATTAGAACCAGTAACTGTCAAAGAACTGAACGTGGCCATCTCTAGGTTAAAGGCTGGAAAGTCCCCGGGTTCTGATGGGTTTACCTCAGAGTGGTACAAGGCCCTGAAGACACAGTTAGCCCCATTACTACTGAACACCTTTAATTGGATCTTGCAGAGAGGAGAAACTCCACCTTCCTGGAGAGAAGCGATTATTTCAGTTATTCCTAAAGAGGGTAAAGATAAACTAGAATGTGGCAATTATCGGCCAATTAGTGTTCTTAATTTAGATTACAAACTATTTACATCTATATTAGCGCGCAGATTGGAAAAGCTTTTACCAGGCCTAATCCATTTAGACCAGACTGGATTTATTCAACAAAGACAAACACAGGACAATGTAAGGAGAACTCTGCACATATTAGAACAGGTTAATAAGAACGAGACAGAGACAATGGTAGTAGGATTGGACGCTGAGAAAGCTTTTGATTCGGTTAGTTGGGCATTCCTATACAGAGTGTTAGGAAGATTCGGCTTTCAAGAAAGGTTTATTAAAGTAATTCGGACTCTATATGACAGCCCTACAGCCCGAATTAAGATAAATGGGGACCTCTCTGACTCCTTCATTTTAGAGAGAGGCACTAGACAGGGATGCCCAATTTCTCCTCTCCTTTTTGTGCTATATATTGAACCACTTGCCCAACTAATAAGACAGAGCGAAATCGTAAAAGGTATCAAGGTGGCAGGGATTGAACAGAAAGTGGCGTTATTCGCAGATGATGTTTTGGTCTATCTGAGTGAACCAGAAAAATCATTTATAGGATTGTTTACACTGTTGGATGACTTTGGGAAAATATCAGGTTATAAAATAAATGTAAAGAAAACGCAGGTTATGTCCCTAAATTATACACCATCCAAAAAATTGCAGGATACATATGATCTTAAGTGGGAAGCTAAATCATTAAAATATTTAGGAATAACCCTGCCGAAGGATCTTTCAACACTGTCACAGGTAAATTATGGGCCATTAATCTCAGAGATAAAAGCAGATATGCATAGATGGAATCTTATCCCCTTTTTAAGTTTAAATTCAAGGATAAATACTATAAAAATGAATATTCTTCCTCGGTTATTGTATCTTTTCCGTACTTTACCAGTGGAGGTGGATGATAATCAATTCAGGGAATAGGACAAATGGATTTCCCGCTTCATTTGGCAAGGAAGGAAACCTAGAATTCGATATAACACCTTACAGTTAGGGAAGGAAGGAGGAGGTATGGTTCTTCCTTGCCTGAGAAATTATTTTTATGCCTCACAGATAACCCCTCTGTTATATTGGTGTAATAGGGAATATAAGGCTAGATGGAAGGAAATAGAATTTGGATTAGTTGACAGTTTTCCTCTTCAGGCCTCAATAGCTGACAAAGGATTGATGGCCCAGTTGGAAAAATTTAATAATGCTTGGATAAATCTTACATTAAAAGTATGGCAGAAGGTGGTTAATTCATGTGGAATTAATAACATGTTAAAACTCTTTAGATGGTGTGCATATGATACCGAATTCCTTCCCAACAGAGGAGATAAAAGATTTGAGCTATGGATAAAGAAAGGTCTTACAACCTACCTCTCATTTATAGATAAAAGAGTATTACAAAGTTTCCAAATCCTGCAGGACAAACATGGCCTAGAACATAATGACTTTTTTAGGTACCTTCAAATACAAAACTATGTTAACCAGAATTGTAGATATACAGACCTATCAAAAGTAGAATTAGAATTTTTCAAGATTCTGAATTCGGCTTGCAGTTCAATACCTAGTAAATCAGTTTCTCGCCTATATAATGCACTCTCCCATGCTAAAAATGTAAATACACTGTATATTAAAGAGAAGTGGGAGAAAGAAGCGGGGTTGGTACTTTCAGAGGAGGCTTGGGGGAAAATCTGCAGCTTTCAATGGTCCTCGACTAATTCTTTGACTTGGAGAGAACATTGTTGGAAAAACATTATAAGATACTTCAAGACCCCATATCAGGAAAAATATAAAGATACAAATGTGATGTGTTGGAGAAGGTGCGGCTCCAAGGAGGCAAATCATTTTCATATTTTCTGGGATTGCCCTAAATTAAGTCTATTTTGGGAAGGTATTCATAGAACATTAGTTAAGGTACTTAGGTCCCAGGTACCTCTGAACTTTGAGACGCTCTATTTGGGGCATGTATTGTTCCTTGAACAGAAGGAAGATATAAAGTTGCTGCAGGCCCTCTTAGCGGCAAGTAAGAAATCAATCACTAGAAAATGGCTAAATCCAATACCACCTACATTAGAAGATTGGTACGAAATTATCTTGGAAATATTTAAAATGGAAAAGTTGACTTACTCCCTGAGAACTCAAAAAGAAACATTTTATCAAATCTGGAATAAATGGATTGAATATATAACCCCAATGCGAGCAGACTTTAGATGACTCTCCTAATGATTTATATTGCTCCTCTCATCAACACAGTAATATTGCTAACGTAAATACCCCTAGTCTAAATGTTTGTTTTTTTTTGGAAAATAGAGAATTAACACAAGTAAAGGGAAAGATTCGGGAAAGGGATAAAAAAAAAAGAAAAAATTAAGTAAATAAGTACATAGGGATTGGATAATTATGTCTGCGGGCAGGAACAAGCACGAACAAATTGGGATATAAACACCTACAATGGTTGGTATATAGGCTTGTATGCAACATTTTGGACCAGTGGAAATGGTCCGGAAGGGTTGTATGGAAACTATTATTACCATTTTTCTTAACAACTAATTTCATTACTTAGCCTAATAGGTTAGATTTACCACAGTACATAATTATCTATTTAAATGTTTATTTTCCTTTTATATCATCTCAATGTGTACTTAAGAATGTATAAATAATTGTAGTTTTATACATATAAAAAAATGGAAAAGGTTATATGTGTGAAAAAAGTACATGATAATTGTGAATTCCTTATCCAAATAAAAATAAAATTAAAAAAAAAAGAAATATAGGTGATGGACATGAATTGTCTCGTAACTTGAGTACATACTCAAGAATATTGGCAAAGGACAAAGACAGGATGTTCTGCTGTTGGCACCACACACCAGTGCCCATAATGACAATGACGAGCAGTGTGATTCCCTCTGCACATACCACATTGAAGAGGACTGGTGTTCCCTCTGGATTCACCGTGTTGAAGAGGACGCACTCCCTCCGCAAGAACTGCATTGAAGAGGAGCAGTGTTCCCTCTGCACTAACCGCATTGAAGAGGAGCAGTGTTCTCTCTGCACTAACCGCATTCTCTCTGTACTCACCGGGTTGGAGAGGAGCAGTGTGCCCTCTGCATTAGCCCTGTTGAAGAGCGTCACTCTTCCCACACTAACAAGGTGCTCCCTCTGCACTAACCGTGTTTAATTGAAAACTGCATTCCCTCTGCAAAACATGTGCTGAAGAGGAGCGCGATCCTTCTGCACTCACTGCATTTAAGGAGAAAAGTTCCCTCTGCACGAATCACATGGAAGAGGTGCAGTGTTCCCTCTGCATTAACCTCATTGAATTGAGAACAGCGTTCCCTCTGCACTAACTGTATTTAAGAGAAGTGACACTCCCTCTGTACTCACTGTGTTGAGGAGGAGCGAAGTTCCCTCTGCGTTGAAGTGTCGCAGTGTTCCCTCTACACTAACTGAGTCGAAGAGGAGCGCGTTCCCTCCGCACTAGCCGTGTTGTTGAAGACCAGTGTTCTCTCCACAGTAACTGCGTTGATGATAAGCAATACTCCCTTTACACTAACTGTGTTTGATTGAGAACATCGTTCCCTCCACACTGAGCAGGGTGAAGAGGAGTAGTAACACACACAAAATGCTGGAGGAACTCAGCAGGCCAGGCAGCATCAAGGAAAAGAGTACAGTCGATGTTTCGGGCTGAAACCCTTTGACAGGACTGGAGGAAAAAAAAGCCGAGGAGTAGATTTAAAAGACATGGGGAGGGGAGAGAGAGACACAAGATGATATGTGAAACTGGAGTGGGGGCGGCGGGGGAAGGATGAAGTAAAGAGCTGGGAAGTTGTGTGGTGAAAGTCGATCAGTGTGCCCTCCGGTATATCAGTGAGACCTGACATAGATTGGGAGAGCACTTCACCGAGCACTGACGCTCCACCCGCCATTTTAATTCTACTTCCCATTCCCATTCTGACATGTCCATCCATGGCCTCCTCCACTGTTGTGATGAGGCCACACTTGGGTTGGAGGAACAACACCTTATATTCCACTTGGGTAGCCTCCAATCTGAAGGCATGAACATCAATTTCTCAAACTTCTAATAATGTCCCCCACACACCCCACGTCAACCCCCTTTCCCCTCTCTCACTTTATCTCCTTGCTGCCCATTACCTCCCTCTGGTGCTCCACCCCCCTTTTCTTTCTTCCATGGCCTTCTGTCTCTTTCACCAATCAATTTCCCAGCTCTTTACTCTATCCTTCCCCCCTCCAGGTTTCACCTATGTTTCTCTCTCCCCTCCCCTCACATTTCAAATCTACTTCTCAGCCTTTTTTCTCCAATCCTGCCCGAAACGTCGACTGTGCTTCTCCCCATAGATGCTGAGTTCCTCCGTCATTTTTTGTGTGTTGTTTGTATTTCCAGCATCTGCAGATGTTCTTGTTTGTGAAGGGGAGGATGTTCTGCCTGCATTAACCGTGTTGACGGGAGGAACGTTGCCTCTGCACTAACCGTATTGAAGAGGAGCGGCGTTCCCGCTGCGCTTTGGTGCTTCCCTGTCACGGACCTCAGTGGCTTCAGGCTGTCCAGTTGTTTGTTCAGCCGCTGCCGGCCCTGCAGCTCCTTGCTGTGGCGCTCTCGTGTCTGTCGGTTAGCTGCCTCGAGACTCAGGCTGTAACATGAATGGTTGGGTGAAAATTATATCAAACTTTACAGTGGTGAAGGAAATAGCATGGGGCAGTGAACTCTTCATCACAAAGCACTGGGAAAGGGGTTCCTATCAGTTATTTATTGCTACAGATGGAGCACAGATTCCCAGCGAAATGAAGGTGCTTCCTTTTATTTAATAGGTAATGTGGTGTGAAAGCAAACAAAATTCACGCTGGACCTTGCCCCTTTACAAAGTTCTCTTCTCACACTTGCCATCCAGAAGGAGGTTCAGGAGCCTAAGGACTCACACCACCCGATTCAGGAATAGTTATTAATCCCTCAACGATCAGGTTCTTGAAGCAGATAACTCCACTCACCCCAACAATGATCTGTTTCCATAACCTAATGGCTCACTTTCAAGGAATCTTCAATTCATGTTCTCAATATTTATTGCTTTTTTTTGTTTTTCTTTTTTTATATTTGTTTTGTTTGTTGTCTTTTGCACATTGGTTGGTTGTTTGTCTTGCTGTGTGTGGTCTTTCATTGATTCTATTGTGTTTTTTCTACCTACTGTAAATGCCCACAAGAAAACGAATCTCAGGGTTCTACGTGGTGGTATACTGTATACTGTATGTATTTTGATAATAAGTTTCCTTTAAACTTTGATGTTCTAGCAGTGATGTGATCTTTCCCTATTCTCTGGTGCACAAGGTACCCTGTGCCAATCAGTTTTAGTTTGGAGAAACCTAGTGTGGCTGCTGGGGCAACAAGATAAACTTCAGCTTGCCTGGCGCTTCCACCCCAGTGTCGTCAAGCATCAAACTCCCTTCCATTCATTTACCTGCATCTGTTGGATACCGACACAGTCAGGCTTGGTGTGATAGTCACCATCTAACAGTGTACACAAGCCTGGCAAAACCCCAAGGAGTCTTTAAGACACACAGGAGCACAATTAGGCCATTTGGCCTATCAAGTCTGCTCTGCCATTCCATCATGGATGATTTATTTTCCTTCTCAACCCCATTCTTCTGCCTTCTCCCCATAACCTTTGATTAATCTGACTGATAGACAATGGAAAATCGATTGATGTTGTGCAGTTGGATCTTCAGAAGGCCTTTGACAAGGTGCCACACATTAGGCCATAGCATTACAGGAAAGATTCTAGCATAGATAAAGCAATGGCTGATCGGCAGGAGGCAAAGAGTGGGAATAAAGGGAGCTTTTTCTGACTGGTTGCACGTGACTAGTGGTGTTCCTTTTTACTTTATAGGTCAATGAATTGATGGCTTTGTTGCAAGGTTTGCAGACAATATGAAGATAGGTGGAGGGGCAGGTAGTTTGAGGAAGTTGAGAGGTTACAGAAGGACTTAGATTAGAATAATGGGCAAAGAAATAGTAATACGAGGAAACCTGCAGATGCTGGAATTTCAGGCAACCCACACAAAATGCTCGTGGAACACAGCAGGCCAGGCAGCATCTATAGGAAGAAGTACAGTCGATGTTTTGGGCTGAGACCCTTCGTCAGGACTCAAGAAATGGTAGATGGAATACAGGGTCAGGAAGTCTATGGTCATGTACTTTGGTAGAAAGGGTTGACTATTTTCTAAATGGAGATAAAAACACACAAAAAAACTGAGGTTCAAAGGAACTTAGGAGTCCTTGTGCAGAAACCCCTCAAGGATACCTTCAAGAGGACTAAAATATAAAAGCAAGGATGTAATGCTGATACTTTATAAAGCACTGGTGAGGCCTCACTTGGAGTATGATGAGCAGGTTTGGGCCCCTTATCCTAGAAAGAATGTGCTGAAACTGGAGAGGTTTGAAAAGAGGTTCACGAAAATGATTCCAGGATTGAATGGCTTGTCATCTGAAGAACGTTTGATCGCTCTGGGCCTCTATTCACTAGAATTTGGAAGCATGAGGGGTGGCTTCATTGAAACCTGTCGAAGGTCTTAATAGAGTGGATGTGGAGAGGATGTTTCCTATGGTGGGAGAATCTAAGACCAGAGGACACAGCCTCAGAATAGAGGCAGGTCCTTTTAGAACAGAGAGGAGGAGGAATTTCTTTAGCCAGAGAATATTTAAGGTAGGGATGGAAAGGTTCTTGATTGGTCAGGGCATGAAGGGATCTGGGAAGAAGGCCGGAGGCTGGGAGGAAAATTGGGGCTGAGAGGAAAATTAGATCAGTCATGATGAAATGATAGAGCAGATGATGAGCCAAATGGCCTAATTCTGCTACAATATCTTATGGGGTCTAATCAAGAACCTATCAACCTCTGCTTTAAATACTAATTTGGCCTCTGCTGCTGTCTGTGGCAATGAATTGCACAAATTCACCACCTCTGGCTGAAGGAATTTCTCCTCATCTGTTCTACAGGGACGTCCCTCTATTCTGAGGCTGTGCCCTCTATAGTCCTAGACTCCCCCACTATAGGAAACATCTTCTCCAGTTCCACTCTATCTCCGCTTTACAATACTTGATAAATTTCAATGAGACCACCCCCCCTCCATTTTTCTAAACTCCAGTGAGTATAGGCCCAAGCATCAAACGCTGCTCATATGCTAACCCTTTCATTCCTGGAATCATTCTCATTAATCTCCTCTGGAACCTCTTCAATCCCAGCATACCTTTTCTTAGATAAGGGGTCCAAAACTGTTCACAATACTTCAAATGTAATCTGACCAATGCCTTATAAATCCTCAGCACTACATCATTGAGGGTTGCTGGCTTTAGGGAATGTTGATGGTAAAACACTGCCTATCTCTTTAAGGTTACAGATTTAATAAATTAACCATAACAATCTTCCAATAATAGTGGTTACCTTATGGTATCTTTAATATTGATTAAAATTCTACTAAATGTAACAGAGTTAAAATGGGAGAGGTGAGCAAATATACTCAAAAAGATGCATTTGGAAGGAGCTGGCAGAGGAGTTGATGGAGATGGGAACAGTAACAATATTTAAGAGGTATCTGGACAGGGCAGTTGAATGAGCAGACCAGAGAGGGAGATGAAATTTATGCAGAGAAATGGGATTAGTATAGATGGACAAGTGGATGCACTGTTTCAAAGGGCCTGTTTCTATGTTGTATGACTTGTTATGTACCCCTAGGGGTCATATTTTCTATGGACTATACCTTTAAAAAGAGAGAGAGAGTTGTTCGACATAAGTACCTTGTTATTAAGAGAGAGGGAGAGACGAAGACTGCTTTGAGATGGTGTTATGGTTTCTCTGCAGCATGTTTACACTTCAGCAAGGACACTGGCAGCTTTTGTGTTCTTACAGAGAGAGAAAGGAGGAGCTATTTTATGGACAGCTGGTGTTCAGCATGGTGAGATAAATAGAAGGTCAGCTGATAGACTGACAGACACATGGTTTTGGACACTGGATGAGCTTTGTTGTGCCCGCAGAAAGGTGGGTTTTTGGAGGATCGATCAGGAGAATCGATCAATGGCTTTCACAGTGAGGAAAAGGTGTGACCTGTGGGGAGTTATTCGTGTGTCCAACCCTTGCCTGGGTCGATAACTCCAGCACAGAAGATGGTCTCCTTGTTGTGGTCACATTCGGTGACTTTAAAGGAAGTTTGCAGAGGGGAGAGGAAGGTTTGAAACAGAAGAAACCTAGTGACAAAGAGGTCACTGTTTGGACTCTCTCTAAGTAGCCCATAAGGGTGAGTTTGAGTTCCATTCGAATACGAAGGTGTGACTGTCACGTAGTTAATCCACAGGAGTGGGTTCTCTGGTGAGGGGAGAACCTTTGCGAATAATACTTGTGTGATACCCTTGTTTGGGTGTGGTAGTTCACTGAAGAAAGGTACCCCTGTGGCAAATCACTGTTGGAGTTATTTCCTATGTCATGGAACTAGATAAGTGGCTAACACGTTGTGTGATTGGGGTTGGTTCCCTGGAATAGGGTCCCCTTAGTGATAAGCTACTGTTGGTGATAATCCATATGTGGATTCTGTTTGAGTATCCTGTGGCCACCACTTTGGAATGACCCGTAGCTGAATTCGGGTGTGGTACCACTTGTGTTGAAAGGATATTCGTTGAAGATCACTGTCGGTGATAGTTCATGTGTGGAGTGGAACAACTTCGGAGATAAAACCTACTACTATTGTTATTTTGTATTGCTGTCGTGGAATCTGTGGAATATCGATGTAATTGCCTTCTCTCGACATTTACCCTGGATTACAAATATCTCTCTCTCATCACCTATTCCATGGATGAACTGAACTTTCATACTTTACCATCTCAAGACTCTAAGCCTTGTTTCCCCCATGCTCAGTAGTTTGGGAGTTATATGTGCACACACATAAATACACATAACACTGTTAACCTGTTTGATTTATCTGGTTATATTTTACTGTATCGCGTAGTTACTAATAAATACCATTGGTTAATAGCAATACCGGACTCCAAAGTGTTTTCCATTTCTGCTGGATCTTTAACCCGTCACGGCGTACGTGACAGACTTAATAACTCATTGCAGGGTTTAAACTGGACCTTAAAGCTAATTGGAATCAGAATCAGTTTAGTATCACTGACATACGTTGTGAAATTTTGCAGCAGCAGTACATAGCAATACATAATATTTTTAAAAACGCATAAATTACATAACAAACATAGTTTGAAAAAGTTAAATAAATATTGCAAACAGAAAGAGAAAAAAATTCAGGTAGTATACATGGGTTGATTGTCCATCAGAAATCTGAAGACAATTGGGAAGAAGCTGTTTCTGAAACTTTGAGTGTGTGCCTTCAGGCTCCTATACCTCCTCCTTGATGGCAGCAATGAGAAGAGGGGAAGCGTGAGATAACATAAAACTGCAGGTCTCAAGGCCCGGAAGGGATTTACGTTGAAGATGTTGCGGTACTAGTGTCAGGGTGGGGAGCTGGTCCTGGAGGGTATCAGTGTCAGGGTGGGTCGCTGGTCCCTGAGGTACCAGTGTCAGGGTGGGTCGCTAGTGCCTGAGGTATTAGTGTCAGGGTTGGTTGCTGGTAGCAGTATACATTCCACCTCAGGCCAATGTCAATCAGACTTTAGATAATCTGAGCAATGGGATCAACATGCACGAAACAGTGCACCCTAAAAGCCTTCACCGTCGTTTTGGGAGATTTTAACCAGGCCAGTCTGAAAAATATTACTAAACAATTACCATCAACAGATCACTTGCAATACTAGAGGAAACAATACACTGGACCATTGCTACCCCACCATCAGAAATGCCTACCGTATTCCACGCTCTCACTTCGGGAAGTCTGATCACCTGGTTGCACTTCTACTCTCTGAGTATAGGCAGAGACTGAAGACTGCAGCACCAGCAGTGAGGACGAAGAAGGTATGGACTAGGGAAGCACAGTAGCACCTACATGACAGCTTTGAATTGGTGGACTGGACTGGACTTATTCAAGGATTCATCTTCTAACCTGGATGAGTATGCTTTGCTTCAGTATTCACTATGGAAGAGGACCTTGGCAATTGTAGGGATGACTTACAGTGGACTGAAAAGCTTGAGCATATAGATATTAAGAAGGAGGATGTGCTGGAGCTTTTGGAAAGCATCAAATTCGATAAGTCTCCGGGACCAGACAAGATATACTCCAGGCTACTGTGGGAGGCGAGGGAGGAGATTGTTGATCCTCTGGCAATGATTTTTGCATCATCAGTGGGGACAGGAGAGGTTCTGGAGGATTGGAGGGTTGCAGATGTTGTTTCCTTATTCAAGAAAGGAAGAGAGATAGCCCAGGATATTATAAACCAGTGAGTCTTACTACAGTGGTTGATGGAGAAGATCCTGAGAGGCAGGATTTATTAACATTTTGAGAGGCATAATATAATTAAGAAGAGCCAGCATGGTTTTGTCAAAGGCAGGTCATGCCTTACGAGCCTGATTTAATTTTTTGAGGATGTGACTAAACACATTGATGAAGGTAGAGCAGTAGATGTAAAGTATATGGATTTTAGCAAGGCATTTGATAAGGTACTCCATTGAGAAAGTAAGGAGGCATGGGATCCAAGGGGACATTGCTTTGTGGATCCAGAATTGGCTTGTCCGCAGAAGTCAAAGAGTGGTTGCAGACGGGTCATATTCTGTATGGAGGTTGGTGACCAGTGGTGTGCCTCAGGGATCTGTTCTGAGACCCCTACTCTTCGTGATTTTTATAAATGACCTTGATGAGGAAGTGGAGGAATGGGTTAGTAAATTTACTGATGACACAAAGGTTGGGGGTGTTGTGGATAGTGTGGAGGGCTGTCAGAGGTTACAGCGGGACATTGATAGGATGCAAAACTGGGCTGAGAAGTGGCAGATGGAGTTCAATCCAGATAAGTGTGAGGTGGTTCATTTTGGTAGGTCAAATATGATGGCAGAATATAGTATTAATAGTAACTCTTGGCAGTGTGGAGGATCAGAGGGATCTTGGGGTCTGAGTCCATAGGACACTCAAATCTGCTGCACAGGTTGTCTCTGTGGTTAAGAAGGCATATGGTGCATTGGCCGTGGGATTGAGTTTAAGAGCTGGAGAGGTAATATTACAGCTGTATAGGACCCTGGTCAGACCCCACTTGGAGTACTGTGCTCAGTTCTGGTCACCTCACTACAGGAAGGATGTGGAAACCATAGAAAGGGTGCAGAGGAAATTTACAAGGATTTTGCCTGGATTGGGGAGCATGCCTTATGAGAATAGGTTGAGTGAACTTGGCCTTTTCTCCTTGGAGCGGTGGAGGATGAGAGGTGACCTGATAGAGGTGTATAAGATGATGAGAGGCATTGATCGTGTGGATAGTCAGAGGCTTTTTCCCAGGGCTGAAATGGCTAACACGAGAAGGCACAGTTTTAAGGCGCTTGGAAGTAGGTACAGAGGAGATGTCAGGGGTAATTTTTTTATGCAGGGAGTGGTGAGTGGGGGGAATGGGCTGCCGGCAATGGTGGTGGAGGCAGATACGATAGGGTCTTTCAAGAGACTCCTGGACAGGTACATGGAGCTTAAAAAAAATAGAGGGCTATGGTTAACCCTAGGTAATTTCTAAAATAAGTATTTGTTCAGCACAGCATTGTGGGCCGAAGGGCCTGTATTGTGCTGTAGGCTTTCTATGTTTTTATGATTTGTGGAGGGTATCTCAAAGGTGAAGAGACAATTTCGAATGAGGTTGGAGGCGACATCGGATATTACAACATCTCTGGCAGGGTTTGCAAGACATCACTTCCTACAAAGCAAAACCCAACAGCATGAATGGCAATGATGATTCGCTACCAGATGAACTCAACACCTTCTATGTCCGCTTTGAAGGGGAGAATATAACTACAGCTGTGAAAATTCCTGCTGCACCTGATGACCCTGTAAACTCTGTCTCAGAGGCCGATGTTAAGCTGTCTTTAAAGAGAGTGAACCCTCGCAAGGCAGAAGGTGCCGAGGGAGTACCTGGTAAGGCTCTGAAAACCTGTGCCAACCAGCTGGCGGGGATATTCAAGGACATTTCCAACCTCTCACTGCTATGGGTGGAAGTTCCCACTTGCTTCAAAAAGGCAACAATTATACCAGTGCCTAAGAAGAATAATGTGCAGGGTAAGATGAAGGAACACATACCAATCTTTGTAGAGGGATAAGAAGTGGAGAGAGTGAGCAGTTTCAAGTTCCTTGGTGTCAAGATCTCTGAGGATCTAACTGGTCCCAACATATCGATGCAATTATAAAGAAGGCAAGACAGCAGCTATATTCATTAGGAGTCTGAAGAGATTTAGCATGTCAACAAATACACTCAAAAACTTCTATAGATGTACTGTGGAGAACATTCTGACAGGCTGTATCACTGTCTGGTATTTGGGGGCTACTGAACAGGATCGAAAGAAGCTGCAGAAGCTTGTAAATCTAGTCAGCTCCATCTTGGGTACTAGCCTACAAAGTACCCAGGATATCTTCAAGGAGCGGTGCCTCAGAAAGGCAGTGTCCATTATTAAGGACCTCCAGCACCCAGGGCATGCCCTTTTCTCACTGTTACCATCGGGTAGGAGGTACAGAAACCTGAAGGCACACACTCAGCGATTCAGGAACAGCTTCTTCCCCTCTACCATCCGATTCCTGAATGGACATTGAACCCTTGGACACAATCTCACTTTTTTAATATATATTATTTGTTTTTTGCATAATTTTTAATCTATTCAATATACATTTAATATATGATTTATTATTATTATTTTATTTTGTTTTTTTCTTCTATTTTATGTATTGCATTGAACTGCTGCTGCTAAGTTAACAAATTTCATGTCACATGCTTGTGATAATAAACCCGATTCTGATTCTGGTGCCTGAGGTACTGGTGTCAAGGGGAGGAACTGGTCCTGGGGTACCAGTGTCAGGGTGAGGAACTGGTCCTGGGGTACCAGTGTCAGGGTGAGGAACTGGTCCTGGGGTACTGGTGTCAGGGTGAGGAACTGGTCCTGGGGTACCAGTGTCAGGGTGAGGAACTGGTCCTGAGGTACTGGTGTCAGGGTGAGGAACTGGTCCTGGGGTACCAGTGTCAGGGTGAGGAACTGGTCCTGGGGTAGCAGTGTCAGGGGGAGGAACTGGTCCTGGGGTACCAGTTTCAGGGAGAGGAACTGGTCCTGGGATACCGGTGTCAGGGGGAGGAACTGGTCCTGAGGTACTGGTGTCAGGGTGAGGAACTGGTCCTGAGGTAGTGGTGTCAGGGTGAGGAACTGGTCCTGAGGTACTGGTGTCAGGGTGAGGAACTGGTCCTGAGGTAGTGGTGTCAGGGTGAGGAACTGGTCCTGAGGTACTGGTGTCAGGGTGAGGAACTGGTCCTGGGGTACTGGTGTCAGGGTGAGGAACTGGTCCTGAGGTAGTGGTGTCAGGGTGAGGAACTGGTCCTGAGGTACTGGTGTCAGGGTGAGGAACTGGTCCTGGGGTACTGGTGTCAGGGTGAGGAACTGGTCCTGAGGTACTGGTGTCAGGGTGAGGAACTGGTCCTGGGGTACCAATGTCAGGGTGGATCACCCAAAGTATAGCTCTCCTCTGAAATGCCCTAACCTGTTTTCACTTGCAGGCTGGTGCTTTTCCCACAACGGCTCTGTCTCACTGTTAACTGTTGAAGCACACCTGCCAGTCAGCTGGTCACCACGAGTGCTAGGCACCTCCTGATGTCCCCTCTCCATGCTGCAGCCTCGAGCCACAGACATTTCCTCTTGTTCACTGACGGTCTTTCTGCTCTCTGGCCTTAGTTTTCTTCTCTTCTTCTGCACTCTGGTTTCCACGTGTGTTGCAGTTGGCTGCTCAAGGGCACAACTGGAATCTTTTCCTGGGATCTTTGAGGAGTTGACAGAGCCTTTACGTAGATGCCTAAGCAGCATGCTCTTCCCCGTACAGTCACTGCATTTGATAGACAACATAGTACAATCAGAGATGTCAATATGGCCCATGGCTCATCACACAAAATGCTGAAGGAACTCAGCAGGAGGGGAATAAACAGTCAACATTTCAGTCCGTAACTCTCTGCATCCTCTTCCATTGTTCACTTCAGAGAAAAGTCAGATACCCTGGGCCTAACTGTAAGCACAGACAAGGTGGTGCTCTTCCCTGCCCTGTTGTGACCCAATAAGACAGATCTGTCCCTTGTACAGGCTCATGGTGAGATGGGAAACAGTCACCTTCATCTTTTGGTGGAATTGCAAAAAGATCAATATTGACATGAAGGATCCTGGTGAAGAGCCTTGGCTTGAAACATTGACTGTTTATTCCCCTCCGTCAATGCCAGCTGACCTGCTGAGGTCCCCTGGCATTTTGTGCATGTTGTTCAAGATTTCCAGCATCTGCAGAATTGCTTGTGTTTACAAGTCAGCTCATCATTCTCCAAGACAAAAGAGAATGCAGACGCTTGAATCTGGAAGAAGTCATTGTTCCTGATTTGTCCTACACTCCAATGTATAGTTGGCTCTCCGCTCGTGCCCTGTTCTCATTGCTGCCATCAGGGATGAGGTACAGGAGCCTGAAGACACATACTCAGTAGCTTCTTCTCCTCCACCATCAAATTTCTGTATGGAGAACCAATCCATGAACACTACCTCTTTATATCTTACTCTCTTTTTGCACTACTTATTTAATTTATTTTTATATGTATACCTCTTATTATTCATTCTCTATCCATGACCATGATTAAAGAATAACGTAACTTCTCTCAGTACGAAACTCAGTGTGTTGCAGAGCTACATTCATTCCACACTAACATATGGAAGCAAATGTTGGACAATATCGAAGCAAAATGAGGGAAGACTCCAAGCTGCAGAGATGTGGTTTTTGAGAAAATTAATAAAAATATCATGAGGAAGTGTTGTGAAAAGCTGGAATAAGAAGAGAGCTGATATCACCAACCAGGAAACAGCAGCTGGAGCTTCCGAGACATGTAGGAAAGAGAAGCTCGAATATCTTACAATGACAGGAAAAATGAGCAGCCAGATGTCGTGGTCCATGTAGGGAACAATGACGTGGGTAGGAAGAGTGAGGAGGTCCTGAAAAGTAAGTTCAGGGAGTTAGGCGCCAAGTTAAAGGACAGGACTTCCAGGAGAGCAATCTCAGGATTGCTACCAGTGCCACGTGCAGGTGGGTTTAGAAATAGTAAGATAGCATAGATCAATAGGTGGCAGAAGACATGGTGCAGGAGGGAGGGCTTCAGATTTATAGATAATTGGGCAGTTTTCCAGGGAAGGTGGGACCTGTTCCGGCGGGACGGTTTACATCTGAACTGGAGGGGGACAAATATTCTTGCAGGTAGGTTTGCTAGAGAGGCTGCGGTGGATTTAAACTAGATACAAGGGGGGAGGGGAACAAGAGTGTAGGAACAGATGTAGGGGAGAAGGGAGAAAAAGAAAATAGTAAAGTTGTTTGCAACGTTAGTGATAAACAGAGAGTAAGAGGTGGAAAATTTCTTAAATGCATTAATTTTAATGCTAGGAGCATTGTAAGAAAGGTGGATGAGCTTAAAGCATGGATTGATACCTGGAAGTATGATGTGGTAGCTATTAGTGAAACATGGTTACAGGAGGGGTGTGATTGGCAACTAAATATTCCTGGATTTAATTGCTTCAGGTGTGACAGAATCCGAGGGACAAGACGGGGAGGTGTTGCATTGCTTGTCAGAGAAAATATTACAGCGGTGCTCTGGCAGGATAGATTAGAGGGCTTGTCCAGGGAGGTTATTTGGGTGGAATTGAGGAATGGGAAAGGTGTAGTGACGCTTACAGGGGTTTATTATAGAGCACCAAATGGGGATCGAGAATTGGAGGAGCAAATTTGTAAGGAGATGGCAGATATCTGTAGTAAACACAAGGTTGTGATTGTGGGAGATTTTAATTTTCCACACGTAGACTGGGAAGCCCATACTGTAAAAGGGCTGGATGGCTTGGAGTTTGTAAGATGTGTGCAGGATAGCTTTTGCAGCAATACAGAGAGGTACCAACTAGAGAAGGGGCAGTGTTGGATCTCCTGTTAGGGAATGAGATAGGGCAGGTGATGGAGGTTTGTGTTGGGGAGCACTTCAGGTCCAGTGATCACAATGCCATTAGTTTCAATATAATTATGGAGAAGGATAGGTCTGGACCCAGGGTTGAGATTTTTGATTAGAGTAAGGCTAACTTTGAGGAGATGCGAAAGATTTAGAGGGAGTGGATTGGGACAATTTGTTTTATGGGAAGGATGTAATAGAGAAATGGAGGTCATTTAAGGGTGAAATATTGAGAGTACAGAATCTTTATGTTCCTGTTAGGTTGAAAGGAAAGATTAAAAATTTGAGAGAGCCATGGTTTTCAAAGGATATTGGAAACCTGGTTTGGAAAAAGAGAGGGATCTACAATAAATACAGGCAGCTTTTGGAGTAAATGAGGTGCTCAAGGAATATAAAGAATGTAAAAAGAATCTTAAGAAAGAAATTAGAAAAGCTAAAAGAAGATATCAGGCTGCTTTGGTAAGTAAGGTGAAAATAAATCCCAAGGGTTTCTACGGTTATATTAATAGCAAAAGGATAGTGAGGGATAAAATTGGTCCCTTAGAGAATCAGAGTGGACAGCTATGTGTGGAGCCAAAAGAGATGAGGGAGATTCTGAACAATTTCTTTTCTTCGGTATTCACCAAAGAGAAGGATATTGAATTGTGTAAGATAAGGGAAACAAGTAGGGAAGTTATGGAAACTATGATGACTAAAGAAGAGGAAGTACTGGAGCTTTTAAGGAATATAAAAGTGGATAAGTCTCCGGGTCCTGACAAGATATTCTCTAGGACCTTGAGGGAAGTTAGTGTGGAAATAGCAGGGGCTCTGACAGAAATATTTCAAATGTCATTAGAACCGGGGATGGTGCCGGAGGATTGGCGTATTGCTCATGTTGTTCCATTGTTTAAAAAAGGGTTCTAAGACTAAATCTAGCAATTATCGGCCTGTGAGTTTGACGTCAGTGGTGGGCAAATTCTTAGGGATGGTATAGATAATTATCTGGATAGACAGGGTCTGATTAGGAATAGTCAACATGGATTTGTACGTGGAAGGTCAGGTTTGACAAATCTTAATGAATTTTTTGAAGAGGTTACTAAGGAAGTTGATGACGGTAAAGCGGTGGATGTTGTCTATATGGACTTCAGTAAGGCCTTTGACAAGGTCCCACATGGAAGGTTGGTTAGGAAGGTTCAATCGTTAGGTATTAATATTGAAGTAGTAAAATGGATTCAGCAGTGGCTGGAAAGGATGCGCCAGAGAGTAGTGGTGGATAACTGTTTGTCAGATTGAAGGCCAGTGACTAGTGGTGTGGCTCAGGTATCTGTACTGGGTCCAATGTTATTTGTCATATACATTTTAATGATCTGGATGATGGGGTGGTAAATTGGATGAGTAAGTATGCAGATGATACTAAGATAGGTGGAGTTGTGGATAATGAAGTAGGTTTTCTAAGCTTGCAGAGAGATTTAGGCCAGTTAGAAGAGTGGGCTGAAAGATGGCAGATGGAGTTTAATGCTGATAAATGTGAGGTGCTACATTTTGTTAGGACTAATCAAAATAGGACATACATGGTAAATGGTAGGGCATTGAAGAATGCAGTAGAACAGAGGGATCTAGGAATAATGGTGCATAGTTCCCTGAAGGTGGAATCTCATGTGGATAGGGTGGTGAAGAAAGCTTTTGGTCTGCTGGCCTTTATTAATCAGAGCATTGAGTATAGAAGTTGGGATGTAATGTTGAAATTGTACAAGGCATTGGTGAGGCCAAATTTGGAGTATTGTGTACAGTTTTGGTCACCGAATTATAGGAAAGATGTCAACAAATTAGAGAGAGTACAGAGAAGATTTACTAGAATGTTACCTGGGTTTCATCACCTAAGCTACAGGGAAAGGTTGAACAAGTTGGGTCTTTATTCTTTGGAGCATAGAAGGTTGAGGGGGGACTTTACAGAGGTATTTAAAATTATGAGGGGGATTGATAGAGTTGATGTTGATAGGCTTTTTCCATTGAGAGTGGGGGAGATTCAAACAAGAGGACATGAGTTGAGAGTTAAAGGGCAAAAGTTTAGGGGTAACATGAGGGGGAACTTCTTTACTCAGAGAGTGGTAGCTGTGTGGAATGAGCTTCCAGCAGAAGTGGTTGAAGCAGATTCGATGCTGTCGTTTAAAGTTAAATTGGATAGCTATATGGACAGGAAAGGAATGGAGGGTTATGGGCTGAGTGCAGGTCGGTGGGACTAGGTGAGAGTAAGAGTTCGACATGGACTAGAAGGGCCAAGATGGCCTGTTTCCATGCTGTAATTGTTATATGGTTATAAATTGATGAAAGAAAAAGTCGCTCTCGACGGCGCATGGCATTCATGAGTTACATCAAGGAATGGACAGGGAAAAGTTTTGAAGAGATTTTTAGAACTTCTTAGATTAAAGACAGAGGAGAGACCATGATCACCCACGTCATATGGCACGGTACATAATGATGATGATACTTGTTGTAATTTATAGTTTTTTTTGCTATCAGGTATTACACTGTACTGCTGCCACAAACCAACAAATTTCACAACAAATGCCAGTGATATTAAATCAGACAGAGACATAAAGTAATAGAACACAACAGCACAGAAAGAGGCCCTTCAGCCTATCTAGTCTGTGCCAAACCATTATTCTGTGTAGTCCTGTTGACCTGGACAAGGACCACAGCCCTCCATACTTTTCCTATCCATGTACCTATCCAAATTTCTCTTAAATGTTGCATCCATTACTTCCGCTGGTAGGTCATTCTACACTCTCACCACCCTCTGAGTGAAGAAGATCCCCCTCACGTTCCCCTTAAATATTTCACCTTTCACCCTTAACCCATGACCTCTGGTTGTAGTCTCAGCCAACCTCAGTGGAAAAAGCCTGCTTGCATTTACCCAATCAATACCCCTCATAATTATGTATACTTCGATCAAAGCTCCTCTCAGTCTTAATGTTCCAAGGAATAAAGTCTTAACCTATTCAATCTTTCCATTTTACTCAGGTCCTTTAGAGCCAGTAACATCCTTGTAAATTTTCTCTGCACTGTCTCAACCTTATTTACATCTTTCCTGTAGGTGGTGATCAAAGCTACACACAATACTCCAAATTAGGCCTCGTCAACATCTTATATAACTTCAATATAACATCCCAACTTCTGAAAAAATACTTTAACTTATGGACAATGTGTAAAAAGCTATCTTTAATACCCTATTTACCTGTGATATTTCTTCCAATGAATCATGGATCTGTATTCCCAGATCCCTTTGTTCTACCACATCCCTCAGTGCTTTACCATTCACAATACAAGACCTACCCTGGCTGGTCCTCCTAAAGTGCAACATCTCACACTTGTCTGCATTAAATTCCATCAGCTATTTCTCAGGCCATTTTTCCAGCTGGTCCAGATCCCGCTACAAGATTTAACAGCCTTCCTCATTGTCCACTACACCCCAAGCTTCATGTCATCCAGTGGTACAGATTGCTGATATGGATGACAAATAACAACGGACCCTGCACCGATCCCTGTGGAACACCACTAGTTGTAGGGCTTCAACCAGAGAGGCGACCACTCTGGCTTCTGACTAGTGACTAATCAGAAGTTTGAAAGGAGATTTTACTCAGGTCCACTGCTTGAGAAGAAAAAGGCAGCAGCAGATCACGGCAGCATAATAGAGCTTTGACCGGCAGCCAATCCGGACATCGGAAGTTTGAAAGGAGGGAATCTCACTCCGGTCCACTGCCTGAGTAGAAAAATGGCAACAGCAGATCGTGGCAGCATAATTAAGCTTTGACCAGCAACCAGTCGGTGTTTGGGATTGATTAGCAAGAGCAAATTAAAGGAAGGCAGGGACGAGTGCAGCAGCCAGTGTCTGAGTGGACAAAGTCAGAGTGGTGATCTTGGCGCTTTACCTTTTTGTTGCTTCAGCGAAGAGAGGCTTCCGTCAGAAAAAGCAAAGAAAAGAAAAGCTCTAGGTTAAGTTTTTTTTCCCCTTTCCTTCTTTATATCTGCTCAACTAGGACAGTACCGATGGTAGGCAGGATAGTTGAATGCTACTCTTGCAGGATGGGGGAAGGCAGGGAAACATCCAGTGACCCTGACGACAACAGTTGTAAGAAGTGCATCCAACTGCAGTTTCTAACAAACTGCGACAAGGAGTTGGGGTTGGAACTGGATGAACTCTGGATCATTCAGGAGGCTGAGGGGGTGATAGAGAGGACATATAGAAGGTAGTTACACCCATGTCTCCTCATCAACAGATATATCACTTTAGATACTGTTGAGGGGGTGGGGGGTTGACCTCGCAGAGGAAAGTCACAGTCTCTGGCACTGAGTCTGTCTCTGTGACTCAGAGGGAAGAGGGGGAGCAGCAGCATGCTCTAGTGATAGGGGATTTGTTAGATAGGGAAACAGAGAGGAAGTTCTGTGGAACAGAGGTCATGGTCCATGTTGGTACCAATGGCATGGGTAGGACAAGTGATGAGGTTCTGCATTGGGAGTTCAGGGTGTTAGGTGCCAAGCTAAAGGGCAGCACCTCAAGGGTACCTATACCATATGCTAGTGAGGCCAGAACATGGAAGATTATACAGTTTAATACATGGTTAAGGAGTTGGTGTAGGAGGGAGGGCATAAGATTTTTGGATGATTGGACTCTCCTCCAGGGTAGGTGGGATGGTTTGCACTTGACCTGGAGGGGGACTAATATCCTAGCAGGAAGGTTTGTTAATGCTGCACGGTGGGGTTTAAACTAGAGTTGCAGGGGGATGGGAACCAGAGTGCCTGAACAGGTTGTGGAGAAGTTGTGGAGGCAGATGTTGGTGAGATCTCAGACAAAGTCAGAAATCAAAAGGTTGAACATAGTGTGACTAGTGCCTTGAGCTGCATATATTTCAATGCAAGAAGTGTCGTAGGAAAGGCGGATGAACTCAGGGCATGGATCAACACTGGAATAATAATGTTGTAGCCATTAGTAGGATTTGGCTGCAGGAGGGGCAGGACAGGCAGCTCAATATTACGCGGTTTCGTTGCTTTAGAAGTTATTGAGATGGAGAGATTAAAGGAGGGGAGGTGGCATTACTAGTCAGGGAAAGCGTCACGGCAGCGCTCTGTCAGGACAGACTGAAGAACTCGATTAGTGAGGCGTTATGGGTAGACCTGAGGCTATATATGGGCTATTTTACATAACACATAACATATTAATGGGGCTATATTACAGACCACCCAGTAGTTTTAGGGACCAAGAAAAAAATTTGTTAAGAGATCACAGGCTCATTAGAAACATTAGGTTGTTATTGTAGGTTGATTTTAACTTTCCACATATTGACTGGGAATCCCATACTGTAGGACTAGATGGGATAGAACTTGTCAAATGTGTTCAGGAAAGTTTCCTTCATCAGTACAGAGGAGTCCCAACGAGAGAACATGCGACACTCTATCTGCTATTAAGGAATGAGACAGAGCAGGTGTCAGAAGTGTAGGGGAACACTTTGCATTCATTGACCGTAATGTCATTAGTTTCAAGTAAATCTGCAAAAAAAAAGGTTTGGTCTGCAAGCTGAGGTTCTAAATTGGAGAAAGGCCAATTTTGAAGGTATCAGAAATGATCTGGCAAATGTGGATTGGGACAGACTGTTTTCCTAACAAAGGTATACTTGAATAGTGGGAGGCTTCAAAAACAATACATATCTTAAGACTGCAAAGCTTGTATGTGTCTGTCAGAATAAAAGGTAAAGACAGCAAGTGTACAGAACCTTGGTTTCAAAGAGATACTGAAGCCCTGGTTGTGAAAAAATGAGATGCATAGCAAATATAGGCAAGTAGGAACAAATGAGGTGCTAATGGAGTACAAGAAGTGCAAGAGAAATCAGGAAGGTTAAAAGAAGGCATGAAGTTGTTTTTGGAGACAAGGTGAAGGAAAATCCTAAGGGATTCTACAGTTATGTTAAGAGAAAAAGGATTGTAAGGAATAGAATTGGTCCTCTGGAAGACCAGCGTGGTAATCCATGTGTGGAGTCAAACAGATGGGAGAGATCATAAATATGTTCTTCGCATTTGTATTTATTCAGGAGTTGGATACAGAGTCTATAGCAGTGAGGCAAAGTGTTATCAACTAATGGACCCTATACAGATTATAGAGAAGGAGGTACTTGATGCCCTAAATCCCAGGGCCTGAGAATGTGTTCCCTTGGACCCGACAGGAGGCAAGTGCAGAAATTGCTGGGGCCCTAGCAGAAATAACTAAAACATCTTTAGCGACAGGAGAAATACCAGAGGATTGGAGGATAGCCAATGTTGCTCTGCTGTTTAAAAAAGACTTAAACAGAAACCAGGAAATTATAGGCCATGGAGTCTGACATCAGTTGTGAGAAAGTTATTAGAGGGTATTCTAAGGGACTGGATATATAAGTATTTGTACAGACATGGACTGACTAAGGATATTCAGCATGGCTTTGTGTGTGGTAGGTCTTTGGTCTTACTGACTTTGAGTGCAAGATTATGTTGTGACTCCACTTGACTAGCTGGTATATCTCACTACTGTATGCCCTCTCATTTCCAGCTGAGGTTTTACCAACAGTGGTTGTAACATCAGCAAATTTATAGATGATATTTGAGCTATATCTAGCCACACAGTCATGGATATGGAGGGAGTAGAGCATTGGGCTAAGCACACACCCCTGAGATTTGGCAGTGTTGATCATCAGTGAGGAAGAGATATTGTGACAAAAGAACCAGTTATCGGAAGATTGATAAGAGGACAATGGGGGAACATGCAAGGTGCTAATAAGAGAGCGACGAGAGAGATTACCGAAAGGAGACACGGTTCCGAGTATTGTCAGAGACCGGTGGCTTTGAACCCTGAACTGTTTGAAGTTTGATGGACAGGCGATACCCCAGCAGGGGGATAAAAAGGGACAGGTTCGCTAAGGCAACAGACACACGACTCCACGAGGTAACGAAACCCTGGAAGCAGTGTACCCCCACAAGTTGGTGAGAGTTTTGGAGGGCTGCTCGTGGGACCCATAGACGCATAGTGTAGAAAGATACGGCGGCGGGAACCTAGTGTGTGTGTCCGCCCTTGCCTGGGTGCCGGGTTCACCGCTGAAGAACGATCGTATCTGCAACGGAGGGGTCACAGTCGGTGACCTCAGAAGACATTACAAAGGGCTCGCCTGAAAGCTAACTGCGAGGAATATCGAAGGTCTGTGTGGAATCCGTTTTGAATATTCATTCGCTTTCGCTCTCTCTCTTCTCTCCGCCCCAACGGCACAACAGTGATTACTGTGAACTGAACTAAACTCAATTGAACTGAACTTTGCGTCACTTGAAACTGGTCATTTACCCCAGACTGCGATAGAGCTTGATTGATCCTATTATCCTAGTTCTGTGTACATGTGTGTTTTATCATTGCTAAACTGTTGCATTTATATCCTTTTGATTAGAGTACTGTGTTACTTATTTCTCTAATAAAACTTTCTTAGTTCCAGTGATCCAGATTCCAACTAAGTGGTCCATTTCTGCTGGTTTGGCAACCCAGTTACGGGGTACGTAACATAAGTGGGGCTCTCTTCCGGGATTTTGAACGCTAAATTTGGGACGGAGTAAATTGATTGGGTTAAAATTCCCGAAAGAAAGAAAAGGCAAACAGCAGAAATGGAGATTGAGGAATTTCTAAAGGCGCCGACCTTGGAGGCATTAGAGGATGCCAGGAAAGCGGAATTGGCAGCTGTGGCCAAACGGTTGAATCTTGTTAAGGGGAAGTCGACAATGAGGACAGAGCTATCGTGGAGCATTATGTTTCTAAAGGTGTGTTTCCCCAAGGGGAGCTGGAGGTGATATCTATTGGAAAACCTGATGGAGACGCAGTACAGGTGCAGCTTGAAAAATTGAGACTCGAGCACGAGTTCCGGGTACGGCAGCTAGAACACGAAGAGAAACAGTTAGAACGACAACGAGAAGAGAGAGAGAGGCAGTTGGAGCAAGAAGAGAGGCAGAGGGAAAGGAAATTCGAGCTGGAGAGGTTAAAGATAAGGGCAGAGCAGAGGGCCATGCCGAACCAAGGTGGAGGGTTCAGGGCGACCCAGGAGGTTAGGCTGGTTCCCCCATTTGATGATACCGATGTGGATCAGTACTTTCTCCATTTCGAAAAAGTTGCTGCAAGTCAGGACTGGCCGAGGGATAAGTGGGCTGTTTTGCTTCAGAGTGTACTTAAAGGAAAAGCCCAACAAGCTTACTCGGCTTTGTCCGTGGAAGATGCCCAGAGGTATGAGGTGGTGAAAGAGGCCATCCTCAGGATTTATGAGTTGGTCCTGGAAGCATACCGGCAGAGGTTCCGGAATGCGAGGAAGCAGTGGGACCGCACGTATTTAGAGTTTGCCCGTGAGATGCAGACATATTGTGAGCGTTGGTGCGCCTCGAAGGGGGTAGATGGGGATTATGACAGACTGCTACAGCTGATCCTGATTGAGCAGTTTAAAGGTTGTGTCCCTGATGGTATGAGACCCTACCTAGATGAGAAAGAGGCAGACACTTTAGCCACAACTGCTAAGTTAGCGGATGAGTACGCGCTGACACATAAAACGAAGTTTGCCCCGAGTAAAGGCTACCAGAAGGGTAGTCAAGACGGCGGGGAGAGTCCGCCAGAAAAGTCAGAAAGTAAGCCGGGACTAGTGAGAAGGATAAGGTTGACCGGGAGCAGTCTGGTAGGAAGTCTCCTGGGGTCGTATGTTATAATTGTGGGAAAGCCGGTCACTTTGCGTCCAGGTGCTTTGCCCCAAAGAAGGAGACGGGAAAAGGAAAAATGGCAGTTCCGACTGGCTGTATTGAGTTGGTAAACAAACCACTGGGGAAGGAGAGGTCTGATAAAGTTCAGGAAGGGTGCGAGAGGTTTATCTCGGCCGGAATGGTTTCGGTGAAGGAGGGGTTAAACCCAGTTCCAGTGCGGATCTGGAGAGACACTGGAGCGTGTCAGTCATTGATATTAAAGAGTGTGTTAGAGTTTAGTTCAGAGGCCCAGACTGGGGAGGTCAGGGTCAAAGGCATTGGGCAAGGGACTGAAGCAGTGCCTTTGCACCGGATACACCTACAAAGCGACTTGGTCTCTGGACCGGTCACGATCGGGGTGAGGCCCGAACTACCGATGGAAGGTGTGGAAGTCTTACTCGGTAATGACCTCGCCGGTGGAAATGTGTTCTCAGCAGTAAAACTGACAGGTCAGCCTGCCAGCATTGAGGCCCCACCCATGGACTCACAGGTTCATCCCGGTTGCGCAGTGACTTGGCGTATGTCCAGAAAGGCTGCCGAAGTAAATTTAGCTGAGACGTTTCTACCAGCCTTGTACCAGGGGGAGGTAGAAAGTGAAAAGAAGGAGCGTAGTGAAACAGGAGAAAGTGAGGGAGTTGAGGCAGACTTAGCATTAGCAAGGAACGACTTTGTACAGACACAGGAGCGAGACGAGGAGCTGATGGTTTCGGCGGAGACAGCTCTCTCTGAAGCAGAATTAAAAAAGGAGCCAGTAGGATATTGTGTGGAGGAGGGAGTGCTAAGGAAGAAAGGGAGACCAAGTACCGTGCCCGCAGATGAGGAATGGGGGATGGTGACAAAAATTTATGGGGATGAGATTCTTAACCTCGCCCACAAGATACCCCTCGGTGGACATTTTGGGGGGAGGAAAGCAGTCGGCGGAATCATGAAAGAGTTTTATTGGCTGCACAGGAGGAAGGATGTTACTGACTATTGTAGACGTGAGTTAACACAGTTAGAGGCTATTAACATGTTAAAAGCTCACCATGATCAGAAAACAGATCTAGCTAGTGATATCATGACAATTAATGAGGCTAGGGTGCCACCTGATAAGGGGAAAACCCATTTTGAAAAGTGTAGTGCTGACCAGATGGGAGAACCCTATTGTGTTGACTGACTTTGCTGATGAGTTCTCTCCCTTAAACCCCGAACAAAGGGGGCCATTGATAAAGCTAATTAACCGGCATGCAGATGTATGTCCCGAGGCGATGCAGAGGGACGGTGCATGATGTTGTGGTCACCTCAGACCAGCCTAGTGAGCAACACCCCTACCGAAAGATTAATTCAGTGACAAACGGGCTAAAGAGCACAGAAGTGTATATTGGCGATGTAGGGTTCTGGAGTGACATGTTGGGGGAGCACATTATGGCAGTAGATGAGCTGTTTAGATGGCTGTCTGAAGCCAGCCTGACAGTGAACCTCGCAAAAAGTGAGTTCGGCCGCGCGAAGGTCACTTATCTGGGATTTGTGGTAGGACAGGGGCAGCTGGCTCCGATGCAAGCTAAGGTGCGGGCTGTCTCTGAAGTCCCCACCCCGACAGACAAGAGAGCCCGGAGAAGGTTCTTGGAGATGGTGGGGTACTATCGGAAGTTTTGCGGAAGGAAAAAAAACAACTTTGCGGATAGTACCCACCCTCTTACTAAGCCCTTGCCAAAGAATGCTAAATTGGTATGGGACGACCCTTGTTATCTGTGTCCGGGGCGAAAACCACTGAGAAGTTACACTGATCACAATTCATTAGTGTTTTCGGCCACTATGAAGTTTGCTAAATTGGAGCCTGGTCTTAGAGGATTATTAAAATAACACATATAAAAGGAACAGAAAATGTGATTGCTGACTGTCTGTCAGGTATTGACAACTTAAAAGTCTCTGTATTAGCCAAATAGCTGATGAACATGTATATTTGTGTGTATCTAAGAATGTATTCCTGCCTATTATTTTTACCCCGGTAAAAATCCTTTGAAGGGTAGGGATGTGACAAAAGAACCAGTTATCAGAAGATTGATGCCGATAAGAGGACAATGGGGGAACATGCAAGGTGCTAATAAGAGAGAGACGAGAGAGATTACCGAAAGGAGACACGGTTCCAAGTATTGTCAGAGACCGGTGGCTTTGAACCCTGAACTGTTTGAAGTTTGATGGACAGGCGATACCCCAGCAGGGGGATAAAAAGGGACAGGTTTGCTAGGGCAACAGACACAAGACTCCACGAGGTAATGAGACCCTGGAAGCGGTGTATCCCCACAAGTCGGTGGGAGTTTTGGAGGGCTGATCACAGGACCAGCCATAGACGCACAGGGTAGAAAGATACGGTCGGCGGGAACCTGGTGTGTGTGTCCGCCCTTGCCTGGGTGCCGGGTTCACCGCTGAAGAACGATCGTATCTGCAACGGAGGGGTCACGGTCAGTGACCTCAGAAGACATTACAAAGGGCTCGCCTGAAAGCTAACTGCGAGGAATATCGAAGGTCTGTGTGGAATCCGTTTTGAATATTCATTCACTTTCGCTCTCTGTCTTCTCTCCACCCCAACGGCACAACAGTGATTACTGTGAACTGAACTAAACTCAATTGAACTGAACTTTGCGTCACTTGAAACTGGTCATTTACCCCTAGACTCCAACTAAGTGGTCCATTTCTGCTGGTTTGGCAACCCACTTACGGGGTACGTAACAATATTATCATAATCCGCAGAGATTGTTGTTTTATGGTTAGGAAGTCGAGGATCCAATTGCACAGGGAGGTACAGAGACCCAGGTTCTGTAGCTTATCGATCAGGACAGTGGGAATGATGCTGATAAACATAGAGATATAGTCAACCAACAGCATCCTGACATGGGTGTTGTATTGTCCAGATGAGTCAAGAACATGTGAAGAGCCATTGAGATTACATCTGCCGTAGACCTATTGTGGTGATAGACAAATTGCAGTGGGTCCTTGCTGAGGCGGGAGTTCATTCTAGCCATGACCAACCTTTCAAAGCATCTCATAACCGTGGACGTGAGTGCGACTGGAGGATAGTCATTAAGGCAGCTCACACTACACTTCTTAGGCACTGGGATAAATTGTTACCTTTTTGAAGCAGGTGGGAACTTCTGACTGTAGTACTGAGAGGTTGAAAGTGTCCTTGAATACTCCCACCAGTTGGATGGCACAAGTTTTCAGATCCTTACCAGGATCTCCATCCATGTGCCTGTCCAAGAGGCTCTTAACTACCCCTAATGTTTTAGCCTCCACCACCATCCCTGGTAAGTCATTCCAGGCACCCACAACCCTCTGTGTAAAAAACTTACCCCTGATGTCTCCCCTAAACTTCCCTCCCTTAACTTTGTACATATGCCTTCCGGTGTTTGCTATTCGTGCCCTGGGAAATAGGTACTGACTATTCACCCTATCTATGCCTCTCATAATCTTGTAGACCTCTATCAAGTTCCCTCTCATCTTTCTACGCTCCAAAGAGAAAAGTCCCAGCTCTGCTAACCTTGCCTCATAAGATTTGTTTTCCAATGGTAAATCTCCTCTGTACCCTCTCCACAGCTTCCACATCCTTGCTATAATGAGGTGACCAGAACTGAACACAATACAAGTGTGGTCTCACCAGAGATTTGTAGATTTCCAACATGACCTCTCTCCTCTTGAACTCAATCCCCCTATTATTGAAGCCTAGCATCCCATAGGCCTTCTTAACCATCCTATCAACCTGTGCAGCAACCTTGAGGGATGTAACTGGACAGGTCCCTTTGTTCATCCACACTCTTAAGTAACCGACCATTAACCCTGTACTCAGCCTTCTGGTTATTCCTTCCAAAATGCATCACCTCACACTTATGCGGATTGAACTCCATCTGACACTTTTCTGCCCAACTCTGCATCCTGTCTATATCCTCTTGTAACCTTCAACAACCTACAGCTCCATCCACAACTCCTCCAACCTTCGTGTCATCCGCAAACTTACTCACCCATCCTTCCACCTCTTCATCCAGGTCATTTATAAAAATCACAAAGAGCAGGGGTCCCAGGACAGATCCTTGCGGCACTCCACTAGTCACCGACCTCCAGGCAGAATACTTTCCTTCCACTGCTACCCTCTGCTTTCTTCCTGTAAGCCAATTTTTTATCCAAACAGCCAAGGTTCCACTGATCCCATGCCTCATGACTTTTTAGATGAGTCTCTCATGGGGGACCTTGTCAAATGCCTTGCTAAAATCCATGTAGACCACATCTACCACCCTACCCTCATCAATTTCTTTTGTTACCTCTTCAAAAAGCTCAATTAGGCTCGTGAGGCACGACCTTCCCTTTACAAAGCCACATTGACTATCCTTGAATAGACTGTACTTCTCCAAATGCTCGTAGATCCTATCCTTAAGCATCCTTTCCAATAGTTTGCAGACCACCGACGTAAGACTCACCGGTCTATAGTTCCCAGGATTCTCCCTATTACCTTTTTTAAACAAGGGAACTACATTTGCCATTCTCCAATACTCCGGCACCTCCCCTGCAGCCAAAGAGGATTCAAAGATCATTGTCCAGCACACAGGCCTGTTCTATTTTGACCTTTCACCATTTCATATGTTTCAAAGAGGACACCCCTCATTCTTCTGAATTCTAGTGAATACAGGGCCAGAGCCATCAAATGCTCTTCATATGACAAGTCATTCAATCATGGAATCATTGTTGTGAGCCTCTGTTGATCCCTGTCCAGTTACAGCACATCCTTTCTAAGATAAAGGGCCCAAACCAGCTCACAACATGACAAATTGTGAGATTTGTAGTACAAATTGTAGTATTGCTCACAATACTACAAATTGTGAAAACAGACTACAGGGAGTTAGGAAGGAAATTGAGAAGTAGGATCTAAAAGGTAGTAATCTCAGGATTACCACCTGTGCCACAGGACAGTGAGTATAGGAATAGAATGAGGTGGAGGATGAATGCATGGCTGAGGGATTGGAGCAGGGGCAGGGATTCAGATTTCTGGATCATTGGGACCTCTTTAGGGGCAGGCATGACCTGTACAAAAAGGATGGGTTGCACTTGAATCCGAGGGGGACCAATATCCTGGTGGGGGGGTTTGCTGAGGCTACTGGGGAGAATTTAAACTAGAATTGCTGGGGATGGGAATCGAACTAAAGAGACGGCGAATAGGGTGGTTAGCACACAAGTGGAGAAAGCTTGGAGACAGTGCGAGAGGGAGGATAGGCAGGTGATAGAGAAGGGATATGCTCAGACCGATGGTTTGAGAAGTGTCTATTTTAATGCAAGAAACATCATGAACAAAGCAGATGAGCTTAGAGCGTGGATCAGTACTTGGAGCTATGATGTTGTGGCCATTACAGAGACTTGGATGGCTCAGGGGCCGGAATGGTTACTTTGAGTGCTAGGCTTGAGATGTTTCAGAAAGGACAGGGATGGAGGCAAAAGAGGTGGGGGCATGGCACTGCTGATCAGAGATAGTGTCACGGCTGCAGAAAAGGAGGAAGTCACGGAGGGATTGTCTACGGCGTGTCTGTGGGTGGAAGTTAGAAACAGGAAGGGGGTCAATAACTCTACTGGGTGTTTTTTATGGACCACCCAATAGTAACAGGGACATCAAGGAGCAGATAGGGAGACAGATTCTGGAAAGAAGTAATAATAATAACAGCAACACACATCAAAGTTGCTGGTGAACGCAGCAGGCTAGGCAGCATCTCTAGGAAAAGGTACAGTCGACGTTTCAGGCCGAAACCCTTCGTCAGGACCCTTAAGTAAAAGAACCCTTAGGAGCCATTGATCACTACAATATGATTGAGTTCAAATTTGATAGGGAGAAAGTAAAATCTGTAAGTATTACAGTGGAGTAAGGGAAATTACGGTGGTATGAGAGAGGAGTTGGCCAAAATAAATTGGAAAGAGATACTGGCAGGGGTGACAGCAGAGCAGCAATGATCTGAGTTTCTGGGGAAAAATGAGGAGGGTGCAGGATAAATGTATTCCAAAATCAAAGAAATACTCAGATGGCAAAATAGTACAACTGTGGTTGAGAAGGGATGACAAAGCTAATATAAAAGCGAAAGAGAGGGCATACAATAAAACAAAAAATAGTGGGAGGATAGAGGATTGGGAAGTTTTTAAAACTCTGCAGAAAACAACTTAAAGAATTATCAGCAGGGAAAGGATGAAATATGAAAGCAAGCTGGCAAACAATATCAATGTGGATAGTAAAAGCTTTCTCAAATATGTAAAAAATAAAAGAGAGATCAGAGTGGGTATAGGACGGCTAGAAAATGAGGCCGGAGAAATATAAACAGGGGACAAGGAGATGGCAGATGAAAATGAGTACTTTGCATCAGTCTTCACTGTGGAAGACAGTAGCAGTGTGCCAGATGTTGAAAGGTGTGAGGGAAGAGAAGTGAGTGCAGTTACTATTACAAGGGAGAAGGTGCTCAAAAAGATTAAAGACCTAAGGGTACATAAGTCATCCGGACCAGATGAAATGCACCTGACAGTTCTGAAAGAGGTAGCAGTGGAGATTTGGAGGCATGAGTAATGATCTTTCACAAATCATTGTACTCTGTCATGGTGCCAGAGGACTGGAAAATTGCAAATGTCACTTCATACTTTAAGAAAGGAGGAAGGCAGCAGAAAGGAAATTATGGACCGGTTAGTTAGCCTGACGTCATTGGTTGGGAAGATGTTGGAGTCAATTGTTAAGGACGAGGTGATGAAGTACTTGGTGACACAGGACAAGATAGGACAAAGTCAGCATGGTTTCCTTCAGGAAAAATATTGTCTGATGAACCTGTTGGAATTCTTTGAGGAGATTACACTTAGGATAGATAAAGGGATGCTGTATATTTGGACTTCTAGAAAGCTTTTGACAAAGTGCCACACATAAGGCTGCTTACCAAGTTAACCACTCATGGTATTATAGGGAAGTTACTAATGTGGTTAGAGCATTGTCTGATTGGTAGAAGGCAGCAAGTGGGAATAAAAGGATCTTTTTCTGGTTGGCTTCTAGTAAAAGTGTTGTTTCACAGGGGTTGGTGTTGGGACCGCTTCTTTTTATGCTGTACGTCAATGTGTTAGATGATGGAATAGATGGCTTTGTTGCCAAGTTTGCAGATGATACAAAGATTGGTGGTTGGGCAGATAGTGTAGAGGAAACAGGTATACTTAGACAGGTATGCTTAGAAGGACTTAGATTAGGAAAATGGGTAAGAGGGTGGCAAATGAAATACAATGTTGGAAAATGCATGGTCATGCGCTATGGTCATAGAAGTAAATATGCAGACTATTTTCTAAATGGGGAGAAAATCGAAAAAACTGAGATACAAAGGGTCTTGGGAGTCCTTGTGCTTAACACCCTAAAGGTTAACTTGCAGATAGAGTCAGTGGTGAGCAAGGCAAATACAATGTTAGTATTCATTTCAAAATGTCTGGAATACAAGAGCATGTGATGCTGAGGCTTTATAAGGCACTGGTGAGGCCTCACCTTGAGTATTGTGAACAGTTTTGGGCTCCACATCTAAGAAAAGATGTGCTGGCATTGGAGAGGGTCCAGCGGAGGATCACAAGAATGATTCTGGGAAAGAAAGGTTTATCATATGAGAAACGTTTGACAGCTCTGGGTCTGTAGTCACTGGAATTTAGAACGATTGGGGAGGGGATCTCATTGAAACCTTATAAATATTGAAAGGCATAGACAGAGTAGATGTGGAAAAAATGTTTCCCATGGTGGGGGAGTCAAGGACAAGCGGGCACAGCCTCAGGATAGAGGGGCTTCAACTTAAAACAGAGATGCGGAGAAATTTCTTTTGCCAGAGGGTGGTGAGTTTGTGGAATTTATTACCACAAGCAGCTGTGGAGGCAGGTCATTGGGGATATTTAAGGCAGAGCTTGATAGGTTCTTATTTGGACACAGCATAAAAGGTTATGGGGAGAAGGCTGGCGAGTGGGGATGAGGAGGAGAAAAATGATCAGCCATGATTAAATGGTGAAGCAGACTCAATGGGCCAAATGACCTAATTCTGCTCCTATGCCTTATGGTCTTATGATCAAATCTGCACACAATATTCCAAGTGAGGCCTACAAGTGCTTTATAATATTTTAACATTACATTTTGCTTTTATATTCTAGTCCTCTTGAAATGAATGCTGACATCGCATTTGCCTCCCTCACCACAGACTCAACCTGCAAATTAACTTTTAAAGAATCCTGCACAAGGACTCCCAAGTCCTTTTGCACCTGTTTTTTTGTATTTTCTCTCCACTTGGAAGATAGCCAACCATTTAATTTCTTCTACCAAAGTGCCTGTGCCAAAGTGCTTTGTGCCAATCAGCCACTGCTCTATCCATGCTAGAATTGTTCTTGTAATACCATGGGCCTTTCAGTTGTTAAGCAACCTCATTTGTGGCACCTTGTCAAAGGCCCTCTGAAAATCCAAGTACACCACATCGACCAATTCTCCTTTGTCTATCCTGCTTGTTATTTCTTCAAATAACTCATCTTCTTCGGTTGTCCATCGAAATCCAATGACGATGTCCACTCCTTTAACGGTGAGATCTCTGATGACTATACAGTCCTATCCTGGACCCACAAGCTCTATTGCAGGTGGGACATGTATATGTGGTAGTGGTGGCAACCATGGCTGCATTTCTCCTGGCTCTCTTCTGCTGTCTTCTGGTTGTTCTTTCCATCTCCAGAATATGAACCCCGTCCCTACACAGCTGTCACCTAGTGGTACGGTCAGCAGCAACCTCCTCCAGGTCCTCGGGTCTGATCTTGCACTTCCTTAAAGCATTCTTCATCTGCTCCTCAAGGCACTTCTTTGGCCCTCCAGCTGAGCGTCCACCATGATGTAGCTGGCCGTATAACACTCTGCGGGGTAGCCGACATGGGGGTGTCCTTATCATGTGCCCCAGCCACTGCAGCTGACGCTGGGTGATCATGGCCTCAATACTCCTGCAGTTGGTCTTTACAAGTATTTCAGTGTGAGGCACCCGCTCACGCCAGGTAATTCCCAGGATGCGCTGGAGGCAGCTTATGTGGAAGCGCTCCAAGGACTTGATGTGACGGCTGTAGGTTACCCAAGCTTCACAGCTATAAAGGAGGGTGGTGACACAGACCGTTTGGTATACAGTGACCTTTGTGGAGGGACACAGGCTCCTGTTCTGAAAGACTGTATGCTGAAATCTCCCAAAGGCAGCTGATGCCTGTTTAATGCGGCTCTGGATGTCGTTGTCAATGCCGCTATCCTCAGAGAGAATGCTCCCCAGATATTTGAAAGATGGCACTACTGACAGCTTTTCATCACCAACAGTGAAGGCAGGTAGAGTGAGTGGGACACTGGTACTCCATTAGCAAATCACTTCTGTCCTTATTTACCTTCGAATAATTACAACAGATTTGTCAGGCAAGAATTTTCCTTGAGGAAACCATGCTGACTACGGCCTATTTTATCATGTGCCTCCAAGTACCCTGAGAGTCAGAGTAAGAAGGTGAGGGGACGAGAGGAAGAAATACAGGGTGATAGGTAAAACCAGGAGGGAGGGAGGCGTAAAGAGAAGACCTGTGAAGTCGGTTGGTGATAAAGAGAAAGGGCTGGAGAAAGGGGAATCTGATAGGAGAGGACAGAAGGCCAGGCAAGAAATGGAAGGGGGAGAAGCACCAGAGGGAGTTAGTCATAGTCATAGTCATACTTTATTGATCCCGGGGGAAATTGGTTAATGGAGTTGATGATCAGGTAAGGAGGGAGAGGGAATTGGGAATGGGAAATGGTGAAGGACCAGGGGTGCATTACCAGAAGTTTGAGAAATTGATGTTCATGCCTTCGTGTTGGAGGCTACCCAGACGAAATACAAGGTGTTGCACCTCCAACCTGAATGTGGCCTCATTGCAACAGTGGAGGAAGCCATGGAATCACATGTCCGAATGGGAAGTGGAATTAAAGTGGGTGGCTACTGGGAGATCCTGCTTTTTCTGGTGGATGGAGTGTAGCTGCTTAGCAAAGCAGTCTATCTACATCAGGTCTCACTGATAAACAGGAAGCCACACCAGGAGCACCGGATACAGCAGATGACCCTAACAGACTCACAGGTAAAGTGTCACCTCACCTATAAGGACCATTTGGGGCCCTGAATGGTAGTGAGGGTGGAGGACTAGTTGCATGTGTAGCATTTGTCCCACTTGCAAGGATACGTGTCAGGAGGGAGATCAATGGGGAGAGACGAATGGACAAGGGAGTTGAGTAGGAAGTGATCCCTGCGGAAAGCTGAAAGTTAGGGGAAGGGAAAGTTGTGCTCTGTGGTGGCATCCCTGAGGAGATGGAGAAAGTTACAGCGAATTATGTGCTCGATACGGAGGCCAGTGGAGTGGTAGGTGAGGACAAGAGGAGTCCTATCCCCGGAGGGGTTGCAGGAGGATGGGGTGAGAGCAGATGTGCACAATAGTAAGAGAAGCGGTTGAGGGCAGAGTTGATGGTGGAGGAAGGTAGTCCCTTTCTTTAAAAAAAGAGGGCATCGTCTTAGTTCTGGAATGAGAAGCCTCATCCTGAGACCAGTTGTGGCGGAGATGAAGGCATTGAGAGAAGGAGATGCATTTTTTACAAGAAACAGAGTTGGAAGAATCCTATAGTCTTCTTTCTTCTGTCTCTCTTCCTTCGTGAAGAGTGGAGTGACTTTTGCAATTTTCTGGATTTCTGGAACCAATCCAAAATATTGTGATTCTTGGAAGGTCATTACTAATGCCTCCACGATCTCTTCAGCCACCTCTTTCAGAACCTGGAGTGTACACCATCTGAACCAGATGACTATCTACCTTCAGACTTTTCAGTTTCCCAACAACCTTTTCTCTAGTTATGGTAACTTCACACACTTCATGACCCCTGACACATAGAGCTTCCACCATACTGCTAGTGTTTTCCACGGTGAAGATTGATGGAAAATACTTATTCAATTTATCCATCATTTCCTTGTCCACCATACTACCTTTCCAGTATCATTTTCCAGCGGTCTGAAATCCACTCGCACCTCCCTTTTACACTTAATGTATCTGAAAGAAACTTTTGGTATCCTCTTTAATATTATTGACTAGTTTACTTTCCTATTCCATTTTTACCTTCTTAATGACTTCTTAATTGCCTTCTGTTGATTCTTAAAAGCTTCCCAATCCTCTAATTTCCCATTAATTTTTGATGTATTATATGCTCTCTCGTTGTCTTTTATGTTGGCTTTGATTTATGTTAGCCACGGTTGTGTCATCTTTCCTTTAGAATATTTCTTCCTCTTTGGGATGTAAATATCCTGTGCCTTCCGCATTGCTTCCAGAAATTCCAGCCATTGCTGTTCTGCTATCATCCCTGCCAGTATTCTTTTCCAATCAATCTTCTCGTGCCTCTGTAATTCCCTTTACTCCGCTGTAATACTGATACATCTGACATTAGCTTCTCCTTTTCAAATTTCAGGGTGAGTTTGATCATATTATAATGACTCACTCCTAATGATTAGTTTAGCTTAAGCTCTCTAAATCAATTTCAGTTCATTGCACAACTCCCAATCTAGAGTAGCTGATCCTCTAGTGGGCTCAACCATGAGCTGCTCTAAAAATCTACATGAACATTGAAGTTCTCCATCACTGTTGTAACATTGTCCTTATGGGTCATACTCTGCATGGAGGTTGGTGACCAGTGGTGTGCCTCAGGGATCTGTTCTGGGACCCCTTCTCTTCGTGATTTTTATAAATGACCTGAATGAGGAAGTGGAGGGATGGGTTAGTAAACTTGCTGATGACACAAAGGTTGGAGGTGTTGTGGATAGTGTGGAGGGCTGTCAGAGGTTACAGCGGGACATTGATACGATGCAAAATTGGGCTGAGAAGTGGCAAATGGAGTTCAACCTGGATTAGTGCGAGATGGTTCATTTTGGTAGGTCAAATTTGATGGCAGAATATAGTATTAATGGTAAAACTCTTGGCAGTGTGGAGGATCAGAGGGATCTTGAGGTCAGAGTCCGTAAGACACTCAAAGCTGCTGCTCAGGTTGACTCTGTGGTTAAGAAGGCATATGGTGCATTGGCCTTCATCACCTTGGGATTGAGTTTAAGAGCCAAGAGGTAATATTACAGGTATATAGGACCCTGGTCAGACCCCACTTGGAGTACTGTGCTCAGTTCTGGTCACCTCACTACTGGAAGGATGTGGAAATTCTAAAGAGAGTGCAGAGGAGATTTACAAGGATGTTGTCTGGTCAGGTCACTCATCTGAGTGCTACTGGTACCATGTAACCCAGTACTACCTGTTGCATGGTCGAGTGGTCAGCGACTAAACTGGCTCCCCCACCAGGCTTGCCTGGTGAGGAGGGTGGCTAGACACCCTGCAGGATGAAAAACAAGACCTGTCAAAGGGCAGATGAACCCTCTTGTAGGGTCAATGGTCATCTAGCAAACACGTGCCATGAAGCGTGGAAAGGGCATCCCTTGCATCGAAGCTTGGTCTGGCCATTCACTGCAACAGAACTTCCCCCAGCCATCTTGGACCCCATCATGCTGCTGGATCTGGGAGGGGATGTCGAGAGGGTGGGTCTGGACCTGTGCAACCCTCTACTCACCTAAAATCCATTCATGCACACACTCTTGCTTTCTGAGGAATGGGGTACCACCCTACTAACTGACTGAACGGAACCATCATCATCCTATGGGATGGATAGCCAGAGAGAGAGAGAGCCTGAATTGGGGAGCATGCCTTATGAGAATAGGTTGAGTGACCTTCAGTTAGTCCTGACGAAGGGTCTTGGCCTGAAACGTCGACTGCGCCTCTTCCTATAGATGCTGCTTGGCCTGCTGCGTTCACCAGCAACTTTGATGTATGTTGCTTGAATTTCCAGCATCTGCAGAATTCCTGTTGTTTGAGTGAACTCAGCCTTTTCTCCTTGGAGCGACGGAGGATAAGAGGTGACCTGATGAGGTGTATAAGATAATGAGAGGCATTGATCGTGTGGATAGTCAGGGGCTTTTTCCCAGGGTTGGAATGGCCAAGATGAGAGGGCATAGTTTTCAGGTGCTTGGAAGTAGGTACAGAGGAGACGTCAGGGGTAAGTTTTTTTTACGCAGAGAGTGGTGAGTGCGTGGAATGGGCTGCTGGCAACGGTGGTGGAGGCAGATACGATAGGGTCTTTTAAGAGTCTCTTGGATAGGTACATAGAGCTTAGAAGAAAAGAGGGCTATGGGTAACCCTAGTTAATTTCTAAAGTACGTACATGTTCAGCACAGTATTGTGGGCCAAAGGGCCTGTATTGTGTTATAGGTTTTCTATTATTCTATATTTCTATCTATTTTCTATCTCCCATTGTAATTTGTAGGCCACATTTTTTTTTACCAATAGAGCAACCCCACCCCCTCTGCCTTCCAGGATGTGCTTCCAGGATTTTGTATCTTCTGCCTGGTGGGAGGAGATGGAGGAGAGAGAATGTCTAAGGAGTGTTTAGGAGGAAATTTAAGGGGAGAGAAGTAGTCAAGAAAAGTGATGCAGAGAAAATGCTTGTTAACTACATAAACATGCCGATGTCTGACCATCTATCAAACCACACAAACATCACACATCTACCATGTTATAAGTAGTTTTTGAAAATGGATATCACAGCAAATATTTGTTGTAGTGTTAATTCCACAGATAGGTATGGTCAGATCAATATATATTGATAGAGGATCAACCAAAGGACCTTAGCTAGATCACCTCTTGTTTGATGGGTTTATCAAATGCCAAGTATGTCCTCAAATTGCCCGACTCTGATTCCCACACAACATGGCTAGGTTTTACTCACCTTGAATCATGCCAGGACGACTTCATCTGTCCTTGATCACTGCTCTGGGCTGACATGACATCATGGTCATCCTCCTCGAGGGACGAGTCAGCAGAACTGTGTAAAAACATGGGTAAAGAATAATACAATTGTTACAGATAACTCTCCTTCATGCCCACGGCCAACTGGTGAGAGCAGGTGCAATGAGTACAGTTGTAGGAACAGTGACCAAGGCTCATAAGCTGATTGGCCTAATCCCAAATAATAATGAGGCAGTCTACAGAGAAGAAGTCATCACCCTGACACAGTGGTGTCAAGAAAACAACCTCTCCCTTAATGTCACAAAAACAAAGGAGCTGGCTGTGGACTACAGGAGGAATGGAGACAGGCTAACCCCTATTGACATCAATGGATCTGGAACTGAGAGGGTGAACAGCTTTAAATTCCTCGGCATACACATCACTGAGGATCTTATGTGGTCTGTACATACCAGCTGTGTAGTGGAAATGGCACCACAGTGCCTCTTTCACCTTAGATGGTTGAAGAAGTTTGGTTTGAGTCCCCAGATCCTAAGGATTTTCTATAGGGGCACGCACAATTGAGAGCATCCTGACTGGCTGCATCACTGCCTGGTATGGGGACTGTACCTCCCTTAATCGCAGGACTCTGCAGAGTGGTGTGGATAGCCCAATGCATCTGTAGATGTGAACTTTCCACTATCCATGACATTTACAAAGACAGGTGTGTAAAAATGGCCCGAAGGATTATTGGAAACCAGAGTCACCCTAACCATAAAAACCCGGACCAACAGGCTCCGGAACAACTTCTTCCACCAGGCCATCAGACTGATTAATTCAAGCTGATGCAATTGTATTTCTATGTTATATTGACTGTCCTGTTGTACATACTATTTATTATAAATTACTATAAATTGCACATTGCACATTTACACGGAAATGTACGTAAAGATGTTTACTCCTCATGTATATGAAGGATATAAGAAATAAAGTCAACTCAATAAGTCTATGAGCCCTAAGGGAATTATAAAGCATCACTGTTCCTGAATTTACACATTGATGAATGAAGTATTGACTGGAGCTTCTTTGGTTTGACACATGGGTGACTCTAGAATCCAGCACTCCCAATGGAGAAAGTACTCAGGGGAAATAACGTTAAGTCAAACCTGTCTGTAAATTCCTCTTCTCTTTGGAAGTTCTGAATCATGACTAACTCATACTGAGGAACTAAGTGAAATGTCAGGTAGAGTGTTCATACTGTTGAATCACAGTGGGACAATGCACAAACAAGAGAACATCTGCAGATGCTGAAAATCCAAGCAACACACCCAGAATGCTGGAGGAAAGAGTAGTCGACGTTTTGGGCTGAGACCCTTCATCAGGACTGGAGAAAAAAAGGTGAGGAGTCAGATTTAGAAGGTGGTGGGGGTGGGAGGGGAGGAAGAAACACAAGGTAACTCTAACTCCTCATTTTTTTTCTCCAGTCCTGATGAAAGGTCTCAGCCTGAAAAGTTGACTGTACTTTTTTTTCCATGGACAATGCACATAATCTATCAATCATTATGTATTTTGAAATCTTCAAAAGACAGTGCCTCATAAAGGTGGCACCAATTGTTAAGGATCCCGACCACCCAGAACATCTCCTCTTCTCGTTACTACCACCAGAAAGGAGGTACAGGAGCCTGAAGACAGACTTTCAATGTTGCAGGAACAGCTTCTTACCCTCCTCCATCAAATTTCTGAAAGGTCCTTACTATTTTCCTCTCTTTTTACATTACATATTTGTTATGTATTATTTAACTTAGTATTTTTTATGTATAGCACTGTACTGCCATTGCAAAACAACAAATTTCATGACATTTGTCAGTAATAATAAAGCTGATTCTGATTCAGTATCACAGATCCACCATATGATAAGCTCTCCAACTTGTATTATTTGTCCCAAAGTTGTCTTCTTCCAAGCATTTAGACGTCAGTGTATGTAGCCCAACTTCACACAAACCTTTCTGCAGCAGGAACCAGTATAGCAAATCTGTTGCTCAACACAGAACATAGAAGAGAATAGCACAGGAAAGGCCCTTCAGCCCACAGTGTTTGTGCTGACTAATCCCATCAACCTGTGGGTGGTCTTTATTCCTCGATACTTCTATCAGATCACACTCTCAGCCACTGGTACTCTGGAGAAAACCCAAGTTTGTCCAGCTCTGCTCATACCTCAGAATTACATTTATTATCACTGATTTAGAATGACGTGAAATTGGTTGTTTTGCTCAGCAACACAATGCAAAGATATAAAATTACTATAAATTATAAAAAATAGTGCTAAAAAAACAAGATAGTATTCAAGAATAGTTTAGAAATCTGATGGTGGAGGGGAAGTAACTTTCTGAATCATCAAGTGTGGGTTATCACTCTCCCTGATGATAGTAATGAGAGGAGAGCATGTCCCAGTTGTGGGTCCTTGGTAAATGTCACCTCCTTGAGGTACTGCCTCTTGAATGTGTCGTCAATGGGTATATCCAAACCAGGCAAAATTCTTTTGACCTCTTCCACATACTCTTGAAAGCCTGCACATCCATCCTGTGATGTGGTGATTGGAAATGTACACAATACCAGAAATGTAGGTGAACTAACATTTCATACAGCTGCAACCTAACTTGCTGAACACCCTAACCAATGAAGGCAAGTATGCATTAACCCTATCCACTTACGTTGCCACTCTCAGGGAATTATGGACATGTACAAGCACCAAACACAAAATGTGGGAGGAACTCAGCAAGTCAGGCAACATCTATGGAAGAGAATAAACAGTATGACTGAGTACTTGTTGGAAATATGCCTACAGAACATCACCAAGGATTTCTGTTCATTACCTTTCATCTTGCACATATGTAAGCTTCTCTTTTCCATTTTTGCAGCGTGCCTGTGTAGAGTTTCTTTCCTGCTCCCACTTACGAAGGTCGATGAAAACAGTTTTTGGTTCCGAGGTCATTTTCGTGGGCATTATTCTTCCGGTCTCCAGTGAACACAAAACAGCTTCGGGACTAGGAACATGGAAGAAGGGAACAGAAGTGGTTAATGATACCATTATTTAATCCAAAAGTGCAAGGTGATATTCAATACACCTCCTTTGTAGCTGATCTAAGATAATGCACTTGGTCTTGTTCACTCATCATTATTACTTTGACAAAACTCATACTTCCAGTATGTTTTTGGTCAGTTTTCTATGAGGAAACAGGAGTGGTTCCAAAGGAATGTTATTGCTGCGAAAGAACTGTGAGGGAAACATGAGGCTGTTTGATGAGAAAATAATTAATGCACAATATAATTTGTCTTTCAGAATGTCATGTGTACAGTAAATCCAAAAAGCAAAAAATGCAACGTTCAACATTCCTATCACAACCACTTCATTGAAACTGAATACTATCAATTCACCTACTTCTCATAGCAAGCATATATCATTGGAAAGAAACTATTCTGCCCACAAAGTCACTACGGACCTTCATGCACCCATCTACACCAACCCTCTGTTAATCCTGTTTGATTCCCCCACATTCTCTGTCAATTCTACCACTTACCTACACACTGGAGCAATAGACAATCATCAATTAAATAACCAGCTGAGATGGTCTTTGGGATGTAGAAGGAAACTTGAGTACCTGTAGGAAATCCGCAGTCATCGGGTCCGCCATTGGTCAGGTTCAACCATGGATATTGTGTCTCAGCTGTCTATGTGATTAATGAAACAGGGCAGTACAATATGGAGAGCAGACTGTTGCCCGTGCAGCAGACTCCCCGCTCCATGCAGCTGATGAACCCAAAGGAACAGCAGAGACTGATAGAATTTGGCACCAGCGGCATCACAAGAGTTGCCAGTCATCATTGAACTCAAGGTAGAACTGTCTAAGGAACTGCAACTGCAGAATTTTCCTTGGAGTTTACTCCTCTACATTATTGAATTGACTTTATTACTTACATCCTTCAAATACATGAGGAGTAGAAATCTTTTTGTTACTTCTCCATTCAAACATGAAATTATAGTAATTTATAATAAATATTATGTACAACAGGATAGTCAATATAACATAGAAATACAGTTGTGTCAGCATGTGTTAATCAGACTGATGGCCTGGTGGAAGAAGCTGTCCCGGAGCCTGTTGGTCCTGGCTTTTATGCTGAGGTACTGTTTCCCAGATGGTAACAGCTGGAATAGTTTGTGATTGGGGTGACTCGGGTCTCCAATGACCCTTCAGGCTCTTTTTACAAACTTGTCTTTGTAAATGTCCTGAACAGTGGGAAGTTCACATCTACCGATGTGCTGGGCTGTCCGCACCACTCTCTACAGAGTCCTGTGATTGAGGGAAGTACAGTTCCCATATCAGGCAGCGATGCAGGCTCATCGTGTCCCTGTAGAAAGTTCTTAGAATTTGGAGGGCCCATACCCAACTTCTTCAACAGTCTGAGGTGAAAGAGGTGCTGTTGCTTTCTTCATCACGCAGCCAGCATGTACAGACCACGTGAGATCCTTGGTGATATGTATACCAAGGAACTTAAAGCTCTTCACCCTCTCAATCCCAGATCCAATGATGTCTATAGGGATTAGCCTGTCTCTGTTTCTCCACAACCAGCTACTTTATTTTTGCGACATTGAGGGACAGGTTGTTTTCTTGACACCACTGTGTCAGGGTGATGACTTCCTCTCTGTAGGCTGCCTCATTATTATTTGAGGTTAGGCCAATCAGTGTAGTATCATCAGCAAATTTAATTAGCAGATTGGAGCTGTGGGTGGCGATACAGTCATGGGTATATAGAGAGTAAAGGAGAGGGCTTAGTACATAGCTCTGAGGGGCACCCATGTTGAGGGTCAGAGGGGCAGAGGTGAGGGAGCCCAGAGCCCATTCTTACCACCTGCCAGCGATCTGATAGGAAGTCCAGGATCCGGCTACACAGTTGTAGAAACTGTGATCAAGGCTCATAAGACTGATTGGCCTAATCTCAAATAATAGTGAGGCAGCCTACAGAGAAGAAGTTATCACCCTGACACAGTGGTGTCACGAAGACAACCCGTGAAGGCCGAGGTCTCTGAGCTTCTTGTCGAGCCTGGAGGGAATTATGGTGTTGAATGCTGAACTGTAGTCCAAGAACAGCATTCTCACATAAGCATCCTTCTTCTCCAGATGTGTAAGGACGGTATGAAGATCAGTGGCTATTGCGTCGTCTGTCGATCGGTTGTGTCGGTAGGGGAATTGTAGGGGGTCTAGTCTGGGTGGTAGCATGCTGTAGATGTAATCCTTGACCAGCCTCTCTAAGCATTTGCTATTATTGAGGTGAGTGTGACAGGATGCCAGTCGTTCAGACATGTTACCTTGGTCTTTTTAGGTACAGGAACAATGGTGAATGTTTTGAAGCAGGAGGGCACTCTACACTGGGAGAGGGAGAGATTAAAAATGTGTATAAACACACCTTCCAGTTGTGCCGTGCACATCCTGAGTACTCCCCCTGGGATGCCGTCCGGTCCCGCAGCTTTGTGCCTGTCAACCTATTGGAAACACCCGCATACTTTGGCCTCAGAGATGACCGAGCTGCCAGTCACATCATCTGCAGCCTTCCCCATGAGTGGGTATGGCCGCAAGGAGGCAGAAGTTTGAGATCAGAATTTTCCTTCTCCTCATTGAGCTGCCAACCACAGGTGAAGGGCCCCATCTGCCCACAGTGACTGGTACCAGTAACCAGCCTTTGCCCCTTCCTCTGCCAATAGAAATGGTTCTGCTGGGCTTAGTAGCTAAGCCATTCATAAAGGCTGGGAGCTGGATTTGGTTGTCAGAAGTTATTTGAGACACATGCCATTAGTAGCATTTAACAGGTAGTGGGGGCTTATCCCCACTACTCCCTGCTATAACAACCTGAACGAACCAGGTATATGCAGATTCCACACAGACAGTACAGGATTGAACTTGAATTGAATTGAATTGACTTTATTTCTTACATCCTTCACATACATGAGGAGTAAACATTTTTATGTTACATCTCCGTCTGAATGTGCAATGTGCAATTTATAGTAATTTTGTAATAAATAGTATGTACAACAGGACAGTCAGTATAGCATAGAAATACAATTAGATCAGTGTGAATTAATCAGTTTGATGGCCTGGTGGAAGAAGCTGTCCCAGAGCCTGTTGGTCCTGGCTTTTATGCTGTAGTACCGTTTCCTGGATGGTAGCAGCTGGAATAGATTGTGGTTGGTGTGACTTGGGTCCCCAATGATCTTTCAGCCCCTTTTTACACACCTGACTTTGTAAATATCCTGGAAAGTGGGAAGTTCACATCTACAGATGCGCTGGGCTGTCCGCACCACTCTCTGCAGAGTCCTGCGATTGAGGGAGGTACAGTTCCCATACCAGGCAGTGATGCAGCCAGTCAGGATGCTCTCAATTGTGCCCCTGTAGAAAGTTCTTAGGATTTGGGGACTCATGCCAAACTTTTTCAACCATCTGAGATGAGAGAGGTGCTGTTGTGCCTTTTTCACCACACAGCCGGTGTGTACAGACCACGTGAGATCCCCGGTGATGTGTATGCTGAGGAACTTAAAGCTGTTCACCCTCTCAACTCCAGATACATTGATGTCAATAGGGGTTAGCCTGTCTCCATTCCTCCTGTAGTCCACAACCAACTCCTTTGTTTTTGCGACATTGAGGGAGAGGTTGTTTTCTTGACATCACTGTATCAGGGTGATGACTTCTTCTCTGTAGACTGCCTCATTATTATTTGAAATTAGGCCCATCAATGTTGTATCATCAGCAAATTTAATTAGCAGATTGGAACTGTGGGTAGCGGCACAGTCATGGGTATACAGTGGGTAAAGGAGAAGGCTTAGGACACAGTCCTGCGCTGGTGGTCAGAGGGGCAGAGGTGAGGGAGCCTACTTCTACCACCTTCTGGTGATCTGGCAGGAAGACCAGGATCCAGCTACACAAGGTTATTCTCCAGATGTGTAAGGACGGTGTGTAGAGCTGTGGCTATTGCATCATCTGTCAATTGGTTGTGCCAGCAGGTGAATTATAGGGGGTTCATTCAATGTGGGTGGCAGACGTTAAAAATGTCCGTAAACACAGCTGCCAGTTGTGCAGCATACATCCTGTACACACCCTGGGATGCCGTCCGATCCTGCAGCCTTGCGACTGTCCACTCGATGGAAACACCTGCCTACTTCAGCCTCAGAGATGACCAAGGTGCACCTCGGGGTCTCAGTGTTGGCGACATCAAACCGAGCGTAAAAAAGATTCAGCTCATCTGGAAATGAGGCCATGATGTTGGCAGCACCACTGCGCTTAGCTTTGAAGTCTGCAATGGTGTACAGACTTTGCCATAAGCGACGTGTGTAGTTGATGGAGAGTTGTGTCCAGATCTTGTCCCTGTATTGTTTCACTGCCTTGATGACTTTGTGTAGATCGTAGCTGCATTTCTTGAGTTCCTGTTGATTACTGGCAGCAAACGTTCTCTCTTGCGTAGTAAGTGCAGGACGCACGAAACTGCTGATTCAGTGTTTCAGGTTTGGATAGACCCTGACAGATTTTTGGGGGACAACGTCCTCAATGCACTTCCAGATGAAGCTTGTAGCCCCTTCTGTGAACTAGGAGACATCTTTATTGGGAAAGACATTGCAGTTGACGTTATTAAAGCAGTCCTGTAGCATGGAGACCGAATGGTCGGACCAACAGTGGATGGTTTTAACTTTGGCTGTACATGGACAGAAGCAAGATAGAGGAATGATCCGACTTCTCAAACAGCGGACGGAGGAGTGCTTTGTCAGCATTGCGGAAGGGAGAGTAGCAGTGCTCGAGTATGCTATCTCCCCGTGTGCTCACCTGGATGTGTTGACAAAGTTCAGAGAGACTTTAGACAGTGACACTCTATTAAAGTCTCCGGTGACGATGAAAGCAGCCTCTGGGTGTGCAGTCTCCAGGGTGATGATGGTCTCGTACAGTTCCTTCAGAACCTTGGGAACTTGGGCTGCTCGATCCGTGATGCAGCAGCTCTAGATTCAGATCTATTTATCACATGTATATGGAAATAAATACACAGTGAAATGTGTCATTTGTATTAACAACCAATACACCAAAAGATGTACTGGGGGTAGCCTGTAAGTGTTGCCGCACATTCCAGTGGCAACATAGCGTGCCCACGATGCTCGGCAGAACAACAAAGAACACAGCAAGCAACAAAACGTCAACAGCAAAATATGCCCTGTTCCTCCATCTCTCTCTCACACACACACACAGTTCTCCAGCTCCAGTAAAATATTCCACACTTCCAACTGAGCTTCAGGTTTTGATCTTCGGTATTGAACCCTGGACTAGCTGATGACAGGACCCCAAACTCCAAATGATCAGCTCTGAAGCCTCCTAATCACATAGATAACTGATCCTAAGATCCATCACTGTATTCGTTGCACCACAATGCTGCCCAAGTTGTAGTTTGTGAAAATGTACTGTGTGGTTGACAGGGAGAATAATAATTTGACACAGAACACATGGGCCCAAGGGCCTGTTTCTGTGCTGCAGTGCTCTATGGCTTTATATTTTCTATTCAAAGTTCAAAGAAAATTTATTATCACCATATACATCCCTGAGACTCACTTTCTTGTGGGCATACTCAGTAAATCCAATAACCATAATTGAATCAATGAAAGATTGAACCCAATAGAAAGATAACAAACCAATGTGCAAAAGACAATGAACTGGGCAAGTACAAAAGAAAAAAAAGTAATAACAAATAAATAAATAATAAATATCGAGAACATGAGATGCAGAGTCGTTGAAAGTGAGTCCGTAGGTTGTGGGAACAGTTCAGTGTTGGGGTGGGTGAGGTTGAGCTAAGTTCAAGAGTCTGATGGTTGAGGGGTAATTGATTGATTAATTCCATTAATTCTATTGCGATTATTATTCCATTATGGATTTATTGAGTATGCCTGCAAGAAAATGAACCTCCAGGTTGTATATGGTGACATGTACGTACTTTGATAATGAATTTATTTTGAATTTTGAACTGTTCCTGAAGCTGGAGAATTGGGTCTTGAGGCTCCTGTACCTTCTTCCTGATGGCAGCAACGAGGAGAGATCATGGTGGGGCGGGGACGGTGTCCCTGATGATGGATAATTAGGCCTTTATTTAGCTTACAATCTACTCTGAAGCAAAATTAATCATTAATGGGTGCTTTGGGATATCCTGAAAATTGAACAGAGCCACACATAACTTTTATTTAGTTCCATAGCTTAATCACTGAATGAGAACTACACACTGGTAAGCACAAACTACTAATTTCTTTTCCCTATTTCAACACAAGTCTGGTGGTGGTCACATGTTTTAATACTAATTCACATTCTCTTTCCCCCTCTGTTTTTACACCACTTATTGAATTTATTTTTTTTAAATATGTGTATTGTAATTGTAAGTTTTTAAATAATTATCTATTGCAATGTAAAGCTGCTGGAAAACAATAAATTTCATAACATATGCCAGTGACATTAAACCTGATTCTGATTTTGAAGTTAAATTAAAAACATAATGTCTGAAAATACATACTTTAAATGCGTTAAAGTTATTTTTACCTGGGAATTTCTTTGAGACCATTGGTTCTGTCTCCATCGGTCAAGGACCACTGCTCCCTGCTGGAATAGTACTCTGTTGACACCTGGTTGTTGAATGTGACAGGTGCTCCTGACTGCTTAGTGCAGAACAAGGCGAGCTGTTCCATAAGGTAGTTCTCACTCTTTACACGCGAGGGAACTGCATAGCACAAAAAGAATACTCAAGGCATAAGAGCGGATTTCACGCTGTGTTTTTTTGTTGTGACACCATAGCAATTGTATAAAGACCAGATAAAGTGGAACCAGATAATATCTCAGCAGTGGTATGGAAGACTTGTGCTACGCAACTAGCTGGTTGGATCACCATCTAGTACGGATGCACCAAAGCACAAGATCGGAAAAACACGCCGAGGGGTGTAAACTCAGCCAGCTTCATCATGGGCACCATCAAAGACATCTTGAAAAGGTGATCCCTCAAAAAAGCAGCACCCATCATTAAGGACTCCCATAACCCAGATGTGGCTTCTTCTCATTACTACCATTAGGGAAAAACTACCATTTCAGGAGCCTGAAAGCACACATGCAACATTTAAGTAACAGCTTAGAAAACTTAAAAAAGCCTACAGCACAATATAGGCTCTTTGGCCCACAATGCTGTGCTGAACATGTACCTACTTTAGAAATTACCTAGGGTTACCCATAGCCTTCTATTTTTCTAAGCTCTATGTACCTATCCAGAAGTCTCTTAAAAGATCCTATCGTATCTGCCTCCACCACCGTTGCTGGCAGCCCATTCCATGCACTCACCTCTCTCTACGTAAAAAACTTAGCCCCGCATTTCCTCTGTACCTACTTCCAAGCACCTTAAAACTGTGCCCTCTCGTGTTAGCCATTTCAGACCTAGGAAAAAGCCTCTGACTATCCACACAATCAATGCCTCTCATCATCTTATACACCTTTATCAGGTCACCTCTCATCCTCCGTTGCTCCAAGGAGAAAAGGCCGAGTTCGCTCAACCTGTTTTCATAAGGCATGCTCCCCAATCCAGGCAACATCCTTGTAAATCTCCTCTGCACCCTTTCTATGGCTTCCACATCCTTCCTGTAGTGAGGCGACCAGAACTGAGCACAGTACTCCAAGTGGGGTCTGACCAGGGTCCTATATAGCTGCAACATTACCTCTCAGCTCTTAAACTAAATCCCACGATTGATGAAGGCCAATGCACCGTATGCCTTCTTAACCACAGAGTCAACCTGCACAGCTGCTTTGAGCGTCCTATGGACTTGGACCCCAAGATCCCTCTGATCTTCCACACTGCCAAGAGTCTTACCATTAATACTATATTCTGCCATCATATTTGACCTACCAAAATGAACCACCTCACACTTATCTGGGTTGAACTCCATCTGCCACTTCTCAGCCCAGTTTTGCATCCCGCTGTAATCTCTGACAGCCCTCCACACTATCCACAACACCCCCAACCTTTGTGTCATCAGCAAATTTACTAACCCATCCCTCCACTTCCTTATCCAGGTCATTTATAAAAATGATGAAGAGAACGGGTCCCAGAACAGATCCCTGAGGCACACCACTGGTCACCAACCTCCATGCAGAATATGACCCATCTGCAACCAGTCTTTGCCTTCTGTGAGCAAGCTTCTTCCCCTCTGCCATCAGATTTCTGAATGGTCCATGAATCCATAAACACTATCCAGACATCCCACCTCTCCCGGAAGTTCCAGGAGTCTCCTGCATATTGATAGTTGTTCCCTAATGCCGCAAATGATATACAATATCCCGGAAATTGATTGTTTTGAGAGTGAGCGAGCGCGAGAGAGAGAATGAGAGCGAGCGAGAGCGCGAGAGAGAGAGCGCGCGTGCACATGCGCGTGCCATGGCAGAGTGTTCCAAAAAAAAAATACAAAATGTATGTCACCCCAGACTACACTAAAGTGTACCCTTGCCTAATAGGGGTCAAAAATAATGATAGTGTTGCTCGCTGCACTGTTTGCAACAGTGACTTTTCTATTGCCCATGGTGGGTTAAAACTGTAAAAGACATGCTGAGGTGAGTTCAACTGGTATCATTCATTCATTAGCATAGCTAATGTTATTTAAACTAACTGGCTAGCTGCTAAGGAGCTACTCTATTGCAGACATTCCACCTCTCTCGGAAGTTCCGGGACTCTCCCACAAATTGATGGTGCTACCTCCCTGAAATGAGTTTTTGCAGAGTGGGATGTCTGACTACCACACTATTGTTGCCCTCTTTTTCCACTACTTATTACATTTTTTTAATAAATGGTTCTTATTTTAATTTTTTTTATGCCTTTCACTGTACTGCTGCAAAGCAATAAATTCTATTGCATATGTCAGTGATAATAAATCTGATTCTGAAAGTATGATTCCTGTTTACCTGAACCAGACCAAGAACAGTTGATGAGATCCTCCACATCAGGGCTGTGGTCTTTTGGATCACTCTCGTGGTCTTTGATGTGTTGCAGGCTGTGGAGAAGTTCATCCAGATATGCCTCCTCCACACACTAAAAATGGTGAGAGCAAGTCAGCTTGATGGGTCACATGAAATATTATCTTATATATAATATTCAATGAAAGCATTTGTTTAAAGAATACAGCCTGGGAACGGCTTTTAGAAATCGAAGGTACATCTTTGGGCCCCTTATCTAAGAAAGGACGCGCTGACGTTGGGGAGGGTCCAGAGAAGGTTCACAAGAATGAAAGGACGAATGAGGAGCATTTGATGGCTCTTTGCCTGTGTACCTCTGGAGCTTAGAACAATGGGAGGGGGGGGGAATCTCATTGAAGCCTACTGAATATTGAATGGCCGAGATAAAGAGGACGTGGAGTGGATATTTCCTATAGTGGGGGATTCTAGAACCAGAGACACAGCCTCAGAATAGAATTGCGTCCCCTTAGAATAGAGATGAGAGGAATTTTGTTAGCCAGAGGGTGGTGAATCTGTGGAATTCATTGCCACAGGCAGCTGTGGTGGCCCAAGTCATTGGGTATATTTAAAGTGGAGGTGACATGTTCTTGATTAGCGAGGGCGTTAAAGGGTACGTGAAGAAGGCAAGAGATGGAGTTGTGCGAATTAATAATTTATCCATGATGGAATGGCAGGGCAGACTCAATGAGCAGAACAGCCTAATTCTGCTCCTATGTCTTACGGTCTGAAGAAAAGCAACTCTTGTCCTGTCTTATGAAAATGATTTTGGAGCCTGGACTGGAGCACAGATCATTTCAAACTTCACCAAGAGCTGTTGGTGGAGGCGAGGAGATCACAGGAATGTCAGTCAAATTGAACATTTGGATCTCCCATTTATCAATGCTATCAGTTAGCATCAAGCCGCATTTAGACCTAGAGTTCAAACTCAATGTCTTCAGTACGATAAGGGACCTGAGGTTCCAGTACTTTCTTATATGGCCACCTTAGAAAGAGTATTGTTTAGGGAATTATACTAAGTTAACCCCCTTTTCTTTAACAGAAAGAGGTAATGTATATCAGCTCACCTCTAAAGAAAGAATAGGTGGGTTGTGAGAGTGTAGTCCACCGGACGTTGGATCTCCACTGATTAACTTATCCTTTGATACTGTTCCTTCAAGTTCTTGGTTTTTACTGGAGTTCATGAGGTGCTTTTCAGGAGATGCTGCCTTGTCCAGGAGAATTTGTGAGGTGCTTTCAGAGATATTTTTCACCAAGTCCCTTGCAGCTGTTAATTCCGGAAGCCCAGCAGTAGTTGGTGTTGGGGTGCACCAATAATCCAGCTTCCCATCTCCACTGGCTTGACACATGAGGCTCTTTTGTTCTTTGCTGCTAATAACCTTTTGCCTTCTGGATAAATATGGGTCCCCTCCACCATTGTCTCTTGCATCTGTAAGGTGCTCCTTTTCAGCAGACTGAGGTTCTATCTCTGGATGTAGCAAGTTCCTATCATTGATGAGACTTACAGATGGTGTTGAATCTGTGGAATCACCACTGAAAGAAGCAAGTTCACCTTCCAGACAATCATTGATGCCATTGAATTTCTGCAAGTGCCAGGTAGTCTTACCCCAAAAGTCTTCATGATCATCAGATGTCTTTGCTTTGTTCTCTGTTGCCCAAGCCTCAGGTGGACACCTTGCAGATTCCAGCATTTCCTGTGGATATCCAGAAACCATTGACACCAGCAGCAACATATAAGCTTTGAGTGTTTTAGTTATTTATTATTAATTTACAGATATAGTGCAGAACAGGCCCTCTTGGCTCTTCAAGCCGTACTGCCAACAACCCCCGGTTTAGTCCTCGCCTAATCACAGGACAACTTACAATCACTCATTAAGTTAGTAAGTGGTACATCTTTGGACTGTGGGAAGAAACTGGAGCCCCCAGAGGAAACCCATGTGGTCACAGGGAGAATACACCACAAGATACAGGAGTAAAATTCATTGCAACAGATGGCTCTGCGGCCAAATCATTGAGTATATTTAAGATGAAGGTTGATAGGTTCTTGATTAATCAGGACATCAAAGGTTACGGGGAGAAGGCAGGAGAATTGGGTTGCGAGGGATAATAAATAAGCTGTGATGGAATGGCAGAGCAGACTCAAAGAGTTGAACAGCGAAATTCTGAGCCTATGTCTTATGGTACCTTCTTCCTGTGACCTTGTGGGTTTCCGTCAGGTACTCCCATTTCCTCCCACAGTCCATACACCTACTGATTAGTAGGTTAATTGTCTCTGTAAATTGTCCTGTGATGAGGTTCATATTAATGGGGGGGTTGCGGGGCAGTGTGTCTCGTTGGGTTGGAAGGGCCTGTTCCATGCTGTATCTCTAAACAAATAATAAATATCGCTAATTTGCTCTATTGTCAAAGAGCAGAACCCCTACACCAACCCAAACCACCAGATCTAGCTCTCTGTTCAACCCTGACCAACCCAACTCACCAGTTCTAGCTCTCTATTCAACACTGACCACCCCAACTCACTAATTCTAGCTCTCTGTTCAATGCACTGTGTCAGCCTCTGCAGACTTCAGCCCAAGAATTTCAAATTCTGTAGGCTGGGGAGCTGTGAGACTGATGTTCTCTCAAAGACATGAAGAGACTTGTGCCAAGATAGAAAGAGAAGATGTGGATCAGAGCCATGGCATTGTCTGCAATGAAAGTTCTAAACTTGGCTCTCACGTAGAATAAAACTGAACAGGGCACCAACCTCAGGAGACAGTATTCCTACAGGGGTGTCAATACAACAAGTGGATTTTTACCTCAAGAACTGGGTCTTCAAGAGTTAAGTTTCTCAGATCCTCTGGCAGGCATGAAATTAGCCCCGTGGTGTCTCGCTGGAAAATCGCAACTTCACCATCTTCTGAACCTGACTGCGCAAGGTAAAAAAATACAAGAAGTGGAAGGTGAGATCTCAGAACAGAGAGAGAAAAACTGAACAATGGGTATGTGGACTTAGTCTGATATTCATAACTGAGTTCAAACACTGAAGGACCAAGAAATCAGCACAGGAAAAGGTTAAAACGATGATGGTCAGAACCGAAATGAGAATTGATGTGGGGAATAACTGACACCACCTCATCCCATCCACCAAATAGGAATCATCATAACACTCCTAGTCTATCCCATCTGTGTTCAGAAGTTCATTTCCTTCACCTTGCTAACTGTGTACAGGAGTTCAAGTTGAAGTTTATTGTCATCTGATTGTACATATATATAACCAAATGAAACAACATTCTGCTGAACCACAGTGCACTAACGCAACATATATTACACAGAACACATAAAACAAAATATTACCACAAATAAGTTAATAAATTCAAAATGCATGTAATGCACAGCACGGGAAACAGTACAGCAAATAGCTTGCTGTCCTAATGACAAGACCTCGGTCATGGTAAGGTATTCATTAGTCTCTCATCCTGAAGGAAGGAGCTGTTACTCCAGTCTGGCAGTCATAGTCCTGATGCTCCTGTACCTCCTTCCTGATGGTAGTGGCTCAGAGAGATTGTGGGATGGCTGGTAGGGATTGTCAACAATGAACCGGGCCCCTCCCCTACAACGCTCCTGGGAAATGTCACAAATGGGGGGAAGGAGACCCCAGTGAACCTCTCAGTGGTTTTTACTATCCCCTGTAGGGTTATGGTATCTATAATGCTCAATAGAACATGGGAGAACTGAATGCAGTAAATTTCAATACTCATATCACACACCCACGGCAGTGGCTCATCTCGTTACTCAGGCTCATTATACCTGCTGTGAGATCCTGTGCACGGTCTGAAATAGGTCTCAGATGATATAGTAATTGTGAATTGACACTTGGACTAAAATCTTCCTGTCATACTCTTCCCCCCAACACCGGCCATTTCAATGCCTTGACATAACCAGCTCTGAAACATAGTCATAGTCATACTTTTTGATCCCGGGAGAAATTGGATTTTCGTTACAGTTGCTCCATAAATAATAAATAGTAATAAAACCATAAATAGTTAAATAGTAATATGTAAATTATGCCAGGAAGTAAGTCCAGGACCAGCCTATTGGCTCAGGGTGTCTGACTCTCCAAGGGAGGAGTTGTAAAGTTTGATGGCCACAGGCAGGAGTGACTTCCTATGACGCTCTGTGTTGCATCTCGGTGGAATGAGTCTCTGGCTGAATGTACTCCTGTGCCCAACCAGTACATTATGTAGTGGATGGGAGACATTGTCCAAGATGGCATGCAACTTGGACAGCATCCTCTTTTCAGACACCACCGTCAGAGAGTCCAGTTCCATCCCCACAACATCACTGGCCTTACGAATGAGTTTGTTGATTCTGTTGGTGTCTGCTACCCTCAGCCTGCTGCCCCAGCACACAACAGCAAACATGATAGCACTGGCCACCACAGACTCGTAGAACATCCTCAGCATCGTCTGGCAGATGCTAAAGGACCTCAGTCTCCTCAGGATATAGAGACGGCTCTGACCCTTCTTGTAGACAGCCTCAGTGTTCTTTGACCAGTCCAGTTTATTGTCAATTTGTATACCCAGGTATTTGTAATCCTCCACCATGTCCACACTGACCCCCTGGATGGAAACAGGGGTCACTGGTACCTTAGCTCTCTTCAGGTCTACCACCAGCTCCTTAGTCTTTTTCACATTAAGCTGCAGATAATTCTGCTCACACCATGTGACAAAGTTTCCTACCGTAGCCCTGTACTCAGCCTCATCTCCCTTGCTGATGCATCCAACTATGGCAGAGTCATCAGAAAACTTCTGAAGATGACAAGACTCTGTGCAGTAGTTGAAGTCCGAGGTATAAATGGTGAAGCGAAAGGGAGACAAGACAGTCCCCTGTGGAGCCCCAGTGCTGCTGATCACTCTGTCGGATACACAGTGTTGCAAGCACACGTACTGTCGTCTGCCAGTCAGGTAATCAAGAATCCATGACACCAGGACAGCATCCACCTGCATCGCTGTCAGCTTCTCCCCCAGCAGAGCAGGGAGGATGGTGTTGAACGCACTGGAGAAGTCAAAAAACATGACCCTCACAGTGCTCGCTGGCTTGTGCAGGTGGGTGTAGACACGGTTCAGCAGGTAGACGATGGCATCCTCAACTCCTAGTCGGGGCTGGTAGGTGAACTGGAGGGGATCTAAGTGTGGCCTGACCATAGGCCGGAGCAGCTCCAGAACAAGTCTCTCCAGGATCTTCATGATGTGGGAGGTCAATGCCACTGGTCTGTAGTCATTGAGGTCGCTGGGGCGCGGCGTCTTCGGTACAGGGACGAGGCAGGACGTCTTCCACAGCACAGGAACCCTCCGGAGCCTCAGGCTCAGGTTGAATACATGGTGAAGTACTCCACATAGCTGAGGGGCACAGGCTTTGAGCACCCTGGTACTGACACCATCCGGTCCTGCAGCCTTGCTTGGGTTGAGACGTTTCAGTGTTAAAGGTACAGAGAGCACAACACAGAGCTGGGAAGTGGGCTTGCTCTCAATTGCCAATTTTGGAGCGGGGGGCATAATAGGCAGAACCACCCTCCTCTACATACCAATGAATCTCATTCTTTCCCCTCCTCCCTGGGTATTCTATACCCTTCCTTCCTCTATGTGTGGGCACATGGCTAAGTGGTTAAGGCATTGGACTAGCAACCTGAAGGTCGTGAGTTCGAGCTGCAGCCGAGGCAGCGTGTTCTGTCCTTGAGCAAGGCACTTAATCACACATTGCTCTGTGACGACACCGGTGCCAAGCTGTATGGGTCCTAATGCCCTTCCCTTGGACAGCATCGATGTCGTGGAGAGGGGAGACTTGCAGCATGGGAAACTGCCGGTCTTCCATACAACCTCGCCCAGGCCTGCGCCCTGAAGAGTGAAGACTTTCCAGGCGCAGATCCATGGTCTCGCAAGACTAACGGATGCCTTTTTTTTTTCTTCTTCCACTGTCCTGTCATACCTTCAGTTAAATCTGCCTTATAAGTTGGCTGAAGTTACACCACTTAATTATAGAAAGTAGAGCATTACACCACAGCAAAGGCCCTTCAGCCCATGATATTGTGATCAAACTAACCCTTTCCTCCTGCAAATACCCTCCATTTTTTTCTATCATCCATGTGCCTATCTAAGAGTTTCTTAATGCGCCTACTATCATCACCCCTGGCAGGGCGTTCCACACAGCCAAGACCCTCTGTGTAAAGAAATTACCTCTGACATCCCCTCTATACTTTCCACCAATTGCCTCAAAATTATGCTCCTTGCATTAAATATTTCCACCCTGGGAAAAGTCTCTGGCTGTCCACTTAATCTACGCCTCTTATAAATGCATTTCAGTGCCTAGTCAGAAGAAATATTTAAAATCCTTTACTTTTTGTGTAGGAACTGAAATTTCCCTTCCCTACCATTCCCACTGACATGACATATGTGGAAATCACCATCAGTTCAGCTCAAAAAACTTATTCCAATGTTAATAAGCAGCATATTTAACATTGGGATTCTGAAACTAAGACTTACTGATGAAAAGTCTGAATCCAGGGAGGGGAGTTCATCTTTAACATGTGCAAATATCGAATCCCAGTACGATTTGTGACTATTGTGCAGAGTTGTTAAGCTGTAATCAGTTCTCTGGCTATCACAGCTTCTTCCATCAACCTGAGTCACTTTCCCATTCTCATTTGAAGTCATATTCATTCAGGACCCCGCTTGTTCACGCAGTAGGCGTCTGAAAGCATAAGCAATAGTTTATGATTCATAGGCTGAAACAGCATGAATCCTCAAGTATGCATTTATTTATTTTTGTTCAGATACAGTAACCCTTCCGGCCCAACGAGCCACTCCGCCCAGCAGCCCACCGATCTAATACACAACAATCTCCAATAACCAATTAACCTACTAACTGGAACGCATTTGAACCGGGGAAAGAAACCCAGCACCCGGACGAAATCCACGTGTTCACGGGAAGACAGTGCCAGAAATGAATTCCGAAATCCAGAATGCCCCAAACTATAACCATGGCACTCAAAATAAAATAAAGATCTTCCCCCATTACCAATAATAACACACACAAAATGCCGGAAAATTCAACAACGGAACATAGATCTTTATCCTCTTCAGCCTGTTGGATGATTGCATTTGTTACTTTAATGGCCAGTGGATCCATTTTATTGAACTGGAAGGAGACCAACCCTCCTACCACACTTCAATGGTTTTCCCAAACTATATCATGTTTAAATTTAGAAAAAATTAGAAGTGACATTTTTGATCCTTCGGTTAAATTTGAAGAGATTTGGAAACCATTATTCAACATTTTCATATGATGTAACTTGACCTTTTCCGAATCCTTCTTATTAACTTAAAATATATGATTAGAGGAGCGGAGTTGACAACATTATTGAATGTATTCGATTTAAGATATTGGTCTAGCCTTGTTTTGTTCCGTTTGCTTTCTTTTTGGGTTTAGTATTTAGTTTTTTTTTGGTTTCTTTGGGAGGGTTTTCTTTGCATTTTTTTTCTTTTTTTTTCTCTCTATGATTAACTATATTAAGAGTTTGGAAGTCTATTTCACCTGTATTATTTGAAGTCTTTTTTGTACATGTTTATCAACAATAAGATTATTCCAATCTCTCTGTATCAATACTGTTATTCTGTTTATAATTTTGGAAAATTAATAAAAAGATCTAAAAAGAAAGAAAATGCCGGAAAATTCAGGTCGGGCAGCATCTGTGGAGAGGAATAAACAGTCAATGTTTCAGGCCGGGATCCTTCATCAGGACTTGCAAAGAAGGGACAAAAGCCAATAAAAGGTATGCTACCTTGAGATTTGTCTCCTTACAGGCAGCCCCAAAACAAGAAACCCAAAAGAACCCATAATAAGAAACGACAAACACCTTAAGTGTGGGGGAGGGAGAGGAGGGAGCCCTCAGACACAAAGCCCGGAGCAGCTGGAGTAGGACAGAGCCTCAGCCTCAGTTCAGCACGTATAGGAGAGGATCACGGGAGAAAGGGAAGCAGGAGAGGAACCAGAGGGGGGTGACAGGCACTTTACATCCCTGAACCGGTTCATTTGGAAGAAAATGTGTAAGTGAATATGGTGCTACACAGGCTACCAGGGCTTGACTCTGAGCTCAGGAGTTGACATTTTCTCCCTGTGGCTAGATGGGTTTCCAGGGCTGTCCTGGACTGCTCCCACATGACCAATGTGTGCTAAGTGGTAGGTTAGTTAGCTACTGAAAATTGTCCCTTAGTTTAGGAGAACGGAGGATGGGAAGAGCTAAAAACTGGGATTGATTACATAGATTGTTGACTGTTGACATAGATGTGTCCAGGTAAAGTGAAGAACGAGAGGGACTAATCCCTCATCCCCTCACCTCCATCCCACCGTCACCAGTGGCTGGAGGTACCCACATGGCTCCCTGTTGGGACTGCTTCTTTTCACATTATAGACCATTGATTTGGATGGAGGAATTAATGGTTTTGTAGCCAAGTTTGTGGAAGATATGAAGAAAAGAGCAGACACGAGGAAATCTGCAAATGAACTTCTGCTAATGCCCCACCTCCCCCTCGTACCCCATCCGTTATTTATTTATATACCCACATTCTTTTTCTCTCTCTCCTTTTTCTCCCTCTGTCCCTCTCACTATACCCCTTGCCCATCCTCTGGGTTTCCCCCCCTCCCCCCTTTCTTTCTCCCTGGGCCTCCTGTCCCATGATCCTCTCGTATCCCCTTTGCCTATCATCTGTCCAGCTCTTGGCTCCATCCCTCCCCCTCCTGTCCTCCCCTATCATTTCGGATCTCCTCCTCCCCCTCCCACTTTCAAATCTCTTACTAGCTCTTCCTTCAGTTAGTCCTGATGGAGGGTCTCGGCCTGAAACGTCGACTGTACCTCTTCCTAGAGATGCTGCCTGGCCTGCTGCCTTCACCAGCAACTTTGATGTGTGTTGCAAGAAAAGGGCAAGTAGTGTTAAAGAGGCAGGGTGTCTATAGAAGGACTTAGACCAGGGGTTCCCAACCTGGGTTCCACGGACCCCTTGCTTAATGGTATTGGTCTATGGCATAAAAAAGGCTGGGAACTCCTGACATGGACAGATTGGGAGAATGGGCAAAGAAGTGGCAAATGGAATACAGTGTAGGCAAGTGAATGGTCATGCACTTTAGTAGAAGGAATAAAGGTATAGACTATTTTGTAAACGTGGAGAAAATTCTAAAACCATAAGTGCAAAAGGACTTGGGAGTCCTTGTGCAGGAATCCCTTAAGGTTAACTTGCGAGGCGTCGGTAAGGAATGCAAATACAATGTTAGCATTCATTTCGAGTGGACTAGAATATAAGAACAAGGATGTGATGCTGAGGCTTTATGAGTTATTGGTCCGACTGCACTTATGGCAAGTTTTGGGCCCCCGATCTAAGAAAAGATGTGCTGACATTAGAAGAGTCCAGAGGAGGTTCACAAGAATGATCAAGGGTTAATGTCTGAGGAGTATTTGGTGACTCTGGGCCTGTATTCACTGGAGTTTGGGGGGGGGGGGAATCTCATTGAAACCGATCGAATGGTGAAAGTCCTAGAGTGGATGTTTCCTGTAGTGGGGGAGACAGCGTAGAATAGAGGGACGTCCATTTAGAACAGAAATGAGGATGAAATTCTTTAGCCAGACGATGGTGAATCTGTGGAGTTCGTTGCCACAGATGAGTATCTTTAAAGTGGGGGTTGATATGTCCTTGATGAATGGGGGGAGAGGGAGAAGACAGGAGAATGTGTTTGAGAGGGATAATAAATCAGCCATGATGGAATGGTGGGCAGAGTGGCCTATTTCCAGTCCTTTAGCTTAATATCTTCTCATTTCTCGGTCGCCGGTCACTCACCTCATCCAACCGTCCGTTAAAAACACCGGGTATAAAATGGCGGCAGTCAACAAAGTGGTTGCTCTTGGTAACGGGACGCCAACGGCCGGTCAGGTGACCGGCATGCTTTGTGACGCCACAATATGGTCCATTCCAGCCGCCGACGCTCTCACGGCCTCCAGAGACATCGCCATCGTCCTGCCCCTGCGAGTACTACTCCGAGGGGAGGGGGTCCCGCCGATTAAATCACCCCTTGCCCTGACCTGATGATTTAGTATCGTAACCGTCTGGCGTAGCTTTTCAAAATACGTTATCAAATACGTGTACAGAAATTTGCTTTGTGCATGTTTAATAAACATATAAATAATGCAAAAGAGGAATAGTGAGGTAGTGTTGAAAAAAAGAGTCACAGCCTAAAACGTCGACTGTTTAGTCATTTCCACAGATGTTGTCTGACCAGCTGAGCTCCTCCGGCATTTTGTGTGTGTTACTCTGGATTTCTGCATCGGCAGAATCTCTTGTAAATTGTGATGGTGTGTTTCATGGGTTTTATTTCGACTATTTTCGAAGTGTGGACCACCAATCATTGCCCATCCCTAAGTGATCTTGAGAAGGTTGGAGGTGAGCTGCCTTCTGAGAACAACACCAAGTTCAGCAACATTGATTACCCCTCAACAATCAGGCTCTTGAGCCAGAGAGGATAACTTCACTCAGTCCAACACTTAACTGTATACTCACCTATGTACAACCTATATACTCACTTTCAAGGACTTTTCAACACATATTTTCAATATTTCCCAGTGGCCACTCATTTTAGTTCCACTTCCCCTTCCCATTCTGACATGTCAGTCCATAGCCCCCTCTACTGTCGCAATGGAGCCACACTTAGGTTGGAGAGCAACACCTTATATTCCATCCGGGGAGCCTCCAACTTGTTGGCATAAACGTCCAATTTCTCAAACTTCTGGTAATGCCTGCCCATCCTCTCTTTCGCTATTACCCATTCCCATTTCCCTCTCTCTCCTTACCTGCCCATCACCTACCTCCCTCTGGTGCTTCTCTCTCTTTTCTTTCTTCCATAGCCTTCTGTCCTCTCCTATCAGATTCCCACCTCTCCAGCCCTGTACCCCTTTCACCAATCAATTTCCCAGATCTTTACTTTCCCTCCCATCTTCACCTCTCACCTCGTGTTTCCTCCCCTCCGGCCACCTTCTTACTCTGACTCCTCATCTTTTTATCTCCAGTCCTGATGAAGGGTCTCAGCCTGAAACATCGACTGTACTCTTTTCCATAGATGCTGCCTGGCCTGCTGAGTTCCTCCAGCATTGTGTGTGTGGTGCTTGAATTTCCAGCATCTGCAGACTTTCTCTTCTTTGTTCTCAATATTTATTGCTTATTTATTATCAATATTTATTGTTTATTTATTATCGTTTTATTCTTTTTGTGTTTGCAGTGTTTGTTGTCTTTTGCACTCTGCATTTGTCCATCCTGTTGTGTGCGTCCTTTAATTGATTCTTTGTACTTACTGTGAGTGCCTGCAAGAAGGTGAATTTCAGTGAAGTGTATTGTGTCATATATGTACTTTGATAATAAATGAACTTTGAAATCTAAGGTCCTTCTGGCAAAGGTGCTCCCACACTGCTGGTGGTGAGAGAGTTCTGTGATTTAGACAAAAGACTGGTGATGATTTCACAATCACCAAAGTATGAAACGTAGAAAACTTACAGCACAATACAGGCCCTTCGGCCCACAAAGCTGTGCCGAACATGTACTTACTTTAGAAATTACCTAGGGTTACCCATAGCCCTCTGTTTTTCTAAACTCCATGTACCTGTCCAGGAGTCTCTTAAAAGACCCTTTTGTATCCGCCTCCACCACCATCGCCAGCAGCCCATTCCACACACTCACCACTCTGTGTAAAAAACTGACCCCTGACATCGACTCTGTACCTGCTTCCAAGTACCTTAAACCTGTGCCCTCTTGTGTTAGCCATCTCAGCCCTGGGAAAAAGCCTCTTGACTATCCACACGATCAATGCCTCTCATCGTCTTACACACCTCTATCAGGTCACCTCTCATCCTTCGTTGGTCCAAGGAGAAACGGCCGAGTTCACTCAACCTATTCTCATAAGACATGCTCCCCAATCCAAGCAACATCCTTGTAAATCTCCTCTGCACCCTTTCTATGGTTTCCACATCCTTCCTGTAGTGAGGCAACCAGAACTGAGCACAGTACTCCAAGTGGGGTCTGACCAGGATCCTTTATAGCCGTAACATTACCTCTCTGCTCTTCAACTCAAACAATCTTAACCACAGAGTCAACCTGCGCAGCAGCTTTGAGTGTTCTATGGACTCAGACCCCAAGATTTTTGTTATTTTTATTGTTGTGTCCTTTATCTGATTGCGTTTTATTGTGTTGCATCGTATCTGGAGTAACAAATATTTCGTCTCTTTTACACTTGAGTACTGGCAATGATATTATGCAATCTGGAAAGTCTGACACTTTAAAACTTTAACTGTTTCTTCGACGATTGAATAATCTTTACAACGACCCGCTCCGGGGAGGTCCTCCGTGGCCGCGCCGCTGTTTGTGGCGGAGGCGAGGCTTTTGTCGCCGGGAAGCTCCATCTTGCACCTTACTCGGCTCTCGTTGTTTCGCCTCCTCAGGGAGCGCCGTCGGTTGGTCGGCGGCCGTCACGTGGGTCGATGTAGCCCGGAAGGGGACCGGCGCTGGGCGGCCATTTTCCGAGCCGCGGCGGTATCTGTGTTTACGGAAGGTAGGGTGGGGTGAGTGGGGCGGCATGCTGGGGTGAGCCCGGTGGACGTGGGGAGGCGATGGCACTGTCCGCTGAGGGAGTGTGGAATCCGCGGACAAGGTTCAGTGACATCTTAGGTGTAGGTGCACGGTAACCCATGGCAACGGGGGTCAGTGATACACTGAGGGTGCAGGGTAACCAATGGCAACGGGATTCAGTGGCACTGAGAGGGTGCGGGGTGACCCATGGAGACAAGGGTCAGTGATAGACTAACCCACAGCAACAGGGGGCATTGGAACCTGTAGTAAGGTGGTCAATTGTCCATTGCCTCAGGGGTTACAGCTCCATTCAGGGTGGGCAGTGACCCATTGCGACAGGAATACTGACACGCGTGACACTTATTTCTGTGAGCCACTGCTCAGCGGACCTGTTTACAGCAGGAGGCCAGTACCGTTGGGTGTTCTATCTGATTTACAGGGATTTAAGATGCTCACTGCTCTCGTATAGGCGAGTGTGAACGATCCGCTATTTGGAAGGAGAGTATCAAAGTTCTTTTCAGGATCCTGACCAATATTTGTTCCTCAATTGGCATTACTAAAACACGTATCTTGTTATCGCCTGTGGAGGGGAACAAATAGTCGACTTTTCGGGCTGGGACACTCGCTGAACATTTTCATGGTTAAATAAACTTCGCTGCTTGAATAATCGTCAACAACCCCTTCTTTTCCGCTTCATGATGAAGGGTCTCGGCACAAAATGTCAACTCTTTATTCATTTCCATAGATGCTGCCTGACCTGCTGAATTCCTGCAGCATCTTGAATGTGTTGCTCTGGATTTCCTGCATATGCAGAATCTCTTGTGTTTATCTAGTTATCAGGACACATGAGAGATTACGATTGCAGTCTAGCTGTTGCCTTTCTGACCGTAGAATCACTTCTGAATATCTCTCCACCATTCTCTCTTTTTTCCATTCCTCCTTCTCATCACTGCCCTCTGATTCCCCTCTTCCTTCCCCTTTTCCCATGATCCACTCTCATCTCCTTACAGATTCCTTCTTCAGCTTATTACCGTTTTCATCTATCACCTCCCAGCTCCTTCACCTCATCCTCCCTTCCTCGCCCACCGACTTTCCCCCCTCACCTGGTTTCACCAATCATCTGTCAGCTTGTATTCCTTCCCCTCTGTCCTACCTTCTGCGCTCTTCCTTTCCGGTCCTGAAGAAGGGTCTTAGCCTGAAACTTCAGCTGTTTATTCATTTCCGTGGATGCTGCCTGGCCTGCAGAGTTCCTCTGGCATTTTGTGTGTAGTAGTATGCTAGCAACTACTCTTTAAATGGCTGAGAGTCAGATAGATTGTAAATAGCACTCAAGATATTTTCAAGATGCCATTGATGATACACAGCGACATTTTGCGGGCAGCTCAGGAAACTACAAGATATACTTTCCCTGAGCTGTGATCTCTGCAATCTGCAGCCTGTGTGTGTGTCTTTCATTGATTCTATTGTATTTATTTGTTCTACTGTGAATGTCCACAAGGAAATGTATCAGGGTGGTATATGGTGACATATACATGCTTTGATAATAAATTTACTTTGAGCTTTGAACTTTATTTGATGAATTCATATTCTCCTGTCTCTGCCACTCACATTGTGACCCTGTGCCAGGGGTGCTGCCTCCCTCAGCATTTTTGTCCCAGCTGATGCTTGCAGTACAGCACTAAGGTCTCGAGTTCTTGTGTATGCAAATAGACCTTGTGTGGTGAACAGGGGCCCGTGCCATTAGTACCGAGTGTGTGGACATTCCCATGATTACTGACCATACGTGCCTGGTCCCGATCCATTGATGGGACGTCCCAGGACTGGACAGTGTGTTTTTTATCTGGGCAGTTGGGAAAATGTTCGATGGAACTTGAGAGGTGTTGCATTTTGGGAGAACAGACCGGGGGGGACTTCCACAGAGAGCTGAGGAGTGAGATCAAACAGAGGGATTTGAGAATACACATCTATAACTCCTTGAAAATGGTGTCACAGACGAGTAAGACTCTACAGGGTGACTTGGATAGGTTAGGTGAGTGGGCAAATTCATGACAGATGCAATTTAATGTGGATAAATGTGAGGTTATCCACTTTGGTGGCAAAAACAGGAAAACAGGTTATTATCTGAATGGTGGCCGATTAGGAAAAGGGGAGGTGCAACGAGACCTGGGTGTCATTATACACCAGTCATTGAAAGTGGGCATGCAGGTACAGCAGGCGGTGAAAAAGGCGAATGGCATGCTGGCATTCATAGCAAGAGGATTCGAGTACAGGAGCAGGGAGGTACTACTGCAGTTGTACAAGGCCTTGGTGAGACCACACCTGGAGTATTGTGTGCAGTTTTGGTCCCCTAATCTGAGGAAAGACATCCTTGCCATAGAGGGAGTACAAAGAAGGTTCACCAGATTGATTCCTGGGACGGCAGGACTTTCATATGATGAAAGACTGGATCGACTAGGCTTATACTCGTTGGAATTTAGAAAATTGAGGGGGGATCTTATTGAAACGTATAAAATCCTAAAAGGATTGGACAGGCTAGATGCAGAAAGATTGTTCCCGATGTTGGGGAAGTCCAGGACAAGGGGTCACAGTTTGAGGATATAGGGGAAGCCTTTTAGGACCGAGATGAGGAAAAACTTCTTCACACAGAGAGTGGTGAATCTGTGGAATTCTCTGCCACAGGAAACAGTTGAGGCCAGTTCATTGGCTATATTTAAGAGGGAGTTAGATATGCCCTTGTGGCTAAAGGTATCAGCGGGTATGGAGAGAAGGCAGGTACAGGGTTCTGAGTTGGATGATCGGTCATGATCATACTGAATGGCGGTGCAGGCTCAAAGGGCCGAACGGCCTACTCCTGCACCTATTTTCTATGTTTCTATGTACATTGATCGGGTCAGCTATGGATGGTGTGTCCCAGCTGTCTACATGACATGCAAGCCTGGGCAGTACGATATGGAGATCAAGCTGTTGCAGGGTTAGGGTTAGTGTCACAGGCAGGCAGGATCATAAAGGCAGCTGGGCCTTCATAAATCACAGTACTGAGTACAGGAGTTGGGTGTTATATTGAAGTTGTATGAAACATTAGTGAGCCCTAATTTGGAGTATTGCCTGCAGTTCTGGTTACCTACCTACAGGAAAGATATCAATGAAGTTGAAAGAGTGCGGAGAAAATTTACAAGGACGTTGCCAGGATTTGAGGACCTGAAAGGTCGAATAGGTTCGGACTTCATTCCCTGGACCGTAGGGGAATGAGGGGAGATTCGATAGCGGTATACAGAGTTATGAGGGGTATAGATAGGGTAAATGCAAGCAGGCTTTTCCACTGAGGTTGGGTGGGACTAGAAGTAGAGGACATGGGTTAGGGGTGAAAGGTGAAAAATTTAAGGGGAATATAAGGGGTGTCTTTGCTCAGACGGTGGTGGGAATATGGAACGAGTTACCAGTACAAGTGCTGGATGGGATTTTGATTTCCACATTAAAGAGCAGTTCGGATAAGGGTAAGCACACGGATGGGTGGGTTATGTACAGGGCGATGGGATGGGAATAACAGTTTGGCACAGGCTAGATGGACCGGAGTGCTGGAGCACTTTACCACCTACCTGTGGAGAGCTGTGCTGAGCTGGTCTGTTTGTGCAGGAGGCAAGAACAGCATGTCTGAGCTGAGCGACGAGGCGAGTGAGACGGAGCTTCTGAGTCGCAGCCTGTCGATGTGGCATGGGTTCGAGCAGCTGATGGACAGTGCTGACCTGGATGTTCCGCTGGACATACACACAGCAGCATCGATCGGGCAGTACGACGTGGTCAAACAGTGGATCCAAGGGTAAGAGGGGAGGACGGTTCAATCAAAATGCCACTGTCTTTTTATTAGTTTCAATGAGAGATACAGCACAATAACAGGGCACTGCAGCCCAATTCCACCAATGAACCTACTAACCCGACATCCTCGGGATGTGAGAGGTAGCCAGTGGAAATCCACACGGTCACAGGGAGAACGTACAAACTCATCGACGGTGGCAGGAACTGAACCTGTGCTGCAAAAGTATTACATTACCATGCCTCCCCAAGAAATAACTTGCATAGGTGCTGTGGTGTGGATTTGAACTTGATGTAGGGCCCTGCCTACCAGGTCAGTAACATAACCACTGTACCGTCAGCATACTCGTGGTTTAGTGTAATTCAGCATCATGTTCAGCGCAGACACTGGGCCAGAGGGCTGTCTCTGCTCATGTGCAGAACTAACCTATGTACATTTTCTAAATGTAGAACAGTACAGCACATGAACAGGCCTTTGGCCCGCAATGTTGTGTGAACCAATAAAATTAGTAATTAAATGGACAACCAAACTCATCCCTTCTGCCAACACAATCTCCCCGTCCTTCCACTTTCCTCACATCCATGTGCCTTTCTAAATGTCTCTTAAAAGTCTCTAATATATCTGCACCCTAGGGAGTGCATTCCAGGCACCCACCAATCTCTCTGTAAAAAAAAAGCTTGCCCCTCACACCTCTTTTGAAATTACCCCTCTCACCTTCAATGCGTACTCTCTAGTGTTAGACATTTCAACCCTGGGATACTGTCTGCCTTCTCCATCTGTGCCTCTCATAATCTTATAAATGTCTGTCCTCAGCCTCTCCCAGAACCCGAGCTTATCCAGCCGCCCGTTATAACACATGCCTGCTAATCCAGGCAGGTCTCTTCCGCACGCTCTCTCAGTTTACAGGTAAACTATCACCTTGATGAATATCTTCGAGCTGACAGACCACACACGTAAGGCAGTGTGCCCTTTTAGATAGATATTTTATTGATCCCAGAGGAAAGTAGAGTGTCACAGCAGCGTTACAAGTGCACAGATATAAATACATATTAGAAGAGCAGTAGAAAGAATAGAAAATAAGTTACCACAACCAGTCTAACAGGAGGGGGGTCATCACTTCCCCAGCTATAGGTTGACTCATTATAGAGTCTAATGGCCGAGGGTAAGAATGACCTCATTTAGCGCTCTTCAGAGCAGTGCATTTGTCTTAGTCTATTCCTAAAAGTGCTCCTCTGTTCAGCTGCGGTGGCATGCAAAGAGTGAGGAACACTGTCCAGATTTTCCAGGATTTTCCATAGGGTCCTTTGTTTTACCACAGCCTCCAGTGTGTCCAGTTTGACTCCTATAACAGAGCCAGCCTTTACACTGAGGCTGAAGCTTGTCTGTGGCTGAAAAATCACTGAGCTGAAACAAAAACTCTGTATCTCTCTCAGTCAATGCTGACCAACCCGCCGATGGTCTCCAGACATTTTTGATTTTATTTGCTCCAACAACTTTGTTATATAAATGCTTTGGGTGAAAATGTATGCGGTCTGATGAGATGAAAATCGGTAGAGTTGTAGAGAGTGAAGGTTGTCAAAAGGATAGAGCAGCAAATTGGCTAGTTGGAAATATAGGCAGAGAATTGGAATTGGTTTATTATTGTCACGTACTGAGGTATGGTGAGAAGCTTGTCCTGTATAGTATTCACACGGATCAGATCATTACACAGTGTATTGAGGGAGAACAAAGTAAAAGAGTAACGACACTGAATAAAGTGGAACAGCGACAGAGAAAATGCAAGATCATACTGAGGGAGATTGGGAGGTCAAGAGTCCATCTTATCGTACTAGGGCACTATTCTAGAGTCTTACAACAGCAGGGTTGAAGCTGTCCTTGAACCAGGCTTTCAGACGTTCATAGCTTGTGCCCGAGGGGAGACGGCCGAAGAGAGAATGACCGGGGTGGGTGGGCCATCTGAAACAGGGTCAGTTGGTGCATTTCGGGAGGTCAAGTCGGGAGTAAATGTCAGGACCCTAAGGAGCAATGATGTACGGAGAGATCTTGGAAGGATAGTCCATAGCTCCATGGAGATGGCAGTACATGTGGATATGGTGGTGAAGAATGCTAAATGATGTGCTGACCTTCATAAGTTCATATGAAGTTTTGCTTGATTAGGCTGATAGTAAAATCCGCCAAGGGGATCACCAGGATCTCCCTCCCCCCACACCTCCCATTTGTGAAATTTACTAGGAGCATTGTAGATGAAGCATCACTGAGGATTCCTACCACTTATCCCACAATCTCTGACCCACTCCTGTCAGAAAGGAGGTACAGGAACATCAAGACTAGGCGATGGTTTCTTCCATCAGACTGTGAGACTAATGAATACCCCATCAGCACTGAAGTCTTGTCAGTAGAACAGCGAGCTGTTTACTGTATTGTCTACCCGTGCTGCGTACTAAATACATTTTGAATTATATTTATTAATTTATTTGCGGGATTATTTTGGTTTATGATAGTTTGGCTATGCGTGATGTATGTTGTGTGGGTGTACCGTGGTCCGAGGGATGTTGTTTTGTTTGGTTGTATATATGCAGAGTCAGATGGCAACAAACTTGAACTTGACTTTACAGTCTTTTATTGGCTCTCCTCCATTATGTCCTGTTTAAGTTTAGAGAAAATAAGAAGTCAGACATTTGATACATCCTTTAAATTTGAGCAAATCTGGCAACCTTTTATCTAATATTTTCATGTAATTTGATTTATTACTCTTTCAATTTCTTTTTCCTCGAAGTCTTAGATTTCATCAGAAAGTCTTTCTTTCTTTTTTTTTGCTGGTATCCTCAAAATGGACTGCCCAGTCCTTTTTTTTGTTTTTTTTTATACAGTGTGGGTTTTTTTCCTCTTCATTTAAAATTCAATGTTTTTTCTTTTCTCTTCATAAACTGGTAAGAGGAGAATTGCTATTTTCATTATTTTTATTATATATATTGTACTAGATTAACAATATATATGATTTTGACAATGTTTATCTTAATCTTGGTTTACATTGTTACTGATATATATGAGATAATTCTCCTCTTGATTGTATTTATGCTCCGTTTAAATCAATAAGAAGATTAATAAAGAAAGAAAGAACTTGCTTTGGAGTATTGGGTGCAGTTCTGGTCATCACACTCCTGAAAGGATCTGGAGACTGTGGAGAGGGTGTAGGAGAGGATTGCAAAGATGTTGCCTGGATTAGAGCATTAGGTATAAGCAGAAGTTGGACAAACATGGATTGTGTTCTCTGGAGGATTTGAAAGCTGAGGAAAGACCTGACAGAAGTTTATAAAATCATAGATAGAGTAAATAACGAGTCTTTTTGCCCGCTTTGAAAGGGAGAACACAACTACAGCTGTGAAGATCCCTGCTGCACCTGATGACCCTGTGATCTCTGTCTGAGAGGCTAATGTTAGGCTGTCTTTAAAGAGAGTGAATCCTCGCAAGTCAGAAGGTCCCGATGGAGTACCTGGCAAGGCTCTGAAAACCTGTGCCAACCAACTAGCGGGAGTATTCAAGGACATTTTCAATCTCTCACTGCTATGAATGGAAGTTCCCACTTGCTTCAAAAAGGCAACAATTATACCAGTGCCTAAGAAGAATAATGTGGGCTGCTTTAATGACAATCACCCGGTAGCACTCACATCGACAGTGATGAAATGCTTTGAGAGGTTTGTCATGACTAGACTGAACTTCTGCCTCAGCAAGGACCTGGACCCATTGCAATTTGCCTATCACCACAATAGGTCAATGGTAGACACAATCTCAATGGCTCCCCACATGGCTTTAGACCACCTGGCCAACACAAACATCTGTGTCAGGATGCTGTTCGTCGACTATAGCTCAGCATTTAATAGCATCATTCCCGCAATCCTGATTGAGAAGTTGCAGAATCTGGGCCTCTGTACCTCCCTCTGCAATTGGATCCTTGATTTCCTAACCAGAAGACCAGACTCTGTGTGGATTGGTGATAACATATCCTCCTCACTGTCGATCAACACTGGCGCACCTCAGGGGTGTGTGCTTAGCCCACTGCTCTACTCTCTCTATACCCATGACTGTGTGGCTAGATGTAGCTCAAATGCCATCTATAAATCTGCTGACGATACAACCATTGCTGGTAGAATCTCAGGTGGTGAGGAGAGGGCGTACAGGAGTGAGATATGCCAACTAGTGGAATGGTGCTGCAGCAACAATCTGGCACTCAATGCTAGTAAGATGAAAGTGCTAATTGTGGACTTCAGGAAGGGTAGGATGAAGGAACACATACCAGTCCTCATGGAGAGATCAGAAGTGGAGAGAGTGATCAACTTCAAGTTCCTGGGTGTCAAGATCTCTGAGGATCTAACCTGGTCGCAATATATCGATGTAGTTATAAAGAAGGCAAGACAGCGGCTATACTTTATTAGGAGTTTGAAGAGATTTGTCATATCAACAAATATGCTCAAAAACTTCTATAGTTGTACCGTGGAGAGCATTCTGACAGGCTGCATCACTGTCTGGTATGGAGGGGCTACTGCACAGGACCGAAAGAAGCTGCAGAGGGTTGTAAATCTAGTCAGTTCCATCTTGGGCACTAGTCTACAAAGTACCCAGGACATCTTTAGGGAGCGGTGTCTCAGAAAGGCAGCATCCATTATTAAGGACCTCCAGCACCCAGGGCATGCCCTTTTCTCACTGTTACCATCAGGTAGGAGGTACAGAAGCCTGAAGGCACACATTCAGCGATTCAGGAACAGCTTCTTCCCCTCTGCCATCCGATTCATAGAACGTAGAACATATAGTACAGCACAGTACAGGCCCTTTGGCCCACAATGTTGTGCCGACTCTCAAGCCCTGCCTCCCATATAAGCCCCCACCTTAAGTTCCTCCATATACCTGTCTAGTAGTCTCCTAAACTTCACTAGTGTATCTGCCTCCACCACTGACTCAGGCAGTGTATTCCACACCCCAACCACTCTCCGAGTAAAAAACCTTCCTCTAATATACCCCTTGAACCTCCCACCCCTTACCTTAAAGCCATGTCCTCTTGTATTGAGCAGTGGTGCCCTGGGGAAGAGGCGCTGGCTATCCACTCTATCTATTCCTCTTATTATCTTATACACCTAAATGATTCCTAAATGAACATTGAATCTCTGGACACTACCTCACTTTTTTTTAATATACAGTATTTCTGTTTTTGCACTTTTTTTTCCAATGTATTCAATATACATAATTGATTTACTTATTTTTGTCAGGATGGGAATGTGAAATACTAGAAAAGAGGGGGGGAGTTTGAATGGATTTGCAAAGTGAGTTTTTTCACACAGGGAGTGTAGGTGCCTGGAATTCTCTGCTAGGGGAGGTGGTGGAAGCAGATATGACAGCAAAGTTTAAAATGCATTTAGACCAGGGGTTCCCAGCCTGGGGTTCATGAACTGCTCAGTTATTGGTAGGGGCCCAGGGCATAAAAAAGGGTGAGAACTCCTGATTTAGACAGATGTGAACAGGCAGGGATATGGAATGGGTGCAGGCCAATGGGATTAGTTAGACTGGTATCATTGTTCGGCACAGGCATGTAGGGTCAAGGGACCTGTCCTGTTCAAAAGGAATATTCGGGCATAGAACGACACGTTCATTGTGGGCATGTATTCGGGCATAGAATGACATGTTCATTGTGGGCAGGTATTGGGGCATAGAACGACACGTTCATTGTGGGCATGTATTGGGGCATAGAACGACACGTTCATTGTGGGCATGTATTCGGGCATAGAACGACACGTTCATTGTGGGCATGTATTGGGGCATAGAACGACACGTTCATTGTGGGCATGTATCTGGGCATAGAACGACACGTTCATTGAGGGCATGTATCTGGGCATAGAACGACACGTTCATTGTGGGCATGTATCTGGGCATAGAACGACACGTTCATTGTGGGCATGTATCTGGGCATAGAACGACACGTTCATTGTGGGCATGTATCTGGGCATAGAACGACACGTTCATTGTGGGCATGTATCTGGGCATAGAACGACACGTTCATTGTGGGCAGGTAACTGGGCATATAACGACACGTTCATTGTGGGCATGTATCTGGGCATAGAACGACACGTTCATTGTGGGCAGGTATCTGGGTATAGAACGACACGTTCATTGTGGGCATGTATTGGGGCATAGAACGACACGTTCATTGTGGGCAGGTACCTGGGCATATAACGACACGTTCATTGTGGGCATGTATCTGGGCATAGAACGACACGTTCATTGTGGGCAGGTATCTGGGCATAGAACGACACGTTCATTGTGGGCATGTATTGGGGCATAGAACGACACGTTCATTGTGGGCATGTATTGGGGCATAGAACGATACGTTCATTGTGGGCAGGTATCTGGGCATAGAACGACATGTTCATTGTGGGCAGGTATCTGGGCATAGAACGACACGTTCATTGTGGGCATGTATCTGGGCATAGAACGACACGTTCATTGTGGGCATTTATTGGGGCATAGAACGACACGTTCATTGTGGGCATGTATTGGGGCATAGAACGACACGTTCATTGGCATGTATTGGGGCATAGAACGATACGTTCATTGTGGGCATGTATCTGGGCATAGAACGACACGTTCATTGTGGGCATGTATTGGGGCATAGAATGACACGTTCATTGTGGGCATGTATTGGGGCATAGAACGACACGTTCATTGTGGGCATGTATTGGGGCATAGAACGACACGTTCATTGTGGGCATGTATTGGGGCATAGAACGACACGTTCATTGTGGGCATGTATCTGGGCATAGAACGACACGTTCATTGTGGGCAGGTACCTGGGCATATAACGACACGTTCATTGTGGGCATGTATCTGGGCATAGAACGATACGTTCATTGTGGGCATGTATTCGGGCATAGAACGACACGTTCATTGTGGGCATGTATTGGGGCATAGAACGACACGTTCATTGGCATGTATTGGGGCATAGAACGACACGTTCATTGTGGGCATGTATCTGGGCATAGAACGACACGTTCATTGTGGGCATGTATTGGGGCATAGAACGACACGTTCATTGTGGGCATGTATCTGGGCATAGAACGACACGTTCATTGTGGGCATGTATTGGGGCATAGAACAACACGTTCATTGTGGGCATGTATCTGGGCATAGAACGATACGTTCATTGTGGGCATGTATTCGGGCATAGAACGACACGTTCATTGTGGGCATGTATTGGGGCATAGAACGACACGTTCATTGGCATGTATTGGGGCATAGAACGACACGTTCATTGTGGGCATGTATTGGGGCATAGAACGACACGTTCATTGTGGGCATGTATTGGGGCATAGAACGACACGTTCATTGGCATGTATTGGGGCATAGAACGACACGTTCATTGGCATGTATTGGGGCATAGAACGACACGTTCATTGTGGGCAGGTACCTGGGCATATAACGACACGTTCATTGTGGGCATGTATTGGGGCATAGAACGACACGTTCATTGTGGGCATGTAACTGGGCATAGAACGACACGTTCATTGTGGGCAGGTATTCGGGCATAGAACGACACGTTCATTGTGGGCAAGTATTGGGGCATAGAACGACACGTTCATTGTGGGCATGTATTGGGGCATAGAATGACACGTTCATTGTGGGCATGTATCTGGGCATAGAACGACACGTTCATTGTGGGCATGTATTCGGGCATAGAACGACACGTTCATTGTGGGCATGTATTGGGGCATAGAATGACACGTTCATTGTGGGCCTGTATTGGGGTATAGAACGACACGTTCATTGTGGGCATGTATTGGGGCATAGAACGACATGTTCATTGTGGGCATGTATTGGGGCATAGAACGACACGTTCATTGTGGGCAGGTACCTGGGCATAGAACGACACGTTCATTGTGGGCATGTATTGGGGCATAGAATGACACGTTCATTGTGGGCATGTATTGTGGCATAGAACAACACGTTCATTGTGGGCATGTATTCGGGCATAGAATGACGTTCATTGTGGGCATGTATTGGGGCATAGAATAACACGTTCATTGTGGGCAGGTATTCGGGCATAGAATGACGTTCATTGTGGGCATGTATCTGGGCATAGAACGACACGTTCATTGTGGGCAGGTATTCGGGCATAGAACGACACGTTCATTGTGGGCATGTATCTGGGCATAGAACAACACGTTCATTGTGGGCATGTATCTGGGCATAGAACGACACGTTCATTGTGGGCAGGTACCTGGGCATAGAACGACACGTTCATTGTGGGCATGTATTTGGGCATAGAACGACATGTTCATTGTGGGCATGTATTGGGGCATAGAACGACACGTTCATTGGCATGTATTGGGGCATAGAATGACACGTTCATTGTGGGCATGTAACTGGGCATAGAACGACACGTTCATTGTGGGCATGTATTGGGGCATAGAACGACACGTTCATTGTGGGCATGTATTGGGGCATAGAACAACACGTTCTTTGTGGGCAGGTATTGGGGCATAGAACGACACGTTCATTGTGGGCATGTATTGGGGCATAGAACGACACGTTCATTGTGGGCATGTATTGGGTCATAGAACAACACGTTCATTGTGGGCATGTATTGGGGCATAGAATGACACGTTCATTGTGGGCATGTATTCGGACATAGAACAACATGTTCATTGTGGGCATGTATTGGGGCATAGAATAACATGTTCATTGTGGGCAGGTATTCGGGCATAGAATGACACGTTCATTGTGGGCAGGTATTCGGGCATAGAATGACATGTTCATTGTGGGCAGGTATTCGGGCATAGAATGACATGTTCATTGTGGGCAGGTATTCGGGCATAGAATGACACGTTCATTGTGGGCAGGTATTCGGGCATAGAATGACATGTTCAGTGTGGGCAGGTATTCGGGCATAGAATGACATGTTCATTGTGGGCATGCTATATTGGTGCTAGAACGTGTGGCAACAGTTGTTGTGCTCAGCACATCCTTCACATCCGTGGGTGTGATGGTGTTAATGCAAGCAATGCTTTTCATGATATGTTTCGATGTGTGCATAAATAAATGAACCTGAATCTGAATACTCCCACAGAGGAGATGTGTCATTGCCCGACTACTGCCCAGAAATACCAAGCTAATATAAACAACTGGGAATTAGTATTAAATATCACTCCAGGGAAAATTGTTTTTCATTTGTAAAATGCACTTGAATTACTAGACCTTTGAGTGTGTTGGTGAGTGCTGTGAATTGTCTGTGGGATGAGTGTGCTGAGAGCAGGAAGTGACATGGTCATGTAGTGGCTAGTTAATGCTTTATAGCTGTAACATTGCTGTCTGTAAGGAGTTTGTACGCTTTCCTGGTGACCACGTGGGTTTCCTCCCACATTGCAAAGACGTACATGTTAGGGTTAGTAAGTTGTGGGCACGCTAAGATGGTGCAGGAAGTGAAGCCACACTTGTGGGCTAAGCACAGCATCTCCTCAGACTACGTTGGTTGTTAATGCAAATAACGCATTTCACTAGGTTTCAATGTAATAAAGCTAATCTTTTAATTTTTAAAATCTAATCTTTAAATCAAATACTAGAGAACATAGGTATGAGGAGAAAGTTTAAAGGAAATTTTACCTGGCTGGTGGCGTAGTGGCATCAGCGCCGTACTTCGGAGCGAAGACTCCCGAGTTTGAATGCAGCCGGCTCCCATGCATGCTTTCCATCCGTGCTGGGTTGAGCGTCGAGCTAGCAACTCGGCCTCGTAAAAATAAGAAAGCCTGCTTAAAAAAAACACACGCCATCATGACAGCGTCCCAATGACTCTACTCGGAGTTAAGGGCTTTCTTCTTCTTCTTCTTAAAGGAAATTTGCAAGACAAGTTTTTTTCACACAAAGAGTTGTAAGAATATATTGACGAAAATCTGACAAAATAAAGCTAATCTTTAATCTGTAATCTGATAATCTCTTTCCTTGGTGTAGAGGAGAGGTGAATGCTAACCAGAAGAACCAGGGTGGTTGGACTCCCTTGATGTATGCATCGTACATCGGCCACGACACCATCGTTCACCTATTGCTGGAGGCAGGAGTGGATGTCAACACAACGACTGAGAGAGGACAGAGCGCCTTGATGTTGGCAGCAAGCTGTGGAAATGAGAGCATCGCTTATTTTCTGCTTCAGGTTAGTTGGCATCAGGCTGAGTGTTTCTGGCTCATCAACCTACCCTGAGCATTGGCATGGAGGGCAGAGGGCATGTCCGAGATCTGCATGGGAGAGAGAAACTGTTGGGCTGCTGTTGCCACAGTGGTTGTTACTGGACTATAAGACACAGGAGCATAAGGTTAATTTATTATCAAGGTATAGTAATAGGCACCTGTTAGTCTCATGAGACCATGGATTTGTGCCTTGGAAGGTTTCCAGGGCACAGGCCTGGAAGACCGGTAGTTGCCCATGCTGCAAGTCTCCCCTCTCCACGCCACCAATGTTGTCCAAGGGAAGGGCAAGGACCGATACAGCTTGGCACCAGTGTCGTCACAGAGCAATGTGTGGTTAAGTGCCTTGCTCAAGGACACAACACGCTGCCTCAGCTGAGGCTCGAACTAGCGACCTTCAGATCACTAAACCGACGCCTTATCAAGGTAAACAGCTCCTTAATTCTTCTTCAGATAACCATGAAACCAAGAAAGAAAAGAAAGGCAGCACAGTCATTAACCCCCAAATCCTTCCTCCCCACTCAAAAAAATGAACAAAAGCAGAACTGGCACATCGACCCCAAATCTCACTTCCCCTGCACACGGAAAAAAATGAGAAAAATTGAGCAAAAAACACAGAATATGAAAAAACCAGAAGATTGAAAAAGAAGTCCAAAACGCAGAATACTTGGGTAGCATTCTCCCTCTCTGTATCAGAGCGATCTCACCAGTGATTAAAAGTCTCCCTTCTTAGCAGAGCGATTTCCCCCAGCAATAAAAAGGCAGGCAGCTGGCGTTTCAACCTCCCTCATTGCTTTAATCAGCAAACAATAGAAGCTTTAATTGGCGAATTGGAGTCAAATATTGGCTCACAGCCTTCTCACCATGAGGTTCCCACACGCTGCCTCTGCCTCCACGAATCCCCTTGGAGACTGCAGAGCGCTGTAACACCCAAATGATCTCTGAACTGCACATCACAGGCTCCAACAGTTCCAGAATCACATTCAAGACAGAAAAAAAAGGTAAAAGACATAAAAGAAGTGAAAAATATGGTTTCATGGTCTGTCCAGAAGATGTCGACCGATGGAGCGTTGTTTGCAGGCGCCATCTTGACCATAATTAGGCCATTTGGCCCAATAAATCTGTTCCTCTGATTTGTCATGGATCAGATGGCTGATTTTTTTTATCCCTCTGCAATGACAACCAATGACAGCCTTACTAATCAAGAACCTATTAACCTCAGCTTGTGAATATACCCAATGACTTGGCCTCCATGGCCATCTGTGGCAGTGAATTCCACAGATTTGCCATACCCTGGCTAAAGAAATTCCTCCTCATCTGTTCTAAAGGGACGTTCTTGTATTCTGAGACTGTGCTCTCTGGTCCTAGGCTCACCCACTATAGGAAGCATCATCGCCACATCCATTCTATCTAGGCCTTTCAATATTTGATAGGTTTCAATGTGATCTCCCCCTCCCCTTATTCTTCTAAACTCCAATGAGTGCAAATCCTGTTCCATGCCACAAGGCCTGGGACCCGGAGGTCTGGGTGATCCCATCAGGACAGCCAAGAAGTTTATATTCCAGTAACTGAATAAATCTAATGTTATGAGTTGGTACCAGTGACATTAAGCATGGAAATTCTCATCATTAGCAATCTGACCTATATGCAAGTGGAGGCATGACAAGTATAGTTAACTGCCCTCTGAAATGGCTCAACAAGGCACTCAGTTAAGATCATAAGACATAGGAGCAGAATCAGGCCATTCAACCCATCAAGTCTGCTGCACCATTCCATGGCTGATTTATTATCCCTCTCATCACCATTCTCCTGTCTTCTCCCTGTAACCTTTGATACCTTTTCTAATCAAGAACTGATCATCCTCAGTTAAGGATGGACAGTGGGCTAACAACATAGGAGTATGAGAGGTGACTTTATGGAAGTGTTTAAAACTATGAGAGGCATAGATAAAGTGGATGGTAACAATCTTTTCTCCAGGATAGGGGAGTCCAAAACTAGGGTCTCTAAACTTAGGATAGGAGGGGAAAGATTTGAAAGGAACCTGAGAGGCATCTATTCCACACAGGGTGGTGAGTAAATGGAATGAGCTGCTAGAGGAAGATGTCGAGGCAGGTACAATAGTACCATTTAGCAGCACTTGGAGGGATGGGCTTACCAGGATGTGGGGGATGTGGGCCAAACACAGGAAATTGGGACCAGCTGGGTGGGTATTGTGGTTGGCATGGACCAGTTGGGCCAAGAGGCCTGTATCCGGGTGAATTGCTCTGTGATTCTAAGTGTAAGGGAGCAGACTAAGAAGGTAATGTTGCACACGGGTGGATAACTCGCCATGGAAGAATGCGATCTATCCCACTCTGTCATGGCAAATGAGAGGAGATAATTGGGACCCCGACATAGTGGTTGGCAAGAACTGGTTGGGCTGCAGGGCCTCTATCCATGCTGTATTGCTCTCTGACTCTAATGATTACTGGGCACGTCAACAATGTTCATGTGCCGAGAACAAATGAAAATATTAGAGTTACAGAGGGGAAGTTTGTCGCCTTCAAACATTGAAGGAGAGCTTTGCATGTGATTTGTAGCCCGAATAGCTGGCCATGTTCATTTACTCCCATACTGGTGCAACTCAGGTTCAGAGTAACCGTTATTGGGGTGCCATGGTAGTGTAGCAGTTAGCACGATGCTATCACAACTTGAAGTTCAGGTCCGTTATGCAGGTTTGTACATTCCATCCTGTGTGCGTTTGGGTTTCCTCCTGGTGCTCCGCTCTCTTCCCGCACTCTAAAGACGTACGGGTTAGTAGGTTAATTGGTCATTGTAAATTGTCCTGTGATTAGATTAGGGTTAAATCGCTGGGTTGCTGGGTGACACAGCTCATTGGACCGGAAGGGCCGGTTCTGTGCTGTATCGCTACACAGAATAAATAAAACTAAAAATGACCTCACAGCTACAGTTCCTTCTGCTCATGTTATAAATGTTTATGATTCTAGGACAGCAGAGATGGTCTGTGAGCAACAATTATACAGACCTCAGATCTATAGTAAATTGACCGGACATTAACATAGAGATATGACAGGAGAGTGAGTAGCATGGTAGCTTAGTGGTTATAGCACATCGCTTTCCAGTATCAGCAATCATTGATCAGGGTTCAGTTCCCAGCACTGTCTAATGCATTTGTACGTTCTTTCTGTTTCCGCTGGAGTTTGATCCGGGTGCTCTGGCTTCGTCCCACATGGTTTAGTTAGGGTTAGTGAGTTGTGGGAATGGTAAGTTGGTTACAGAAGCATGGCAACGCTTGGGGCTGCCCCAATGCGTTCTGAACACAAACGCATTTCACTGTATGTTTCAATAGATAGATAGCTAAGGTGCCTGAGACTTTTGCACAGTGCTGTATTTGTCAACATAGAGCAGAGCACATTTGTAAATCTGGTGGGAGTAAAGGTCATTGGGAACGGTCAGGGTGGAGTGCTGCTGGCCGGGGGGGTGGGGTGGGTGCAGTGATGGCAGAGGAGTGCCAGTGACAAGGGGTGGTGCGGGTGCTGACTAACCCAGCCCTGAGACACCAGGTAGGGTCATTCAATTCCAAAGAAATGGTTTATTGATCATTACAGAATGTCTCTCTGGTGCTTCCTGCTCCCTCCCTCTGCCTTCCCCTTTTCCCAACCATGTTTCCCCTTTCCTGCCCCTATATACATACACACACACACACACACACACACACACACACACGCACGCGCATACACATCCCTAAGACTTTTGCACAGTACCGTACACGTAACAAAAAAGCTAATCTTTAACCTTTAGTAAAATGAAAGGGGATTGTAACTGAAAAGAGGATTTTGTTGAGATGTCAGGATTCGAATCAGGTTTATTATCTCTGGCATATGTCATGAAATTTGTTGTTTGTGGCAGCAGTACAGTGAAATACATAAAATACACTATAATTTACAGTAAGAAATATATGCAATGCCCATAAAAAAAGTATTCCCCACCCCACTTGGAAGTTTTACAACATTCAGTCACAGTGGATTTAATTTGGCTTTTCTGACACTGATCAATGGAAAAGAATTTCCCGTATCAAAGTGAAAATAAATTTCTACAAATTGGTCTAAATTTATTACAGTTATTGAACACAAAATAATTGATTGTGTAATTACACCCCCTTCAAGCGAGTATTTAGTAGATGCACCTTTGGCAGCAATTACAGCCTTGAGTCTGTGTGGATAGGTCTCTATCAGCTTTGGACATCTGGACACTGCAGTTTTTCCCCATTCTTCTTTACAAAACTGCTCAAACTGTCAGATTGCATGAGGATAGTGAGTGAATAGCCCTTTTCAAGTCCAGCCATAAATTCTCAATTGGATTGAGGTCTGGACTCCGACTTGGCCACTCCAGGACATTAACTATTGTTTCCTGTGTAGCTTTGGCTTTATGTCTTGCTGGAAAACACATCTCCCAAGTTGCAGTTCTCTTGCAGACTGTGTCAGTTTTCCTCCAAGATTTCCCTGTATTTTGCTGCATTTGTTTTTACCCTCTACCTTCACAAGCCTTCCTGGGCCTGCTGCAGTGAAGCATCCCACATGGTAGGGATGGTGTGTTTTTGATGATGTGCGGTCTTTAGTCTGATGGTCAAAAAGCTCAATTTTGGTTTCACCAGACCATAGAACCTTCTTCCAGCTGAATTCAGAGTCTCCCTCATGCTTTCTGGCAAACTCCTGCTGAGATTTCATGTAAGTTTTTTTTCAACAGTGGCTTCTCTTTGCCACTGTCCCATAAAGTTGCAACTGATGAAGCTCCTGGGCAACAGTTGTTGTATGCACAGTCTCTCCCATCTCAGCCACTGAAGCTTGTTACTCATCCAGAGTTGCCTAAGGTCTCTTGGTGGCCCCCAACCCCTACCCCGCAGACCTCAGTGGGATTGCCACTGGAAGGATAAGCTTGATGGACAGAACCCTTTCCTTGTCAACAAATACAAAATGCTGGAGGAACTCGACAAGTCAGGCGGATTCTATGGAAATATTTAAGGTCTTGACCCAAAATGTCGACTGTTTATTCGTCTGACCTGCTGAGTTCCTCCAGCATTTTGTGTGTGTTGCTCTGGATTTCCAGCGTCTGCAGAATCTTGAGCTGAAGCATTTTGTTGTGTTGATGCAGCAAGGGGCCGAGATGGAGATGAAGGACAGCAGGGGCTGGACTGCCCTATTCCACTGTACCAGCACCGGGCACCAACAGATGGTCAAGTTCCTTCTGGACAATGGGGCAGATGCAAATGTCAGGTAAGAGTGGACACATGAAATGTTTTAAAAAATTTATTATCAAAGTACATATATGTTACCGTACACTAAGATTCATTTTCTAGGACCAGAGGGCACAGCCTCAGAATAGAAGGACGTCCCTTCTGAATAGAGATGAGGAGGAACTTCTTAAGCCAGATGGTAGTAAATCTGTAGAATTCTTTATCACAAATGGCTGTGGAGGCCAAGTCATTTGGTATATTTAAGATGGAGGTTGATAGGTTCTTGATTAGTGAGGGCATCAAAGATTATGGGAAGAAGGCAGGAGAATGGGGTTGAGAGGGAAAATAAATCAGCCATAATGGAATAACAGAGCAGTCTTGATGGGCTGAATGGCCAAATTCTGTATTTCTTACAGTCTTAAGTGGATTGGTAACAATGAGTTGGCATAGACATAGTGGGGCTGAAGGGGCTGTTTCTGTGCTGTACAACACTTATCATTTCCCATCACCCCTTTCTTGCTGTCTCCAAACCCCCTCAGGAGTTGCTGTTGCTGCCCACCTCCCTGCAGTGACATTGGTATCTTCTGTTTCAGAGAGCCCACATACGGATTCACCCCCCTGATGGAGGCTGCTGCTTCGGGCCATGAGATCATTGTCCAGTACCTACTGAACCATGTACGTGTGTCTCACCTCTACCATCCTGTGTCATGCTAACGGCTCTGGGTGCGGCGCATTGGAGATGTGAAACGTGAGCTATGTGCAGCCATCTCCTGCCAGGGACCTGGGCTGACGGTCTGCTGCGTGGTGCGGCTGACGGTCTGCTGCGTGGTGCGGCTGACGGTCTGCTGCGTGGTGCAGCTGACCAGTGTGATGGGCTCCACTGAACAGAGCTGAAAGACAACAGTCTGTCCCAGCCTGAGCAGCACACATAAAATGCTGGAGGAACTCAGCAAATCAGGCAGCATCTATGGAGAGGAATAAACAGTCGCTTTGGGCTGAGACCCTTCATCAGGAATAGATCACATCACAATCAATCTAGTCCTGATGAAGGGCCTCAGCCTGAAACATCAACTGTTTAGTCTTTTCCATAGTCTTTTTCCTCCAGCAGTTTGTGTATTGCTCTGGACTTCCAGCATCTTGTGTTTAGTCCCAGCCTGTGCTGTACCAGCTGATCGATGGGCTGGAGTGGGGCCAGGCAGAGTGGTGACCACTCAAGTGTCCAATGTCTGCAGCGCGTTGGATCAATGGACACATATGATAACCATGTCCAATTGTAGCACCCGTCATCCATGGTTATAGGCTCTGTGTAGTGCTCTCTTAAGTGTCTCTGTGCTCTTGCAACCTATAGATGGGCCTGTGAGCTCTGTATGCTCATGGGGTATGTGTTCTGGGACTCTGTGAGTGAGTGAGTGTGTGTGTGTGTGCATACATCAAGGATCAACTTTATTCACCTTATACACTTATATATCTCCATATATCTCAGAAGGGAATTGGCTGTTTTAAACTATGCTCCCAAACTATGGAATTCAGTGCCTAAATCTATAATTCAATACTCAACTACATTTTTAAATACCAGCTCAAAATGTATTTATTTAAACTTACTTTTAACTAACTTCATTTTTTTTATTTTCATGTTTATTTTTATTTTTTATTTTTAAATTTAATTTCATATATGCACATAAGTGCATTGTAAAGCACTTTGAACTGCATTGTCTGTATGAAAAGTGCTCTCTAAATAAATTATTAATATTTGTATGTATTAGGAATTTGCTGTGGTGTGTTGGAACGACATGTAACAAAAACATTTAACAAATATAAAGAATTATATAAAAAATAACAGGTTACCGTGTGGCTATGGAATAAAATGTGCATAAATACATAAATACCGGCATGTATTTTCAATGTAAACAGTGGCTTAAAGTGTTTACAGTGCAGTCACTGAAGTAATAGATGGGGGCGGGGGGGCAGCATAACTAGAATGGTTAACAGTGTGAGGGAAGATACTGTTAAGATGGTATTTAGTTTTTGTTTTAATAGCCCTATAGCTCTTGCAGTGTCTGTGTGTGTGTCCAAGCTAAATAATTGTCCACACAGGACGTTCAAGTCGATGTGAAGGATGACAATGGAGACACGGCCCGCTCCTTGGCTCTGACGTATGGATACATGAAGATAGCAAGTCTCATTGACCTGCAGACTGCCCCGGTGTCGAAGTCAGTCCGCAGGGACACAGGTAGGTTGCAGTTCAGCTGGTTTCAGGGAGAGCAACACACAACTGCTGACTGCTCAGTGCTTGGGATATAGAGTGTGTAGCAGTTAGTGCATCACTTTACAGTGCCAGCCAGCGATCACCGATCAGGGTTTAATTCCCACCGCTGTCTGTACGCAAATTGTATGTTCTTCCCGGGAACGCATGGGTTCCTCCGGGTGATCCATTTCCTTCCACGTTCCAAAGATGTATGTGTTGGGATGAGTAAGTTGTTGGCATGTTGAGTTGGTGCTGAAAACACAGCGACAGTTTCACACTGCCCCCAGCACATTCTCAGACTTGTCGGTTTTTGACACAAATGATGCATTTCACTGTAGGTCTCTGTGTACATGTGATAAATAAAGCTAATTTTTATAAAGATTTATAAAATCACGAGGGGCGTAGATAAGATGAACACAGTCAGTCCTTTTCTGCAGGGTAGAGGAGTCCAGAGCCAGAGGACACGGGTTTAATGTGGGAAGAGGAGGAGGGGGAACTTATTCACACCCAGGACAATGTGTCTGTGGAATGAGCTGTCAGACAAAGTGACTGAGGCAGGAACATAGAAACTGCACGTCAAAAAAGGGCAATCTTAAAGATAGTCATGGTGATTTAAATATGAAGGCACATGGGAAAATCTAGTTGGTGTTGATCACTAGAGAAGGGATTTGTGGAATGCCTATGAGATGGCTTGTGCTTGAGCCCACTGGGGTTGCGAGGGATAATAAATCAGCCATGATGGAATGGCAGAGCATCTTGATGGGCCGAATGGCCTAATTCTGCTCCTATGTCTTATGATATAGTTACAATGTTTAAAAGACACTTGGACAAGGTACATGGATAGGAAGGAAGGGTTCAGAGGGATATGGGCTAAACACAGGCAAATGGGACTAGTTCAGTTAAATGAATTGGTCAGCATGGACCAGTTGGGCCGAAGGGCTTGTTTTACTGTATGACTGAATATGATTCCGAAGCATCTGCCTCAGAAAGTATCGCACACCCTCCATGTCAATAAATTGCCCTTCGGGTTCTTTTTATTCTTTTCCCTCCCACATTAAACCTGTGTCCTCTGGCTTTGGACTCCCCTACCCTGCAGAAAAGGACTGTGTGTTCATCTATTACATGCGCCTCGTAATTTTATAAACCTCTATAAATATTAGCTTTATTTATCACATGTACATAGAGACATACTGTAATGTGAAATGTGCTGTTTGCGTCAACAATTAACCCAGTCTGAGGATGAACTGGGGGCAGGCCATAAGTGTCGCCATGCTTTCAGCACCAACGCAGCATGCCCACAGCTCACTAAGCCTAACCTGTACATCTTCAGAATGTGGGAGCACCAGGAGGAATCCTGGGGAGAATGTACAAACTCCTGCCTCACTGGGGCTGATCAGTGAAGGCCTGAGTCTAGTCCACCGAAAGCCGAAGACAGCCTGTGGGGTTCGAGGACTCTACGTGTGAGGGTGGCTGGGAAGAACAGGGCTTGTTTTGTTTTGTTGTTGTGTTAATTGTTCTGTGTTGTTCCGCTGAGTGTTGTGGGCATGTTTTGTTGGTGCTAGAATGTGTGGAGACACTTGCGACCTGCCCCAGCACACCCTTAACAACCAACTCTAGCTTTTAGCCTTCACTAAGCCTGGCGGAACTGTGTCTACTGACAGGAAAAGGGGTAAAGACAGGTTACTGATGCCTTAAGAACCAGTTGCTTCAGGCAGCCGTGATTGGCAGCTCATCTAGGACAAGGAAAGCTCTGATCTCAAACCTCCACTGTCTGGGAAGCAATGTCCATGGTCAAACCCAACCACCAGAGGGCCTCACATTTCACTATGTTTTGCTGTACATGTGATAAATAGACTTGGATCGTGAACGTAGAAAGGCTTGGACTGGAAGTGGGGTGGGGGTGGGCTGCAGGAGACCAAGTGCTGGAACGAGACCAGGGTTGGGGATGGCCTATGGGGGGCCTTCTGGTCAGCAATGTCAAGCAGTTATGAGCAACACGTCAATTGTAGATAAGTGGTCTGAAGCCCCAATCCCTCTTGCAGGAATAGATGAAGATTTTAGTTCCTCGGATGAGTTCTGCCCATTCCAACTCCGTCAACTGTCAGCTCGGCATCCTCAGTCTCGGAGAACCAAAGGTCCAAGCATTCACGATGGGCCACAGGCATTAGCCCACATCACACGCCTTGAAGCCGGTCGATGGGCACGGCAGTACGGTGAGATACAGCTGGTGATTTGTCATTGGAGGTGGGGACGGTGAAGTGAAGTGATTAACCGATAGCAGCCAAACTGATGAGAGCAGTGGGTGGTGGGTGGGAGAGAATGTAGGGATCTTGGTTTAACATCCCATTCAAAAGAAAGCACCATAGTCAGCTTATTATTTAGGACAAAGTCACCATGGTTTTCTTAAAGGCATATTTCCCCTGACAAATCAGTTGGAATTCTTGGAGGAAATAACAGGAAAGATGGACAAAGGAAAATCGTTTGATGTTATGTAGTTGGATTTTCAAGGGGGTCACACAAGAGACTGCTTAACAAGAAAAAAACCATGGAAAGATGCTTGAGTGGATAGAAGATTGGTTGACTACAAGGGGCAAAGGGGGGAATAAGGAGCCTTTTCTGGTTGGCTGCTGGTGGCTGTGTTGGGACTGCTTCTTTTCATGTTATATGTCAGTGATTTGGGTGATGGACTTGATGGCTTCATGGCCAAATTTGCAGATAATATGAAGATAACTCATGGGGCAGGAAGCTTTGAGGAAGCAGGAAGTCTGCAGAAGGTCTTAGATTAGAGGAATGGACAAAGAAGTGACAAATGGAACATAGTGTAGGGAAGTGTATGGTCATGCACTTTGTAGAAGGAATAAAGGTATAGAATATTTTCTAAATGGGGAGAAAATTCAAAAATCAGAGGGACTTGGGAGTCCTTGTGCAGGATTTCCTGAAGGTTAACTTGCAGGTTGAGTTGGTGGAAAGGAAGGCAAATGCAATGTTAGCCCTCATTTCGAGAGGACTAGAATGTAGTGTGTAAATAGAGCTACCTTTTTGATCAGGTCCGAAATCAAGATTTGAAAGGCAGAGCTTCATGGCAGTTTCTCAGATTGGACTGTGTCCAACCAACGAGAGGGATTCATTAGGACTAATCAAAATAATGCAAGTGCAAGCGGAGTGGCTTTGGCTCATCAGGCTTGGGCAAAGTAAAGTATCTGATCAGTTTCTCTTTTTGTTCTCATTTGTTCATTCCTCGTCTGTTAGGGCTTAGGTAGTGCAATGAGAATGGCTCCAGGGCAGTGTTTTGTATGGTGTGTGGGATGAGAGAAGTCTAGGAGACCACATCTGCACCAGGTGCACTAAGTTGCAGATCCTGAGAGAACACGTTAAGGAACTGGAGCTGCAGTTTGATGACCTTCTACTCATACGGGAGAATGAGGAGGTGATAGTCAGGAGCTACAGGGAGGTAGTCACCCCTAGATTGCAGGAGACAGGCAACTGGGTGTCTGTCAGGAAAAGGAGGGGAAATGCACAGCTAGTACAGAGTACACCTGTGGCCATTCCCCTCAGTAATAAGTATACAACTTCAGATACTGTTGAGGGTAACAACCTACCAAGGAAGAGCCACAGAGACCTGGTTTCTGGCACTGAGTCTGGCTCTGTGGCTCAGAAGAGCAGAGAAGTGAAGAAGACTGTAGTGTTAATAGGAGATTCCATAGTCAGGGGAACAGAGACAAGGTTCTGTGGGCATGTCAGAGACACCCAGATGTACAAATGCAAGGAAAAAGTTTGTGAACTCCTTACAATTACTTGTTTTACCACTTTTTATGAGTAATTAATGCAGAAAACCAGGTAATTGCAAAGGGTTCACAAACTTTTTCTTGCACCTGTATGTTGTCTCCCAGGTGCCAGGGTCAGGGATGTCTCGGATCAGGTCCATGGCAATTTCAAAGGGGAAGGTGAGCAGCCAGAAGTCTTTGGACATATTGGCACAAATGACACAGGCAGAAAAGTTAAGGAGGTTCTGAAGAGAGATTTCAGGGAGCTAGATAGAAAGTTGAAAAACAGAACCTCTAAAGTAGCAATCTCTGGATTGTTGCCTGTGTCATGCACCAGTGAGGGTAAGAATAGGATGATTTGGCACATGGATGTGTGGCTGAAAAACTGGTGCAGGGGCACCGGTACAGATTTCTGGATCATTGGGATCTCTTCTGGGGAAGGTACGACCTGGATAATAGGGATGGGTTACACCTGAACCCGAGGGGACCCTTGCAATAGTTGTTTGAGAGGGTTTAAACTAACTTGGCAAGGGGATGGGAACAGAGTTGCAATGCTGAGGATGAAGTAGTTGTTTTACAAACAAAGACTGTAGTGAGACTCCTAGCAAAAAGAGGCTGAAGATAGAGCAGAATTGCAGTCAACAGGATGAGTTGCAGTGTAAAACTGGACAAAATGGAAAAAGGTTGTCACAGGACTGAAGGTGTTGTTTTTGGATACATGGACTATACAGAATAAGGTAGATGAACTTGTAACACAGTTAAAGATTGGTATGTATAATTTTGTAGGTATCACTGACAGAAGATTATAGCTGGAAGCTTAAAGTCCAAGGATACACATTGTATTTAAAAGACAGGCAGGAAGGCAGAGGGAGCGGCTTGGCTCTGTTGGTGAAAAATGAAATCAGATCATTAGAAAGGGGTGACATAAGGTCGGAAGGTGTTGAATCATTGTGGGTAGAGCTAAGAAACTGTCAGGGTAAAAAGACCCTGATGGGAGTTGTATGCAGACCCTCAAACAGTAGTAAGGATGTGGTCTACAAATTACAACGGGGATAGAAAATGTATGCCAAAAGGGCAATGTTAGAATAGTCATGGGGGTTTCTATATGCAGGTAGATTGGGAAAAACAGATTTGTGCTGGATCCCAAGAGGGGAAATTTCTAGAATGCCTACGAGATGGCTTTTTTAGTGCAGCTTGTGGTTGAGCCCACTAAAGGATCAGCTTTTCTGGATTGGGTGTTGTGTAATAAACCAGAATTGATTAGAGAGCTTAAGCTAAAAGAACCCTTAGGGGCAAGTGATCATAATTTGTTCGAATGCACCCAGAAATTTGAGAAGGAAAACAGATGTATCAGTAATGTGGTGGAGTAAAGGAAATGCAGAGGCATGAGAGGAGCTGGCGGGCAGGGCAGGGATGACGGCAGAGCAGCAATGGCTGGGATTTCTGGAAGCAATTCGGAAGGCACAGGATATATACATCCTGAAGATGAAGAAGTATTCTGAAGGCAAGATGACATAGCAGTGGCTAATGAGAAATCAAAGCCTACATAAAAGCCAAAGAGAGGGCATATAAGGAGCAAAACTTAGGGGTAAGTTTGAGGATTTGGAAGCTTTTAAATACCAACAAAAAGCAACTAAAAAAAGTCAGGAAGAAGGAAAAGATGAAAGTGAGCTAGCCAATATTAAAAAGAATACCAAAAGTTTCTACAGATGCATAAAGTGTAAAGGAGAGGTGAGAATGGATATTGGACCGCAGGAAAGTGATGCTGGAGAGGTAGAAATGGGGAAAAAGGAAATGACAGATGAACTGAGTATTTTGCATCAGTCTTCACTGTGAAAGACACTAGCAGTATCATGTAAGTTCGAGAGTGTCAGGGGTCACAAATGTGTAAAATTGCCATTACTATGGAGAAGGTTTTTGAGAAACTGAAAGACCTGAAGATAGGTAAGTCACCTGGACCAGATGGTGTACACCTCAGGTTTTTGAAAGAGGTGGCTGAAGAGATTGTGGGGGCATTACAAATGATCTTCCAAGAATCACTATGTTCTGGAAAGGTTCTGCAAGACTGGAAAATTGCAAATGTCACTCCATCCTTTCAAGAGGGAGAGAGGCAGAAGAAATGAAATTATAGGCCAGTTAGTCTGACCTTTGGGAAGACGTTGGAGTCAGTTGTTAAGGATGTGGTTTTGGGGTAATTGTAGGCCATAGCATGGTTTCCACAAGGGAAAATCTTGCCTAACAAATCTGTTGGAATTCTTTGAAGAAATGATTCAAAGATTCACGAGAATGATTCCAGGAATGAAAGGGTTACTGTATGAAGCACATCTGGCAGCTCTTGGGCTGTATTCCCTGGAGTTCAGGAGAATGATGGTGAGATCTCATCGAAATACTCCAAATGTTAAAAGGCCTGAACAGATTAGATATGGCAAAGTTATTTCCCATGGTAGGGAAGTCTAGGACAAGAGGGTATGACTTCAGGATTAAAGAGCATCCATTTAGAACAGAGATGCGGAGAAATTACTTTAGTCAGAGGATGGTAATTCTGTGGAATTTGTTGCCACGAGCGGCTGTGGAGGCCAAGTCATTGGGTGTATTTAAGGCAGAGATAGATAGGCTCTTGATTAGCCAGGGCATCAAAGGGTATGGGGAGAAGGCAAGGAGTGGGGATGACTGGAAGAATTGGATCAGCCCATGATGGAATGGTGGAGCAGACTCGATGGGCCGAATGGCCTACTTCTGCTCCTATATCTTATGGTCTTAAATACGAAGCAGGGTAGACAAAGGAGAATTGACTGAGGTGTATTTGGATTTTCAGAAGGCCCTTGGCAAGGTGCCACACATGAGACAGCTTCACAAGTTAAGAGAAAGCAATGCTTGATTGGTAGGTGCTAAAAAGGGGGAGTAAAGGGGCCTTTTCTGGTTTGCTGCCAGTGATTAGTGGTGTCCGCAGGGATCGATTCTTTTTACATTATCTATCAATGATTTGGATGATGGAATTGATGGCTTTGTTGCAAAGTTTGCAGTCATGCACTTTGGTAGAAGAAATAAAAGAGTAGGCTATTTTCTAAATGGAGAGAAAATTTAAAAATTGGAGATGCTAATGGACTTGGGAGTCCTTGTGTACTATTCCCTTAAGATTAATTTGCAGGTTGAGTCTGTGGTGCGGAAGGCGAATGCAATGTTAGCATTCATTTCAAGAGGACTGGAATATAAAGGCAAAGGTGTGATGTCGAGGCTTTTATAAGGCACTGGTGAGGCCTCACTTGGAGTATTGTGATCAGTTTTGGGTGCCTTTATTAGAAAGGATGTTCTGTCACTGGAGAGGGTTCAAAGGAGGTTCACAAAAATGATTCTGGAATTGAACGGCTTGTCATATGAAGAGCGTTTGATGGTTCTGGGCCTGTATTCACTAGAATTCAGAAGAATGAGGGGTGACCTCATTGAAACCTACCGAATATTGAAAGGCCTTGATAGAGTGGATGTAGTGAGGATGTTTCCTATGATGGGAGAGTCTGAGACCAGAGGACACAGCCTCAGCATAGAGGGGTGTCCTTTTAGAATGCAGATGGGGAGGAATTTCTTTAGTCAGAGAGTGGTGAATCTGTGGAATTCGTTACCACAGGCAGCTGTGGAGGCCAAGTCTTCATGTATATTTAAGGCAGAGGTTGATAGACTCTTGATTGGTCAGGGTATGAAGGGATGTGGGGAGAAGGCAGGAGATTGGGGCTGAGAGGGAAAATGGATCAGTCATGATGAAATGGTGGAGCAGACTAGATGGGCCAAAATGGCCTCATCCTGCCCCTGTGTCTTATGGCCTTAGAAAAGCAATGGTGTGGTACTAAGGTCAGACTGCACTTGGAGTATTGTGAGCAGTTTTGGGCCCCTTATCTACGAAAAGATGTGCTAGCACCGGAGAGAGTCCAGAGGTGGTTCATGAGAATGATTCTGGAAGTGAAAGGGTTAACACACAAGGAGCATTTGAAGGCTCTGGGACTGTACTCACTGGAGTTTAGAAGAACGATGGGGGATCTAATTGAAACGTATCGATTATTGAAAGGCCTAGACAGAGTAGATGTTGAGAAGAGGTAGGGGAGTCTAGGATCGGAGGGCCATTTAGAAAGGAGATGAGGAAGAATATCTTTACCAGAGAGTGGTGAGTCTGTGGAACTCATTACCATGTAGCTGTGGAGGCCCGGTCATTGAGTGTATTTAAAGTGGAGGTTGATGGATTCATGATTGGTCAGGGAATAAGGGATATGGGGAGAAGACCGGAGAATGGGGTTGAGAGGGATTATAAATCAGCCATGATGAAATGGTGGAGCAGACTTAATGAGCTGAATAGCCTAATTCTGCTCCTAGATCTCATGTCTTATGGTCTTATGGATGCGGTCATTTAATTTCCTTCGACTCATGACATCAGATAAATTTCACTGAAACATGTTGGGAAATTTGTGGCACCAGTCTTGTGCAAGACATAAAATATTATTATAAGTTACAAAGATATATAAATAGTGGAAAAGACAAATAGTGAGGTGGTATTTGCTGGACCGTTGAGAAATCTGAAAGCAGAGGGGAAGAAGCTGTACCTGAATGGCTGAGAGTTGGTCTGTAGGTTCCTGTCTCTCCTCCCTTCTGGTAGTAATAAGAAGAGAACATGTCTGAGAGGGTCTTTCATTATGGATGCTGATTTCTTGAAGCACCACCTCTTGTAGATGTCCTTGACAGTGTAGCTGTGTGGCACTCCTGCAGTTCTGGACTGGGAATATCATCCAGGATTGTGCAATGAAACTCAGAGAGGGCACAAAGCCACAGCCACAACAGTTTCAAGTTCATGGTGTCAACATCTCTGAAGATCTATTCCGGGCCCAGAATATTGATGCACATCGAAGAAGGCACATCGGTGGCTATATTTAATTCGGAGTATGAAGAGATTTGGTTTGTCACCAAAGACTAGTAAGTTTCTACAGATGTACAGAGGAGAGCATTCTAACTGGTTGCATCACCTTCTGGTATGGAGGGGCCACTGCACAGGATCAGAAAAGGCTGCAGTAAGTTGTAAACGCAGCCAGTTCCATCATCGGCACTAGCCTCCCGGTATTGAGGAAATCTCAATGCTTCAAAAAGCTGGCATCCATCATCCAGAACATGTCCTCTCCTTCCTGCCATCAGGGAGGAGGTATAGAAGCCTGAATGCACACACACAGTGTTTCAGGATCAGCTTCTTCCTCCTCTGCCATCAGATTTCTGAATGGACAATGAACCCATGTACACGGTCTCACTACCATGGGGGACTAGGTTACAGTTTACTAGGGATTGAGCGTTGATTAGATGATAGCAGGACTCCTGCTGCCACCACCCCTCACCTTCTCGTACCCATCCTGCTTTCAGAGTCTCTCCCACCTCAGGGCTACGTCACGTTCAGGAACAGCAAAGACGAGGATGGAGGGGATATCCGGAACCGCGATGTCACTTCCCCAATTAACGAGCAGGATGTTGAGAGCAATAGCAGCAGAGGTAGGAGCTTCTGATCATTCTCAAACCACTCTGTCTGTCTTGCTGATTTTGAGTGCTTGTGCGAGCACACGTGTGCAAATCAGTGAGCTGTAGGATCAAACTACACTGAAACAACGACGTCCACGCCTACCAAGGTGCCGTCCTGGGCTAATCCCGTTGGCCTACACTTGGCCCCTATCCCTCTAAACCTTTGCTATCCATGTACCTGTCCAAATGTCTTTTAAACGTTGTAATTGTACTCCCCCCTACCACTTCCTCTGGCAGTTTGTTCCATATACCCAGCACCCCACATGTGGAAAAACCTGCCCTTCAGCTGCCTTTCTCCCCTCTCACCTTAAACCTGTGTCCTCCAGAATCACAGAGTGATAGAGCATGGAAAAAGCCAGTCAGCCCAACTGGTCTGTGCTGACTGTGTTGTCCAGTGAGCTCGTCCCACCTGCCTGCCTTAGGTCCATAGGCCTCTAAACCTCTGGTATCCTTGTACTTATGTAGATGGCTTTTAAACGTTGGAATGTGCCTGTGTCAATCACTGTTTCTGGCAGCTCGTTCCAAATACACATCAATCTTGGTGTGAAGAAGCTTTTAAACCTCTCACCTCTGCCCTCTTATATTTACATCCCCGCCCTGGCAACAAGACTTTGGTTTCACCCTGTGTGTGCCCTTCATGACCTCATACCTCTAATCTTAAACACTCCTACCCTGGGAAAAAGATTGCAAACTTATCTCTAACCCTTGTGCTTCTTTAAAAAGTGCACAATCACAAAATGATGTATTTTAAATCAGTGTAGTATTCTCAGATAGTTGTGGACTGATTTAAACTGGACAGATGTTTTGAGCGTTCAGGACTGTTGTTTCCAAACCGGCCGTCCACATCACAGAACAGTCTGCATTCTTCTCGAGAAGCAGTTACTCTGATCACAGCACTGAGCTGGTGAACGTTTCTGTGAGTCCCATGTGCAGAAGATATTTCCTGTAGTGGGGGATCTAGGAGCAGAGGGCACAGCCTCAGAATAGAGGGATGTCCGTTTAGAGGGAGAAATGGCTTTAGCCACGGGGTTGCGAATCTGTGGAATTCTAGCCACGGTCACCTATGGAAGCTAAGTCATTGGGTGTATTTAGGTTCTTGATGAGTCAGAATGTCAAAGGTTATGGGGAGAAGGCAGGAGAATGGGGTTGTGAGGGATAAATCAGCCATGATGGAATGTAGAGCAGACTCGATGGGCTGAATGGCCTGATTCTGCTCCTATGTCTTACGCCATGAACTACCCTTCCATTTCTCTATCATCCATTTGCCTAGCCAAGTGTCTGCTAAATATCCATGACTGCTCTTGCTATGGTGGGCGAGTGTGTCGATGTGTGCCTGGCTAGTAAATGTTACAGGCGGTGGCCAGGTTGCAAATATTGACTGGGTGTTTCTGTCTGCTGCAGAGGAGAATGCATTCTGCACCACCGACATGACAACCACTCGCAGGAGCAGTGGCAGCAGCAGTGAGGGTCTTGCCAAGGCACAGGGCATCAGTCGTGAGGGATCCGTGGAGAGTAACGAGGTGAGAATGAGCGTTAATCACGGGGGATCTGTGGAGAGTAACGAGGTGAGAGTGTGTGATAATCACAGGGGATCCGTGGAGAGTAACGAGGTGAGAGTGAGCGATAGTCACGGGGATCCATGGAGAGTGACGAGGTGAGAGTGAGCGTTAATCACAGGGGATCCGTGGAGAGTAACGAGGTGAGAGTGAGCGATAGTCACAGGGGATCTGTGGAGAGTAACAAGGTAAGAGCCAGCGTTAGATAGATTTTTCAGATTTGTTCTCTGGAGTCATTACTGTGACAGATCTTGAGATGATTGTGGGTACTGCATTTTGCAGCCTTAGACTACATGGTGATTGCCATATGGTGGTGAAGTGGGCTGAGAAATGGCAGATGAAATTTAACCCAGATAACTGGGAGGTGATACATTTTGGGAGTGCTAAGGAGGTTAGGACATACAGTTGAAGTCAGAAGTTTACATACTCCTTAGGCAAATACATTTAAACTCAGTTTTTCACAATTCCTGACATTTAATCCTAGAAAACATTCCCTGTCTTAGGTCAGTTAGGATCACTATTTTAAGAATGTGAAATGTCAGAATAATAGTAGAGAGAATGATTTATTTCAGTTTTTATTTCTTTCATCACTTTCCCAGTGGGTCAGAAGTTTACATACCACTTTGTTAGTATTTGGTAGCATTTTGTGGGCAGAACTGAAAAAGCGTGTGCGAGCAAGGAGGCCTACAAGCCTGACTCAGTTACACCAGTTCTGTCTGGAGGAATGGAACAAAATTCCAGCAGCTTACTGTGAGAAGCTTGTGGAAGGCCACGCAAAATGTTTGACCCAAGTTAAACAATTTAAAGGCAATGCTACCAAATACTAACAAAGTGTATGTAAACTTCTGACCCACTGGGAAAGTGATGAAAAAAATAAAAGCTGAAATAAATCATTCTCTCTACTATTATTCTGACATCTCACATTCTGAAAATAGTGATCCTAACTGACCTAAGACAGGGAATGTTTTCTGGGATTAAATGTCAGGAATTGTGAAAAACTGAGTTTAAATGTATTTGTCTAAGGAGTATGTAAACTTCTGACTTCAACCATACGCCATGAATTGTGGAGCCTTGGGGAATAGTGAGCGACCTTGAAGCTTGCAATGGAAATAGATAATGCAGTTGTGAGACATGGTAGTTTAGCGCGTAGTGTAACACTTTAAAACGCCAGCGACTGGGGTTCAATTCCTGCTGCTGTCTGTACTTTCTCCCCGTAACCAGTTGGGTTTCCTCTGGGTGCTCCAGTTTCCTGCTGAAATTGCTTTGTTTCCTCAGCACTACCTACCCCTCCACCTATCTTTGTATCATCTGCAAACTTTGCCACAAAGCCATCAATTCCATTATCTAAATCATTGACGTACAACGTGAAAAGTAATGGTCCCAATACTGACCCCTGAGGAGCACCACTCATCACCGGCAGCCAACCTGAAAAGGCCCCTTTTATTCCCAATCACTGGCTCCTGCCTGTCAGCCATTCCTCTGTCCTGCCTGTCAGCCATTCCTCTGTCCATTCCTCTTTCCTGTAACGCCATAGGATTTTATCTTGCGAAGCAGCCTCATGTGTGGCATCTTACCAAATGTCTTCTGAAAATCCCAGTAAATGACATCCACTGCCTCTCTTTTGTCCACCCTGCTTGTTACTTCCTCGAGGAACTCTAACAGATTTGTCAGGCAAGATTTCCCTCTACAGAAACCTTGCTGACTTTCACTTATCAATAGTTTCCAAGTACCCCGAAACCTCATCCTTTATAATAATAGAGTCCAACACTTACCCAACCACTGAGGTTAGGCTAACTGGCATATAATTTCCTTTCTTTTGCCTTCCTCCCTTCTTAAAGAGTGAATTGACATTTGCCGTCTTCCAGTCCTCTGGGATTATGGCAGAATCAAGTGATTCTCGAAAGATGATGACCAATGCATCCGTTATCTCTTCAGCAACCTCTCTCAGGATGCTGTGATGTAGTCCATCTGGCCCAGGTGACTTACCCACTCTAAGACCTTTGAGTTTGTCTAGCACATTTTCCTTTGCAATAGCAATGGCACTGACTTCTGCTCCCTGACACTAACGGATCTCTGGCACACTGCTAGTGTCTTCCACAGTGAAGACTGATGCAGAGTACCCATTAAGTTCACCTGCCATTTCTTTGTCCCCCATTACTATCTCACCAGCATCATTTTCCAGTGGTCCAATATCAACTCTCAACTCTCACCTCCCTTTTACTCTTTATATAACTGAAAAAAAACTTTTGGTATCCTGCTTTATCTTATTGGCTAGTCTGCCCTCATATTTCATCTTTTCCCTTCTTATAGCATTTTTAATTGCCTTTTGTTGGATTTAAAAGTTTCCTAATCATCCAACTTCCCATTCACTTTTGTTACCTTATCTGTCCTGCTGAAGGGTCTCGGCCCGAAACATTGACTGTACTTTTTTCCATAGATGCTGCTTGACCTACAGAGTTCCTGCAGCATTGTGTGTGTGTGTGTGTGTGTTCCTTATATGCCCTTTCCTTGGCTTTTATGTAGTCTTTAACTTCCTTTGTCAGCCACAGTTGCCTACCCCTACCTTTTGAGAACTTTTCCTCTGTGGGACGTATCTATCCTGCACCTTGTGAACTATTCCCAGAAACTTCAGCCACCTCTTATCTACTGCCATCCACACCAGTATCCTCTTCCAATCCACCTGGGCAAGGTCCTCTCTCATGCCTCTGTAATTCCCTTTATTCCATTGCAATATTGATACATCTGAGTTATGCTTCTCCCTCTCAAGTTGTAGTATAAATTCAATCATATTATGATCACTGTCTCCTAAGGGTATCTTTACATTAAGCTCCCTAATAAGATCAGGGTTGTTACACAACACCCAATCTAAAATAGCCTTTCCCTGAGTAGGCTCAAGCACAAGCTGTTCTAAAAGCCATCTCATAGGCATTCAACAAATTCCCTCTCTTGCGATCTGACACCAACCTGAATTTCTGAATCCCCTTGCATATTGAAATCCCCTATTACAATTGTGTCATTACCCTTATTCCATGAGTTTCCCAGCTCCCTTTAGGAGTTTGTACGTCCTCACTCTGACCATGTGGGTGTCCTCGGGTGTTCTGGTTTCCTCCCACATTCTGAAGGTGAACAAGTTAGGGTTAGTAAGCTGTGGACATGCTGGAAGCGTGGTGACACTTGTGGGCTGCCCAGCACAGACCTATGACCATGAAGGCCGTTGACACATACGAGGCATTTCACTGTATGCTTATTTTTAAACCACGGTAGCAGTCCCTTTCAGCCCAGTGAGTCGATGCCCCCCGGTTACAGCCATGTGACTGGTTCACCTCTAACCTGTACATCTTTGGAATGTGGCTGGGAGCCAGAGGAAACCCGAGCAGTCACGGGGACTTGAACCTAGGTCGCTGTCATTGTGGTAGCGTGACACTTGAAAGGTTCTCTGTTGGTCGGGGTTGACTGTGGATGTTGCATCCTAGCGGTAGGCGTTGAAGTCAATACACGAGCCTGGGCAGTACAATATGGAGAGCTGGCTGTTGCCCATGCAGCAGGCTCCCCTCGCCATGCACCTGATGATTCCGAAGAAACAGCAGAGACCCATATAGTTTGGACCCAGCGGCATCGCAGGAGTTGCCATTCGGTGTTGAACTCATTGTAGGACTGCCTTAGGGACTGCAGCTCCAGATTTTTCCTTCAAGTTTACTTCCAAAGCCTTCCCCGTGAGTGGGTTTGGCTGCAAGGCAGCAGAGGTTTGAGATCAGAGATTTCCTTCTCTTAGATGAGCTGCCAACCACGGCTGACGAGCCCCAACTGCCTGAAGTGACTGGTTTTAAGGCGTCAGACACCTTTTTGCCCTTTCTCCTGTCAGTAGAAACAGTTCCGCTGGGCTTGGTAGCTAAGCCACATGTGAAGGCCAGGAGCTGGACTTGGTTGTCAGAGCCTTTTTGAGATGTACACCTTTGGGAGTGTTTAATAGGTATTGGGAGTTTGTCCCTACTATTCCCCCACACCCCCAGCTATGATAATCTTAAGAATCAGCATTGCACTAATTTCTAGAAATAAAGCTAATCTTTAGTCTTTGATAGCACTGGAGAGGGTGCAGAAGAGTTCCACCAGGATTTCACTGGCACAGAGCAGTTTGTTTTGCAGAGAATCTTGGTCTGTTCTCCCTAGAACATTGGAGGCCACGAGGGGACATGACTGAGGTGTATAAAACTATGAGAGGCAAAGTTGACTGTAGAAAACCCTTCATCTTGTCAGTGGTAGAGAAGATCAGGGAACACAGATTTCAGATAAACTGGAAGAGATTTAAAGAGAGATTTGAAGAGGAGAGAGAGTGATGAGTGTGTGGAATACACTGCCAGAGAAAGGTTGACACTGGGTCACTGACTGTAGTTATGAAGCATCTAGACATAAGAGGTTTTGCAAATGCTGGAAATCCAGAGCAACAGACATAAAAAAAGCAGGACAGAGCAGGTCAGGCAGCATCTATGAAGGGCTGGGTCACGGTAGTATAGTGGTCAGCACAACACTATTGCAGCTTAGGGCATCAAAGTTTGGAGTTCAATTCCAGTGTCTGTATGGCCTCTCCATGATAGTGTCGTTTCCTCTGGGTGCTCCAGTTTCCTTGCACAGTCCGAAGGTGTAGGTTAATTGGTCATTGGTAAATCGTCCTGTGATTAGACCAGGGTTAAGTTGGTGGGATGTTCGGTGGTGCTGCTCAATGGGGTGACAGGCCTGTTCTGCGCGATATCTCTAAATAAAAATAAATAAACAGTCGATGTTTCAGGCCAAGACCCTTTATCAGGACTGGAAAGGAAGGTGGCAGAAGCCAGAAGTATCTGGACGAATAATTGGATCGTTGTGTTTATTGGTTTGCTTGTTTATTTATTTAGAGATACAGCATGGAATCGGCCTTTCCAGCTCAATGAGATGTGCCCAGCCACCCCTAACTGAACCCTAACCTACCATGGGATAATTAACAATGACCAATTATCTATTAACCTGTATGTCTTTGGACTGTGGGAGGAAATCAGAGCACCCGGAGGAAACCCACACATTTCACAGGGAGGATGTACAAACTTTCTTACAGAGGACACTGGGATTGAGTTGTGAACTCCAGTGCCCTGAGTTGTAATAGTGTTGTGCTAACTGCTACCCACGAACTCCACTCAGGGAAAAAAAGATCAGATGCCGGGAGATGGACTTGGTGTGGATGGGTGCAGAATAGCCTGGATTCCTGCTGCTGTTGGTCTCTGTGAAGGCCAGTGGGGTTTGCTTTCTGACCTTGTGTTCGTGGCAACACTGGCCATGTTCCCTGTGTTTGCTGAAGGATTCTGATCATTCCAATAAAAGCTGTAACAGAAGGCAGCCAAGTCGTCGCAGAGGCCAGGGGAGAAGCTGTGAGAGCTCCCAATGCCGGGATGGTGACATTCCCACCACTGCCAGCTCACGGACACTGATCGCACAGGAGGATGGGGAGAAGTACCACGGACCCAAGGTATGGCCTGGTGCTGAGGGAAGGAGTGGGCGGCTTGGTATTTGTCCAACAAAGGGAGGCGCTTTGCAAAACCTCGTCCCAACACACACCTGGCCCCTGATGCTAAATGTCATTAACCCGTAGAGGGGTTATCAGCACCAATGGGAGGTTATACTTAAGCATGAGATGTATCAGCACGACAACGTTTTTGTACTCTCGCGGCTCCGTCATCCTCATGCCACTCTTGTCCCGTCACCCATGCGCACGCTTTGTGCCCCGTCACTCTAACATGTTCTTCGCAGCAATGACTCAGTTCCACAGACACAGCTCCTTTTACAAACCGAGGGGGATTCGAGGCTGGGACCTGACACGTCCTACACTGAAAACGTCTCAAAACAGAAATTGCTGTGGACACTCAGAAGGTCGTGCAGCATCTGTGCAGAGAAAAACATTAACGTTTCAGGTTGGAAACCCTGGCTCAGTCAGTCACAACCCTGAGTTTAAGGACGTCAAACATGCTCCTGTTTCGGGAAATATATGGACACCCGCTACCCAGCTCCACTTCACATCAGAAAACGCAGGCTTCCTGTCCCTGTTGCTGCAGCAGGTTTGATGGGCTGAATGGCCTGCTCCTCTCTCATTGGTCATTTCCTGGATGCACAGGACTTGCCGGAGTTTCTGGAGCAGATCGGTTGTCTCAAATATCTTCACATCCTCGAGGAGCAGGATGTGGACCTGCGGATATTCCTCACCCTGACCGAGAGTGACCTGAAGGAAGTGGGAATCACGTGAGTAGGTGAACGGCGAGGGTGAATTCCAGGGTGACCAGAGCTGGCACAGTAAGGGTTTTTGGGGAACTGTGTTTTTCGGGAGGGAGGGTCTTGTGAATAGGACTGAGCCAGCGAACATGGAGCTAGTATTGGAATTGGTTTATTATTGTCACATGTACCAAGATACAGTGAGAAGCTTCTTTTGCATACTGTTCATACAGATCGGATCATTACACAGTGCTTTGAGCTACAACACGATCATAAGACCTTAAGATGTAGGAGCAAAATGAGGCTATTTGGCCCATTGAGTCTGCTCCACCATTCCAACATGGCTGATCCTTTCCCCTCTCAGCCCCAATCTCCTGTGCTGTCTGCCCGTATCCATTTACCCTGATCAATCAGTAATCTTATCAACCTCTGCCTTAAATATTTGTAAAGACTCGGCCTCCACAGCTGCCTGCGGCAACGAATTCCACAGATTCACCACTCTCTGGCTAAAGAAATTTCTCCTCATCTTTGTTTTAAAAGGACGCCCCTCTATTCTGAGGCTGTGTCCTTTGGTCCTAGACTCCCCCACCATAGGAAACATCCTCTCCGCATCCACTTTATCTGTGTCCTCTGGTCCTAGACTCTCCCACCATAGAACATATCCTCTTCACATCCACTCTATCTGTGTCCTTCGGTCCTAGACTCCCCCACCATAGAAAACATCCTCTCCACATCCACTCTATCTGTGTCCTTTGGTCCTAGACTCTCCCACCATAGAAAACATCCTCTCCACATCCACTCTATCTGTGTCGTTTGGTCCTAGATTCCTCCCACCATAGGAAACATCCTCAGCACATCCACTCTATCAAGATCTTTCACCATTTGACGGGTATAACAAGCTAGAAGTTTGCATCGATTCAGCTTGCCACCAAAAATTTTGACGAACTTCTGTAGATGCACAGTGGAATGTATTCTAACTAGATGCATCACAGCTTGGAATGAAAGCACCCATATCTAAGAATGGAAAATTTTACAGAAGATGGTGGATACAGCCCTGTCGATCACAGGCAAAGACCTTCCCACCACTGAGCACATCTGCAAGCCACAAGAAAGCAGTGTTCATCATCAAAAACCCCCACCATCCAGGCATACTGTCGTCTTATTCATCGGGCAGGTCGCACAACACCAGGCTCAGTATGAGTTATTCCCCTACAACCATCAGGCTCCTGAACCAGTGTGGATAACTTCACTCACCCCAACACTGAACAGATTCCACAACCTGTACACTCACTTTCAAGGACTCTACAACTTATGTTCTCAGCATTATTTATTTTTTATTTGCCCTTTTTGTCTTCTTTTGCATATTGGTTGTTTATTAGTCTTTATGTATAGTTTTTCATAAATTCTATTGTTTTTTTTATTTTCCTGGAATGCCTGCAAGAAAATGTATCTCAGGGTAGGACAGTGCTTGCTAACATAGATATACTTTGATGTTTGATCTAGTGCAAAAGAGGTTGGGGGTGGCTGGCTGGGATCCAAAGGGGATAGTGATGAAGCCATGGCAGGTGTGAACACTATACGTGTCTCTGCAGGTTATTTGGACCCAAGAGGAAGATGACAGCAGCCATCGCCCGCTGGCACAGCAATGCTCCCCCCCTCAGTAATAGTCTGGAGCAGGTCTACGCAGACCGACTGGAAACAGAAATGCAAGAAATGGCCATCCAGCTTCATAAGGTGCAGTTATGTCGTACGACTTAACGCATTGATCTGTCTCTATTTCGTCTTTCAGTTACCTAAACAGATAAAGTACCTTAGACGCAGAGTGAAACACCCTCCGCGCTGTCCCGTCACACACTTCCAGAATTGGGATAGATAAAGCTCCATTTACGTTGTTTCAGTACTCAAGGACTTTGTGCAACTTGACCATGGTTGTAGTGGCTCGGTCACTACGAAATAGACTCACTCTCAGCTCCCGCACCAACCTTTAGAACATATTTTTCCTTTTTCAAAGGAGCTTTTTAAAGTGATTCCAACTTCACAATATTATAGTATTCCACATTTCATGATATTTACAGTTTCAAATTATAATGCAGTTACTGATATGCAGAAGCAAACTCGAGCCTCTCTGATACCTGTGAGATTATCGGTCCCATAATCTGCTCTTATACCCGTGGACTCCACGTGCTCCTTCTCCATGGATATCTGGCACGGATGTAACCCCAGAAGAGGGGTAGGTAGGTGGCTCGGTCAGAGCCCTGGACTGCCCGCCTTCTGGACCCATGAATGATCATCTGGACCAGGCCCAGGAACAAACTGACTGGGTGATACCCCCCATCTGTACCAGGTGACCAAAGATTAGGAGCGTGGGCCTGAAGTTGAGGAGCAGTTCCTTAAGATAGTCAAGTGGAGGCGGCAACCTAGCACACTTGGTATACACATTTTACACTAACTCCTCATGGCCACAGAAATGACAGACGGCCGGGTAGTCGGTAAACTGATTGAAGACACTGCTCTGGGCCACACTGTCCACCCCAGCTCCCCAGCGTGAAGGGGAATAAAGAGACGTCCCAGTGAGCAGCCATTGATGGAATGTATCCAAGCCCACTGATGTTTTGTGGTCTCTCTGACAGAAATGTGAGGAGGCAGAATTGCTCACCGGCCGGGTATCCCAGGAGCAGGAGCTGCGGGCTGTGGTGGAAGGGGTTTTGATGGAAGATAAGATGGCTTGGAAACAACAGCAGAAACAGATCGAGGAGACACAAGGAGTTTGTCATGAGACAGCAATCATCCTCGAGCAACTCAGGTGAGAGGAACTCGAGCTCCAGACTTCCTGATGGACAACAGTGGAGGGGGGGAACGGGGAGAAAGTTCTTCCTATCGGAGGGGGCATCTAAGACAAGAGGGCACAGGTTTAAGGTGAGAGGAGGAAGTTTTAAAAGAGATCTGAGGGAAAGGTTTTTAAAAAGGCCATAAAACAGAGCATTGTTAAGCTATTCGGCCCAGTGAGTGGTCTGCCATTCCATCATGGCTGGTTTATTATCCTTCTCAAACCTATTCTCTGTAATTTTTGATGCCCCGACTGATCAAGAACCTATCAATCTCCATTTTAAATATAGCCAGTGACTCAGCCTCCCACTGACATACAATGGTGCATATGAGGAGTTTGCAGCCATAGGCAGTGATGGAGTTAGATATCATCAGTATGTTTAAAGGACATTTAGGTAGGCACTTGAATGGATATGGACCTAATGTGGGATTAATGGAGATGAAAACCATTATGGGAATCATATATAGGCCTCTAAATAGTAGCCAGGATGTGGGGTTGAGATTGCAAAGGGAGATGGAAAAAGCACGTAGTAACGATAATGTCACAGTTGTAATGGGGAACTTCAATATGCAAGGGGATTTGGAAAACCAGGCTGGTGTCAGATCGCAAGAGAGGGAATTTATTGAATGCCTATGAGATAGCTTTTTAGAGCAGTTTGTGCTTGAACTTACTCGGAGAAAGGCTATCTTAGATTGGGTGTTGTGTAATAATCCAGATCTTATTAGGGAGCTTAACGTAAAGGAATGAGTGGAAAAGCAATTTGTGCAGAAGATACAAAGAGTCTGCAGAGAGATATAGATAGGCTAAGTGAGTGGGCAAGGGTCTGGCAGATGGAGTACAATGTTGATAAATGCAAGGTCATCCACTTTGGAAGGGAAAATGAAAGAGCAGATTATTTAAATGGTAAAAAAATTACAGCATGCTGCTGTGCAGAGGGACTTGGGAGTACTTGTGTATGAATCAGAACAGGTTGGTTTGCAGGTGCAGCAGGCTGTCAAGAAGGCAAATGGAATGTTGGCCTTCATTGCTAGAGGGATTGAATTTAAGATCAGGGAGGTTATGCTGTAACTATACAGGGTACTGGTGAGGCCGCACCTGGAGTACTGTGTGCAGTTCTGGTCTCCTTACTTGAGGAAGGATATACTGGCTTTGGAGGCAGTGCAGAGGAGGTTCACCAGGTTGATTCTGGAGATGAGGGGGTTAGTCTATGAGGAGAGATTGAGTCGCCTGGGACTGTACTCACTGGAATTCAGAAGAATGAGATGAGATCTTATAGAAACATATAAAATTATGAAAAGGATAGATAAGATAGAGGCAAGAAAGTTGTTTTCACCAGTCAGTGAGACTAGAATTAGGAGACATAGCCTCAAAATTCAGGGGAGTAGATTTAGGACGGAGATGAGGAGGAACTGCTTTTCCCAGAGAGTGGTGCATCTGTGGAATTCTCTGCCCAATGAAGCATTGGAGGCTACCTCAGTAAGTACATTTAAGACAAGGTTGGATAGATTTTTACATAGTAGGGGAATTAAGGATTATGGGGAAAAGGCAGGTAGGTGGAGGTGAGTTCATGGCCAGATCAACCATGATCTTATTGAATGGTGGAACGGGCTTGACAGGTCAGATGGGCTAGTCCTGCTCCTATTTCTTATGTTCTTGTGGAACGCTTAGGAGGCAATGATCATAATATGATTAAATTCATACTGCAATTTGAGAGGGAGAAAGCGTAACTCACATGTATCAGTATCGCAATGGAATAAAGGGAATTATAGAGGCATGAGCGAGAAGCTTGCCCAGGTGGATTGGAGGAGGATATTGGTGGGGATGGTGGCTGATGCTTCGGGGAATCATTCACAAGGCGCAGGATAGACATGTCCCACAGAGGAGAAGTTCTCAATAGGTAGGGGTAGGCAACCATGGGTGACAAGGGAACTTCAGGACAGCATAAAAGCCAAAGAAAGAGCATATAAGGTAGAAAAAGTGAGTGGGAAGTTGGATGATTGGGAAGCTTTTAAAATGCAACAAAAGGCAATTTAAAAAAAACTATAAGAAGAGAAAAGATTAAATATGAGGGCAAACTAGCCAATAATATAAAACAGGATGCTAAAAGTTTTCTCAGTTATATAAAGAGTAAAAGGGAGGTGAGAGTTGATATTGGACCACTGGAAAATGATGCTGGTGAGGTAGTAATGGAGGACAAAGAAATGGCAGATGAACTTAATGGGTACTTTGCATCAGTCTTCACTGTGGAAGACAATAGCAGTGTGCCAGAGGTCCGTGAGTGTCAGGGAGCAGGAGTGAGTGCCATTGATATTACAGAGGAAAAAGTGTCAGGCAAACTGGAAGGTCTTAAGGTGGGTAAGTCACCTGGGCCAGATGGACTACATCCCAGAGTCCTGAGAGAGGTTGCTGAAGAGATAACAGATGCATTGGTCATGGTCTTTCGAGAATCACTTGATTCTGCCATAGTCCCAGAGGACTGGAAGATTGCAAATGTCAATCCACTCTTTAAGAAGGAAGGAAGGCAAAAGAAAGGAAATTATAAGCCAGTTAGCCTAACCTTAGTGGCTGGGAAAGTGTTGGACTCTATTATTAAGGATGAGGTTCTGAGGTACTTGGAGACTAAAGTAAATCACAGTCAGCATGGCTTCTGTCAAGGGAAATCTTGCCTGACAAATCTGTTAGAGTTCTCTGAGGAAGTAACAAGCAGGGTGGACAAAGGAGAGGTAGTGGATGTTATTTACTGGGATTTTCAGAAGGCATTTGATAAGGTGCCATACATGAGCCTGCTTAACAAGATAAAATCCTATGGTGTTACAGGAAAGATACTGGCATGGATAGAGGAATGGCTGACAGGCAGGAGGCAGCGAGTGGGAATAAAAGGGGCCTTTTCTAGTTGGCTGCCAGTGACTAGTGGTGTTCCTCAGGGGTCAGTATTGGGACTACTACTTTTCACATTGTTTATCAATGATTTGGATAATGGAATTGATGGTTTTGTGGCAAAGTTTGTAGATTATATGAAGTTAGGTGGAGGGGTAGGTGGTGCTGAGGAAGCAATGCGATTGCAGCAGGACTTAGACAAATTGGAAGAATGGGCAAAAAAGTGGCAGATGGAATACAGTGTTGGGAAATAATGATAATGCATTTTGGTAAAAGGAACAAAAATGTGGACTATTATCTAAATGGGGAGAAGGTTCAAACATCAGAGGTGCAGAGGGACTTAGGAGTCCTTGTGCAAGATACCCAGAAGGTTAATTTATAGTTTGAGTCTGCGGTAGAGAAAGCAAATGCAATGTTGGCATTTATTTCAAGGTGAATAGAATATAAAAACAAGGAGATAATGCTGAGGTTAAATAAGACATATCTCAGAAAGGATATATTATTATTGGAGACAGCCCAGAGGAGGTTCATGAGGATGATTCCCAGTTAACATATGAGGAGTGTTTAGCAGCTTTCGGCCTGTACTCTCTGGAATTTAGAAGAATGCGGGGAGATCTCATTGAAACCTACCAAATGTTGAAAGGACTAGATAGGGTGGATGTGGAGAGGATGTTTCTTATGGTGGTGGTATCCAAAACTAGAGGGCACCGCTTCAAAACTGAAGGGTGACTTTTTAGAACAGAGGTAAGGAGGAATTTTTCTGGCCTGAGAGTAGTAAATCTGTGGAATGGTCTGCCACAGATTGCAGTGAAGGCCAAGTCTGTGGGTATAGGTAAGGTGGAAGCTGATAGTTTCTTGATTGGTCAGGGCATCAAAGCCTGTGGCGAGAAGACAGGTGTATGGGGTTAAGTGGGATCCGGGATCAGCCATGATGGAATGGTGGAACAAACTCGATGGGCTGAATGGCCTAATTCTGCTCCTACGTCTTACAGTCTTATGAACAAAATGGTTGGCACGTTTGTTTTTGGCTGAAGGTCCTGTTTCTCTAATAGTCTGGAAGTTAGACATCTTATTGTCCTTAACAACGTTAGACAGCATTAAAGTCTTAGAACACTACAGTATAGAAACTTCAGCCAACTAGTCCTTGCTAAACTTTATTCTGCCTAGACCTCCAGACCAAACACCCCCCATCCATGTATTTATCCAAACTTTTCTAAAGTGAAGCAATCAGACCCGAATCCACCAGCTCGTTTTACACCCACACAACCTTCAGAGTGAAGAGTTGCCCTTAAATATTTCACCTTCACCTTTAACCTGTGCCCTCTAGTTCTAGTGTCAACCTCAATGGACAAAGCCTGCTTGCACCAACCCTATCGATGCTCTGCTTCATTTTGTATAGCTTGATTTTGAGAGGAGTGAGAGTTCGGCTGTGAGGACCACTCAGCGGCTTTGCTTGTCTCTCTGTATAATGATGTGCTGAGACCAATACTGTGGATCTAAGCACAGCATTCATTACTAGACCGTGAGATACAGGAGCAGAATTAGACCATTTGGCCCATTGAGTCTGCTACGTGTTTCAACCATGACGGGCACGTTCTTCAGCAGCACAAGTAGTGTAATGCTTTATCGTGTCAGCGATTACAAGATCGGGGTTCAATTCTTGCTGCTGTCTGTAAGAAGTTTATCCGTTCTCCCCATGACCACATGGGTTTCCTCCAGGTGCTACGGTTTCCTCCCACAGTCCAAAGACGTATGGGTTAGGGTTAGTAAGTTGTGGGCGTGCTGTGTAGTAAGTTGCGGGCGTGCTGTGTAGTACGTTGCGGGCGTGCTGTGTAGTAAGTTGTTGTCGTGCTGTGTAGTACGTTGCGGGCGTGCTGTGTAGTAAGTTGCTGGCGTGCTGTATAGTAAGTTGCGGGCGTGCTGTGTAGTAAGTTGCGGGCGTGCTGTGTAGTAGGTTGTTGTTGTGCTGTGTAGTACGTTGCGGGCGTGCTGTGTAGTAAGTTGCGGGCGTGCTGTGTAGTACGTTGCGGGTGTGCTGTGTAGTAAGTTGCGGGCGTGCTGTGTAGTACGTTGCGGGCGTGCTGTGTAGTACGTTGCGGGCGTGCTGTGTAGTACGTTGCGGGCGTGCTGTGTAATAAGTTGCGGGCGTGCTGTGTAGTACGTTGCGGGCGTGCTGTGTAGTACGTTGTTGTCGTGCTGTGTAGTAAGTTGCTGGCGTGCTGTGTAGTACGTTGCGGGCGTGCTGTGTAGTAAGTTGTGGGCGAGCTGTGTAGTACGTTGCGGGCGTGCTGTGTAGTAAGTTGTTGTCGAGCTGTGTAGTACGTTGCTGGCGTGCTGTGTAGTACGTTGCGGGCGTGCTGTGTAGTAAGTTGCGGGCGTGCTGTGTAGTACGTTGCGGGCGTGCTGTGTAGTAAGTTGCGGGCGTGCTGTGTAATAAGTTGTCGTGCTATGTAGTAAGTTGCGGGCGTGCTGTGTAGTACGTTGCGGGCGTGCTGTGTAGTACGTTGCGGACGAGTTGTATAGTAAGTTGCGGGCGTGCTGTGTAGTACGTTGCGGGCGTGCTGTGTAGTACGTTGCGGGCGTGCTGTGTAGTACGTTGCGGACGAGTTGTATAGTAAGTTGCGGGCGTGCTGTGTAGTACGTTGCGGGCGTGCTGTGTAGTAAGTTGCGGGCGTGCTGTGTAGTACGTTGCTGGCGTGCTGTGTAGTACGTTGCGGGCGTGCTGTGTAGTAAGTTGCGGGCGTGCTGTGTAGTACGTTGCGGGCGTGCTGTGTAGTAAGTTGTTGTCGTGCTCTGTAGTACGTTGCGGGCGTGCTGTGTACGTTGCGGGCGAGCTGTGTAGTAAGTTGTTGTCGTGCTGTGTAGTACGTTGCTGGCGTGCTGTGTAGTACGTTGCGGGCGTGCTGTGTAGTAAGTTGCGGGCGTGCTGTGTAGTAAGTTGTTGTCGTGCTGTGTAGTACGTTGCGGGCGTGCTGTGTAGTACGTTGCGGGCGTGCTGTGTAGTACGTTGCGGGCGTGCTGTGTAGTACGTTGCGGGCGTGCTGTGTAGTAAGTTGTTGTCGTGCTGTGTAATAAGTTGCGGGCGTGCTGTGTAGTAAGTTGCGGGCGTGCTGTGTAGTACGTTGTTGTCGTGCTGTGTAGTAAGTTGCGGGCGTGCTGTGTAGTAAGTTGCGGGCGTGCTGTGTAGTACGTTGTTGTCGTGCTGTGTAGTAAGTTGCGGGCGTGCTGTGTAGTACGTTGTTGTCGTGCTGTGTAGTAAGTTGCGGGCGTGCTGTGTAGTACGTTGTTGTCGTGCTGTGTAGTAAGTTGCGGGCGTGCTGTGTAGTAAGTTGCGGGCGTGCTGTGTAGTACGTTGTTGTCGTGCTGTGTAGTAAGTTGCGGGCGTGCTGTGTAATAAGTTGTTGTCGTGCTGTGTAGTAAGTTGCGGGCGTGCTGTGTAGTACGTTGCGGGCGTGCTGTGTAGTAAGTTGCGGGCGTGCTGTGTAATAAGTTGTTGTCGTGCTGTGTAGTAAGTTGCGGGCGTGCTGTGTAGTACGTTGCGGGCGTGCTGTGTAGTACGTTGCGGGCGAGCTGTGTAGTAAGTTGTTGTCGTGCTGTGTAGTAAGTTGCGGGCGTGCTGTGTAGTACGTTGCGGGCGTGCTGTGTAGTACATTGCGGGCGTGCTGTGTAGTAAGTTGTTGTCGTGCTGTGTAGTACGTTGCGGGCGTGCTGTGTAGTACGTTGCGGGCGTGCTGTGTAGTACGTTGTGGGCGTGCTGTGTAGTAAGTTGTTGTCGTGCTGTGTAGTACGTTGCGGGCGTGCTGTGTAGTAAGTTGTTGTCGTGCTGTGTAGTACGTTGCGGGCGTGCTGTGTAGTAAGTTGTTGTCGTGCTGTGTAGTACGTTGCGGGCGTGCTGTGTAGTACGTTGCGGGCGAGCTGTGTAGTAAGTTGCGGGCGTGCTGCGCGGTACGTTGCGGGCGTGCTGCGCGGTACGTTGCGGGCGAGCTGCGCGGTACGTTGCGGGCGAGCTGCGCGGTACGGTGCGGGCGAGCTGGGCGGCACGTTGCGGGCGTGCTGCGCGGTACGTTGCGGGCGAGCTGCGCGGTACGTTGCGGGCGAGCTGCGCGGTACGTTGCGGTCCTGCTGCGTGGTACGTTGCGGGCGAGCTGCGCAGTACGTTGCGGGTGTGCTGCGCGGTACGTTGCGGGCGAGCTGTGTTGGTGCTGACAGTGTGACCCTTGCAGGCTGCCCCCAGCACATCCTCAGACTGTGTTGGTTATTGATGCATTTCACTGCATGTCTCGATGTACATGTGAGAAATAAAGCTAATCGTTAATCTTTAGATAATGGCTTCACATCGGGTTTAATATAATTGGCCTGTGTTGTGAAATATGTTGCTGTGTTGTGGCAGTGCTTTGCAATGCATAATTTATTTAAAAATCTATAAATTACATTATGAAACATTTATAAAAATAAGTTAAGTTAGTGCAAGAAGAGAGCAAAAGAACGGAAGAACATAGTGAGGTAATGAACATAGGTTCTTTGTCCATTCAGAAATCGAATAGCTGTTCGTGAAACATTGTGTGACTTCAGGCTCCTGCACCTCTTGCCTGATGGTAGCAGTGAGAAGAGGCCATGTCCTGTGTGAGGTGGGTCCTCCTTTTATGAAGCACGGCCTTTTGAAGATGTGTTAAATTTTAACCTCTACTTCCAGAGCCTACCAGACTGAACTACTGAACAGATTCATGGAGGGGAGTGGACAGTGGGAAAAGGAAGAGATTCAGAAGGTGACACAAAGCACAGAGGAAGGTGAGGTCCCACTGTGATGTGATGGTGCTCACTCACATCGTATCACTACAGCTAACTGCACTGCCGTCTGTGGAACCCAGCACTTCAGTCTAGGAGCCCCGGCCATTCTGTGTGTAAATGCTGAGAGGATCAGGTTTAATCTGACTGGCATCTGATGTGAAGTTTGTTGTTTTGTGCCAGCAGTGCACTGTAATACATGGTACAGGCCCCTCGGCCCATCTAGTCCATGCCAAAACCGTTCAAACTGCCTACTCCCATCGACATTATTAAACTATAAATTACATTAAAAAAATATATTTTTAAAAATTAAGTAGTGCAAAAAGAGAGCAAAAAAAAAGTTTAAAATATTGAGGTAGTGTACTTGGATTCAGCGTCCATTCAGAAATGAGGGGAAGAAGCTGTTGCTGAAATATTGAGTGTGTGTCTTCAGGCTCCTGTACCTCCGCCCTGGTGGGATCAATGAGAAGAGGGCAGGATCCGGGTGATGGGGTTCATAACGATGGAAGTCGCGTTTTTGAGGAATCGCCTTTTGAAAGTGTCCTCAATCCTGGGAGGCTAGTGCCCATGATGGAACTGGCTGAGTTTGCACATTTCTGCAGCTTTTTCCACACTGAGGGGTGAGAGATGGCAGTGTCCAGGGAATGTCTTGATGACTGGTCCTTTGTGCCCCCAATGTTCTGTTTTCAAGTGTGGGCCTGAGGAAGACAGAAAATGAGGTATTCTGTTGGTGAACTTCATCCTTGATCATGAAATGCAGAGGTGAGATTCAGTTGGTAAATCTCACCCTGAATCAGGAGCAGAGGGGTGAGGTGCAATTGAGCCCTCATTAGGAATGGGGCAGACAAGACACCATTGGGTAGAAGGGAGAGTGAAACACTGTCTGGGAGAGGGAAGGGGGTCTGAGTAAAGCACTGGTAGATGGTCGGTGCTCTATTAATGCTCTTCTCTGATGCAAAAGGCTGGGTTTGTTGGCTGCCTTGGGACAATGAACATTTTTTGATTTTGGAGGTTTATATGACCAGAGTGCTATTAACAAGCTTTGTTCTCTTTCTAGAAGGCCTGGCTGATTGGAAATCTGTTCTGGGATCCCTGAGCATACAGGAGCTCAGGACAACCCTGGAGAAACACACACTGGAAATGGGTGAGCAGCAGGCTCTGGGAGACGGTCTGTCTGTGTGTGTGACAGAGTACAGCAATCTCGTGTGTTGGGGCCATCGTGAGGACAGTGCTCTGGGAGTGTGTCCATGGATGGAATGTGCTTTGGTTCATCCCCAATTCCTCCACCTTTCCAGATTCTCAAACTCCAGACCATTTGTAGCTGTGACACTTTATTCTTCATTCTGTTCTCTTCATGTTCTACCTCGATGATCTGCATTCTTCTAGGTTCTAAGATCTGTATGAGCAGTATGCAAGACAGGTTTTTCACTGTACGTCCGTATGTGTGACAATAATAAACCAATTGCACTTTACTGGCTTTGCAGACCATATCCAGGGGGTAAAGATGGGGGGACCCCACATTCAGTTTGAGATCTGTAGGACTGTGGACTGAGGGTGGGAAGCTCTCCTGGTCTTGGTCAGAGTTTCTGGAACAGCAAGGCTTTCCAGGGCTTCCTCTGTGCCACAGGTGGTCTGGTGATAAGAGTAGAGCCTGACACCGTGTTTATGGTTCTAGGGAAAGTGGTACGAAGAGTTGAACGGAATCTGGAAAATTTGCTGAAGGCAGACAAGAAGAGGACAGTGTGGGCTCAGAATGCCGATCTCTGACAGGTGGGTCATGGTGTCATAGAGCACTACAGTACAAAGCAGGCCCTTCGGCCCTCCTAGTCCATCCCCTAGTCCCATTGTCCTACACCTAGACCAGAGCTGTTCATACCCACCTCCTCCCCATCCATGTACTTATCCAAACTTCTCTTAAATGTTCCTCGACCTGTGATGTCATTTTCAAGGACTTGGGGATCTATATTCCCAGATCACTCTGTTCTACCACACTCCTCTACGCCCTACCACTCACCATGTACATCCTACCCTGCTTTGTCCTCTCAAGGTACAACAATTGTCTGCATTAAATTCCATTTGCCATTTTTCAGCCCATTTCACTAGCTGGTCCAGGTCCCACTGCAAGTTTTGATAGTTTTCCTCGCTGTCCACTGTACCCCCAAACTTGGTGTCATCTGTAAGTTTGCCAATCCAGTTAACAACATTACCATCCAGATCATTAATATAGATGACAAATGACGACAGACCCAGCACCGATTCCTGCAGCACTCCACTAGTCCCAGGCATCCAATCAGAGAGGTAATCCTCTACTACCACTCCCTGACTTCTCCCGCAAAGCCAATGTCTGATCTAATTGACTACCTCATCTTGAATGCCAAGCAACTGAACCAGCCTCCCATGTAGACAATGGCTACTACCTTTCCTGATAACCTCCCTGAAAACCTCTATAAGATCGGTTAGACATGCCTGTTTGCTCCTCCCTCTTGGGGTCTGTTGTCCAGCTGTGCCTAACTCCTGCCCCATCTCAGTCTACTGGTAGCTAACCCTCGTTTCTCTCTTGTTCAGATGCTTCACTGTTGGTTTGCCGAGGGATTCACAGAATCCAGTATTAGCTGACGACGGAGGGTGAGGTGCCACCCTGAAGAAAAGCAGCCTTCCCTTGCTCGATCCAGACCGCAGGACAACACGGAAGAGCGAGGCAGCCAGGTTCTGGCCCAGCTGGTGACGAACAGGACTGGGCGCAGCTCCTGTGATGCAGCATAGAGGAAGGGGAGATGGCAGGCAGCTCTCTTCACCACAGGCCCTGGAGATGACATGGGTCCCGCCCTTTTGGCTGGTGCACACTTCACCGGCCACCCCTCAGGAGTTTCCGATAGGGTGCAGGCTCAGAGCAGCCAGTTGCCGGATCCCACACTGACGTATAAACGTACCGAAGAATATCTCTGCTGGAAGCTTGAACAGTCAGGGCAGCTAATGGTGTCGGGGGTTAACTTGAAACACTACACACAGACTGATACCCATCAAGACCAAGACCCATCAAACACGTCGAATAATGAACTGTGACATTCCAGGGAACGTTACCTGGGCCAGTCAACTGTGACTCGGTATCTAACGTCACAAAGTGTGCAGAAATCACTCAATTCTGAATAAACGAGTTCTGTATGACTGAAGCAGGGTATTCTGTGTCTATAGCTGCAAGGCACTTGCATTCCAGGCTTCCTTGGTTTTGTTGGAGAACTTTGATTTCAAACAGAATATATGAAATCCACATTCAATATATAAAATCAGTTCAAGTTCAGTTTATTGTCATTCAACTGTACACACGTATACTGCCAAATGAAACAACAGTCCTCAGCACCAAGGTGCATAACTCACATACACAACACAAGTAAATTAACAATTAATAAAATGCATTTATGATACAAGTTGAAAAGTAAACAGTATAACTTTACTGGTGCTTTATATGTGATGAGGCCTGGGTGGTGGCAGGGAGTTCAGTATTCTCACAGCCCGGGGGAAGAAATTGTTTCCCACCCTAACAGGTCTTCCTAATGCTGTGGTGCCTCCTGGCTGATGGTTGGTGGGGGTCACAGAGATTGTTCAAACACAATACATGAAGTCATTGCAACACATCAACATAATATTACGAGTTTTATTGTCATGTACATCTGAACACGAAAACAGACAATGAAATGTTGTATTTGTGTCAACGACCAACAGCCCAAGGATGTGCTGGGGGCAGCCTGCAAGTGTCACTGACCTGAACCTGTCTCCTGTACAGAGACAGAATAGAGGAGCAGAATTAGGCCATTTGGCCTATCGAGTCTGCTCTGATATTTCATCTCCAGCATCGTTTTCCAGCGGTCTGATATCCACTCTTGCCTCTCTTTTACACTGCGTGTATCTGAAGAAACTTTTGGTATCCTCTTTAATATTATTGGCTACCTAACTTTCATATTCCATCTTTTCCTTCTTTATGACTTTTTTCATTGCCTTCTGTTGTTTTTTAAAAGCTTCCCAACTCTCTCACATCCCACTAATTTTTGCTCCATTATCTGCCCACTCTTTGGCTTTTATGTTGTTACATCTGTAACATGACATCCTAACTGTTGCACTCGATGCCTCATCTGATGAGGGGGCAAGCATGCCACAGGTCTTCAGATTGTGGGAGGGATCTGGATCACCCACAGGGTGATGGAGAGAATGTACTAACTCCCTATTGTGGGAGGTAGTCCCAATCCAAAACTCCCTTTTGGATTGGGACTACAGAGCGTCGTGGAAGCTGAATTCTGAAGGAAGGCAGTTTTTTAAAAAACTTCTTCGAGTGCAAGAAGGGCGAGACTGCGCAGGCGCGTGACGTCAACAGGACTACGCGGAGAGTTTAAAAAGGAGACCACCCTATACAGTGGGCAGTGAAGTGAGTGGGAGCAGAGTGTAGGGCTTTGGCTTCAATAGGCTTCAGCGGTAAACGGGAAGAGGCGAGACCGAAGCGCCAACTCTTTTTTTTCTCTCCCCCACCCTTTAGCGAATCAGCCCGGACAGACAGGAACAGCAGGGCTCTCACAGCTAACGGTACAAGCTAATGGTTTAAAAAGTTCGTCTGTTTGGCGAGGTAAGTGGGTGAGTAGACTTATTTTTCCTGTTTCATTCCTGTAGAATTAGATAGCATGCCTGCAGGGTTAGTGCTTTGTTCAGGGTGTCAGATGTGGGAATCCTGGGAGACCTCCAGCCTCCCTGATGGCCACATCTGCACCAAGTGCACCGAGATGCAGCTCCTCAGAGATCGTGTTAGAGATCTGGAGCTGCAGCTTGGTGACCTACTGCTTATCAGGGAAAGTGAAGAGGTGATAGACATGAGCTACAGGGAGGTAGTCATCCCTAGGCTACAGGGGCCAGAAAACTGTATCACTGTCAAGAGAGGGAAGGGAAATGCCCTGATAGTGGACAGCACACCTGTGGCTGTCCCCCTCAGCAACAAATATCTTGTTCTGGATGCTGTTGAGGGGGATGACCTGACAGGAGACGCCCACGGTGACTGGGTCTCTGGCACTGAGTCTGGCACTGTTGTGCAGGAGAGAAGGAGGGAGAAGAGAAATGCGGTAGTCGTAGGGGATTCCATAGTTAGGGGAATGGACAGGAGATTCTGTGAGCCTGATAGAGATACTCGCATGGTGTGTTGCCTCCAAAGTGCCAGGGTACGGGATGTCACGGATCGGGTCCTGAATATTCTGAAGGGGGAGGGTGAGCAGCCAGTTGTCTTGGTACATGTTGGTACCAATGACATAGATAGGACAAAGGAGGAGGTCCTGAAGAGAGATTTCCAGGAGTTAGGAAGGAAGCTGAGAAGCAGGACCTCCAGGGTAGTAATCTCGGGATTGCTACCTGTGCCACGTGCTAGCGAGGGCAAGAATAGTAGGATCAGGCAGATGAATGCGTGGCTGAGAAACTGGTGTAGGGGGCAGGGCTTCAGATTCTTGGATAATTGGGATCTCTTCTGGGGGAAGTATGACCTGATCAAAAAGGACAGGTTACACCTGAACCCGAAGGGGACCAATATCCTGGCGGGAAAGTTTAATAGAGCTGTTAGGGAGGGTTTAAACTAATTTGGCAGGGGGATGGGAACCGGAATGACAGAGCAGAGGAAGGGGAAAACAGAAATAAATCTAAGATAGTGAGCAGTAAAGATGTCAGGAAAGACAGGCAGGTGATGGGGCAAATTTGTAGCCATTGGGATGAGTTGCAGTGCAATAAAGTTGCAGTGAAATCAAAGCAAAATGTATCAAATACTGGGTCTTAAGGTGTTGTACTTAAATGCACGCAGCATAAGGAATAAAGTGGATGATCTTGTTGTACAGCTACAGATTTGCAGGTATGATATTGTGGCTATCACTGAGACCTGGTTAAAGGATGCATGTCTCTGGGAGCTGAACGTCCAAGGATACACGGTGTATCGGAAGGATAGGAAGGTAGGCAGAGGGGGAGGCGTGGCTTTATTGGTAAGAAATGATGTTAAATCATTAGAAAGAGGTGATATAGGATCGGAAGGTGCAGAATCTTTATGGGTTGAGCTAAGAAATAGCAGGGGTAAAAGGACCCTGATGGCAGTTATTTATAGGCCTCCAAACAGCTGCAGGGATGTGGACTACAAATTACAACTGGAAATAGAAAAGGCTTGTCAGAAGGGCAGTGTTATGATAATTGTGGGGGATTTTAACATGCGAGTTGATTGGGAAAATCAGGTCGGCACTGGATCTCAAGACAGAGAATTTGTAGAATGTCTGCGAGATGGCTTTTTAGAACAGCTTGTTGTTGAGCCCACTAGGGGATCGGCTGTACTGGATTGGGTATTGTGTAATGAACCGGAGGTGATTAGAGAGATTGAGGTGAAGGAACCCTTAGGAGACAGTGATCATAACATGATTGAGTTCACTGTGAAATTTGAAAAAGAGAAGCCGAAATCTGATGTGTCGGTATTTCAGTGGAGTAAAGGAAATTACAGTGGCGTGAGAGAGGAACTGGCCAAAGTTGACTGGAAAGGGACACTGGCGGGAAAAACAGCAGAGCAGCAGTGGCTGGAGTTTATGCGAGAAATGAGGAAGGTGCAAGACAGGTATATTCCAAAAAAGAAGAAATTTTCGAGTGGAAAAAGGATGCAACCGTGGTTGACAAGAGAAGTCAAAGCCAAAGTTAAAGCAAAGGAGAGGGCATACAAGGAAGCAAAAATTAGTGGGAAGACAGAGGATTGGGAAGTTTTTAAAACCTTACAAAAGGAAACCAAGAAGGTCATTAAGAGGGAAAAGATTAACTATGAAAGGAAGCTAGCAAATAATATCAAAGAGGATACTAAAAGCTTTTTCAAGTATATAAAGAGTAAAAGACAGGTGAGAGTAGATATAGGACCGATAGAAAATGATGCTGGAGAAATTGTAATGGGAGATAAGGAGATGGCAGAGGAACTGAACGAGTATTTTGCATCAGTCTTCACTGAGGAAGACAGCAGTATACCGGACACTCAAGGGTGGCAGGGAAGAGAAGTGTGCGCAGTCACAATTACGACAGAGAAAGTACTCAGGAAGCTGAATAGGCTAAAGGTAGATAAATCTCCTGGACCAGATGGAATGCACCCTCGTGTTCTGAAGGAAGTAGCTGTGGAGATTGCGGAGGCATTAGCGATGATCTTTCAAAAGTCGATAGATTCTGGCATGGTGCCGGAGGCCTGGAAAATTGTAAATGTCACTCTGCTATTTAAGAAGGGGGCAAGGAAGCAAAAAGGAAATTATAGACCTGTTAGCTTGACATCGGTGGTTGGGAAGTTGTTGGAGTTGATTGTCAAGGATGAGGTTATAGAGTACCTGGAGGCATATGACAAGATAGGCAGAACTCAGCATGGATTCCTTAAAGGAAAATCCTGCCTGACAAACCTATTACAATTTTTTGAGGAAATTACCAGTAGGCTAGACAAGGGAGATGCAGTGGATGTTGTATATTTGGATTTTCAGAAGGCGTTTGACAAGGTGCCACACATGAGGCTGCTTAACAAGATAAGAGCCCATGGAATTACAGGAAAGTTACATACGTGGATAGAGCGTTGGCTGATTGGCAGGAAACAGAGAGTGGGAATAAAGGGATCCTATTCTGGTTGGCTGTTGGTTACCAGTGGTGTTCCACAGGGGTCCGTGTTGGGGCCACTTCTTTTTACATTGTACATCAATGATTTGGATTATGGAATAGATGGCTTTGTGGCTAGGTTTGCTGACGATACGAAGATAGGTGTAGGGGCCGGTAGTGCTGAGGAAAAGGAGAGTCTGCAGAGAGACTTGGATAGATTGGAAGAATGGGCAGAGAAGTGGCAAATGAAGTACAATGTTGGAAAGTGTATGGTTATGCACTTTGGCAGAAGTAATAAACGGGCAGACTATTATTTAAATGGGGAAAGAATTCAAAGTTCTGAGATGCAACGGGACTTGGGAGTCCTCGTACAGGATACCCTTAAAGTTAACCTCCAGGTTGAGTCAGTAGTGAAGAAGGCGAATGCAATGTTGGCATTCATTTCTAGAGGAATAGAGTATAGGAGCAGGGATGTGATGTTGAGGCTCTATAAGGCGCTGGTGAGACATCACTTGGAGTACTGTGGGCAGTTTTGGTCTCCTTATTTAAGAAAGGATGTGCTGACATTGGAGAGGGTACAGAGAAGATTCACTAGAATGATTCTGGGAATGAGAGGGTTAACATTTGAGGAACGTTTGTCCGCTCTTGGACTGTATTCCTTGGAGTTTAGAAGAATGAGGGGAGACCTCACAGAAACATTTCGAATGTTGAAAGGCATGGACAGAGTGGATGTGGCAAAGTTGTTTCCCATGATGGGGGAGTCTAGTACGAGAGGGCATGACTTAAGGATTGAAGGGCACACATGCGGAACAGAAATGCGAAGAAATTTTTTTAGTCAAAGGATGGTGAATCTATGGAATTTGTTGCCACGGGCAGCAGTGGAGGTCAAGTCATTGGGTGTATTTAAGGCAGAGATTGATAGGTATCTGAGTAGCCAGGGCATCAAAGGTTATGGTGAGAGGGCGGGGGAGTGGGTCTAAATGGGAGAATGGATCAGCTCATGATAAAATGGCGGAGCAGACTCGATGGGCCGAATGGCCGACTTCTGCTCCTTTGTCTTGTGGTCTTATGGATCTGGATCACCCACAGTAAATTGACAGGGTGATGGAGAGAATGTACTAACTCCCTACAGAGAACAGCAAGAATTGAACCAGGGTCACAGGCGCTGTAAATCTACCACTGAGCTGCCCAGTGCACCTGTGTTGGGGGAATGTCCATTTGTGGGGGTTTGGTGGTGAGGCGCAGGGTCTGTAACCCTTGGGTACAGGCAGCATAGCCACTCCTCAATGTTTAGACTGCGAATGAGATGATATCAATCATACAATAGTGGCTTACCAAATGCTCCCCAGGGCAGCCCCAGCTTAGTGTCCTTGGTGTGCAGGTGATGGCTGTGCAGGCTCACACCCACCAACGACTCGTATGTGGGGGGATGACGGGGGCCAGCTTTCAGATCCTCACTACTCTGGGTGAAACATGTTCTCAGTTTCCCCTACAACCTTTCCGTAAACTGCTTTAGTCCTCTGACCCTCGACATTTTGACATGCTCCCCACAACCCTCACTAATGGAAATAATTATTTCTGATTCATTCTATCTCGGAGAGGTGTATGCGGGGATATGGTCCAGATGCAGGTCAGTGGGACTAGGCAGAAAAATGGTTGGGCACGGCCAAGAAGGACCAAAAGGCCTGTTTCTGTGCTGTAATGTTCGATGGTTCTGTGGTCCTTCAGTCTTGTACTCTTCCATTCCAAAGAATTGAATTGACTTTATTTCTTATATCTTTACATTATGTCTCCTTCTAAATGTGCAATCATAGTAATTTATAATAAATAGAACAGTCAATGTAATACAGAGTACACTCAAGTCAGCGTGAGTTCATCAGTCTGATGGCCTGGCGGAAGAAGCTGTCCCGGAGCCTGGTGGTCCTGACTTTTATGCTGTGGTACCATTTTCCGGATGGCAGCAGCTGGAGTAGATTGTGGTTGGGGTGACTTGGGTCCCCAATGATCCTTCGGGCCCTTTTTACACACCGGTCCTAGTAAATGTCCTGAATCATGGGAAGTTCACAACTGCAGATGTGCTGGGCTGTCCGCACCACTCTCTGCAGAGTCCTGAGATTGAGGGAAGTACAGTTCCCATACCAGGCAGTGATGCAGCCAGTCAGGATGCTCTCGATTGTGTCCCTGTAGAAAGTTCTATCACCTACTTCAGCTCAGAAGGGAAGGAGGGAAAAGAGGCAGTAGAGATAGGGGATTCGATAGTCAGGGGGATAGATAAGAGGTTCTGTGGAAGAGATTGAGAATCCCGGATGGTCTGTTGCCTCCCTGGTGCCAAGGTCTGCAATATCTTGGATCGAGTTCTCGGTATCCTCAAGAGGGAGGGTGAGCAGCCAGATGTTGTGGTCCATGTAGGGAACAATGACGTGGGTAGGAAGAGTGAGGAGGTCCTGAAAGGTGATTTTGGGGAGTTAGGTGCCAAGTTAAAGGACAGGACCTCCAGGACAGCAATCTCAGGATTGCTACCAGTGCCACATGCAGGCGGGTTTAGAAATAGTAAGATAGCGCAGATCAACAGGTGGCTGAAGACACGGTGCTGGAGGGAGGGCTTCAGATTTATAGATAATTGGGAAGTATTCCAGGGAAGGTGGGAGTTCTTCCTGCTGGACTGTCTACATCTAAACTGGAGGGGGACAAATATTCTTGCAGGTAGGTTTGCTAGCGAGGCTGCGGTGGATTTAAACTATATACAAGGGGGGAGGGGAACAAGAGTGTAGGAACAGATGTAGGGGAGAAGGGAGAAAAAGAAAATAGTAAAGTTGTTTGCAACGTTAGTGATAAACAGAGAGTAAGAGGTGGAAATTTTCTTTAATGCATTTATTTTACTGCAAGGAGCATTGTAAGAAAGGTGGATGAGCTTAGAGCATGGATTGATACCTGGAAGTATGATGTTGTAGTTATTAGTGAAACATGGTTACAGGAGGGGTGTGATTGGCAACTAAATATTCCTGGATTTCATTGCTTCAGGTGTGATAGGGTTGGAGGGACAAGAGGGGGAGGTGTTGCATTGCTTGTCCGAGAAAATATTACAGCGGTGCTCTGTCAGGATAGATTAGAGGGCTCATCTAGGGAGGCTATTTGGGTGGAATTGAGGACTGGGAAAGGTGTGGTAACACTTATAGGGGTATATTATAGACCACCTAATGGGGAGCGAGAATTGGAGGAGCAAATTTGTAAGGAGATAGCAGATATTTGTAGTAAGCACAAGGTTGTGATTGTGGGAGATTTTAATTTTCCACACATAGACTGGGAAGCCCATTCTGTAAAAGGGTTGGATGGTTTGGAGTTTGTAAAATGTGTGCAGGATAGTTTTTTGCAGCAATACATAGAGGTACCAACTAGAGAAGGGGCAGTGTTGGATCTCCTGTTAGGGAATGAAATAGGTCAGGTGACAGAGGTATGTGTTGGGGGGCACTTCAGGTCCAGTGATCACAATGCCATTAGTTTCAATATAATTATGGAGAAGGATAGGACTGGACCCAGGGTTGAGATTTTTGATTGAAGAAAGGCTAACTTTAAGGAGATGCGAAAGGATTTAGAAAGAGTGGATTGGGACAAATTGTTTTATGGGAAGGATGTATTAGAGAAATGGAGGTCATTTAAAGGTGAAATATTGAGAGTACAGAATCTTTATGTTCCTGTTTGGTTGAAAGGAAAGGTTAAAAGTTTGAGAGAGCCATGGTTTTCAAGGGATATTGGAAATTTGGTTCGGAAAAAGAGAGATATCTACAATAAAAATAGGCAGCTTGGAGTAAATGAGGTGCTCGAGGAGTATAAAGAATGTAAAAAGAATCTTAAGAAAGAAATTAGAAAAGCTAAAAGAAGATACAAGGTTGCTTTGGCAAGTAGGGTAAAAAAAATCCAATGTGTTTCTACAGTTATATTAATAGCAAAAGGATAGTGAGGGATAAAATTGGTCCCTTAGAGAATCAGAGTGAACGGCTATGTGTGGAACCAAAAGAGATGGGGGAGATTTTGAATGATTTCTTTTCTTCGGTATTCACTAAGGAGAAGGATATTGAATTGTGTAAGGTAAAGGAAACAAGAAGGGTAGTTATGGAAACTATTATGATTAAAGAGGAGGAAGTATTGGCGCTTTTAAGGAAAATTAAAGTGGATAAGTCTTCGGGTCCTGAGAGGATATTCCCTAGGACCTTGAGGGAAGTTAGTGTGGAAATAGCAGGGGCTCTGACAGAAATATTTCAATTGTCATTAGAATCGGGGACGGTGTATTGCTCATGTTGTTCCATTGTTTAAAAAAGGGTTCTAAGAGTAAACCTAACAATTATCGGCCTGTAAGTTTGACATCAGTGGTGGGTAAATTAATGGAAAATATTCTTAGGGATGGTATATTTAATTATCTGGATAGACAGGGTCTGATTAGGAACAGTCAACATGGATTTGTGCATGGAAGGTCATAGAAACATAGAAAATAGGTGCAGGAGTAGGCCATTCGGCCCTTCGAGCCTGCACCGCCATTTATTATGATCATGGCTGATCATCCAACTCAGAACCCCGCCCCAGCCTTCCCTCCATACCCCCTGACCCCCGTAGCCACAAGGGCCATATCTAACTCCCTCTTAAATATAGCCAATGAACTGGCCTCAACAGTTTCCTGTGGCAGAGAATTCCACAGATTCACCACTCTCTGTGTGGAGAAGTTTTTCCTAATCTCGGTCCTAAAAGGCTTCCCCTCTATCCTCAAACTGTGACCCCTCGTTCTGGACTTCCCCAACATCGGGAACAATCTTCCTGCATCTAGCCTGTCCAATCCCTTTAGGATCTTATATGTTTCAATCAGATCCCCCCTCAATCTTCTAAATTCCAACGAGTACAAGCCCAATTCATCCAGTCTTTCTTCATATGGAAGCCCTGCCATCCCAGGAATCAATCTGGTGAACCTTCTTTGTACTCCCTCTATGGCAAAGATGTCTTTCCTCAGATTAGGGGACCAAAACTGCACACAATACTCCAGGTGTGGTCTCACCAAGGCCTTGTACAACTGCAGTAGTACGTCCCTGCTCCTGTACTCCAATCCTCTCACTATAAATGCCAGCATACCATTCGCCTTTTTCACCGCCTGCTGTACCTGCATGCCCACTTTCAATGACTGGTGTATAATGACATCCAGGTCTCGTTGCACCTCCCCTTTTCCTAATCGGCCACCATTCAGATAATAATCTGTTTTCCTATTTTTGCCACCAAAGTGGATAACTTCACATTTATCCACATTAAATTGCATCTGCCATGAATTTGCCCACTCACCCAACCTATCCAAGTCACCCTGCATCCTCTTAGCATCCTCCTCACTGCTAACACTGCCACCCAGCTTCGTGTCATCCGCAAACTTGGAGATGCTGCATTTAATTCCCTCATCCAAGTCATTAATATATATTGTAAACAACTGGGGTCCCAGCACTGAGCCTTGCGGTACCCCACTAGTCACCGCCTGCCATTCTGAAAAGGTCCCGTTTATTCCCACTCTTTGCTTCCTGTCTGCTAACCAATTCTCCACCCACACCAATACCTTACCCCCAATACCGTGTGCTTTAAGTTTGCACACTAATCTCCTGTGTGGGACCTTGTCAAAAGCCTTTTGAAAATCCAAATATACCACATCCACTGGTTCTCCCCTATCCACTCTACTAGTTACATCCTCAAAAAATTCTATGAGATTCGTCAGACATGATTTTCCTTTCACAAATCCATGCTGACTTTGTCCGATCATTTCACCACTTTCCAAATGTGCTGTTATCACATCCTTGATAACTGACTCCAGCAGTTTCCCCACCACCGACGTTAGGCTAACCGGTCTATAATTCCCCGGTTTCTCTCTCCCTCCTTTTTTAAAAAGTGGGGTTACATTAGCCACCCTCCAATCCTCAGGAACTAGTCCAGAATCTAACGAGTTTTGAAAAATTATCACTAATGCATCCACTATTTCTTGGGCTACTTCTTTAAGCACTCTAGGATGCAGACCATCTGGCCCTGGGGATTTATCTGCCTTCAATCCCTTCAATTTACCTAACACCACTTCCCTACTAACATGTATTTCGCTCAGTTCCTCCATCCCACTCGACTCTCTGTCCCTTACTATTTCTGGAAGATTATTTATGTCCTCCTTAGTGAAGACAGAACCAAAGTAACTATTCAATTGGTCTGCCATGTCCTTGCTCCTCATAATCAATTCACCTGTTTCTGTCTGCAGGGGACCTACATTTGTCTTTACCAGTCTTTTCCTTTTTACATATCTATAAAAACTTTTACAGTCCGTTTTTATGTTCCCTGCCAGTTTTCTCTCATAATCTTTTTTCATGTTTGACAAATCTTATTGAATTTTTAAAGAGGTTACTAGGAAAGTTGACGACGGTAAAGCAGTGGATGTTGTCTATATGGACTTCAGTAAGGCCTTTGACAAGGTTCCACACGGAAGGTTAGTTAGGAAGGTTCAATCGTTAGGCATTAATATCGATGTAGTAAAATGGATTCAGCAGTGGCTGGATGGGAGACGCCAGAGAGTAGTGGTGGATAACTGTTTGTCAGGTTGGAGGCCGGTGACTAGTGGTGTGCCTCAGGGATCTGTACTGGGTCCAATGTTGTTTTCATATATATTAATGATCTGGATGATGGGGTGGTAAATTGGATTAGTAAGTATGCAGATAATACTAAGATAGGTGGCATTGTGGATAATGAAGTAGGTTTTCAAAACTTACAGAGAGATTTTAGGCCAGTTAGAAGAGTGGGCTGAGGGATGGTAAATGGAGTTTATTGCTGATAAGTGTGATGTGCTACATTGGGGTAGGACTAATCAAAATAGGACATACATGGTAAATGGTAGGGCATTGAAGAATGCAGTAGAACAGAGGGATCTAGGAATAATAGTCATAGTCATACTTTATTGATCCCGGGGGAAATTGGTTTTCGTTACAGTTGCACCATAAATAATTAAATACTAATAAACCATAAATAGTTAAATAGTAATATGTAAATTATGCCAGGAAATAAGTCCAGGACCAGCCTATTGGCTCAGGGTGTCTGACCCTCCAAGGGAGGAGTTGTAAAGTTTGATGGCCACGGGCAGGAATGACTTCCTATGACGCTCTGTGTTGCATCTCGGTGGAATGAGTCTCTGGCTGAATGTACTCCTGTGCCCAACCAGTACATTATGTAGTGGATAGGAGACATTGTCCAAGATGGCATGCAACTTGGACAGCATCCACTTTTCAGACACCACCGTCAGAGAGCCCAGTTCCATCCCCACAACATCACTGGCCTTACGAATGAGTTTGTTGATTCTGTTGGTGTCTGCTACCCTCAGCCTGCTGCCCCAGCACACAACAGCAAACATGATCGCATTGGCCACCAGAGACTCGTAGAACATCCTCAGCATCGTCCAGCAGATGTTAAAGGACCTCAGTCTCCTCAGGAAATAGAGATGGCTCTGAGCCTTCTTGTAGACAGCCTCAGTGTTCTTTGACCAGTCCAGTTTATTGTCAATTCATAATGGTGCATGGTTCCCTGAAGGTGGAATCTCATGTGGATAGGGTTGTGAAGAAAGCTTTTGGTATGCTGGCCTTTATAAATCAGAGCATTGAGTACTGGAGATGGGATGTAATGTTGAAATTGTACAAGGCATTGATAAAGACAAATTTGGAGTATTGTGTACAGTTCTGGTCACCGAATTATAGGAAAGTTGTCAACAAAATTGAGAGAGTACAGAGAAGATTTACTAGAATGTTACCTGGGTTTCATCTCCTAAGTTACAGAGAAAGGTTGAACAAGTTAGGTCTTTATTCTTTGGAACGTAGAAGGTTGAGGCGGGTGGGGGGGGGGAACGATAGAGTTATTTAAAATTATGAGGGGGATAGATAGAGTTGACGTGGATAGGCTTTTTCCATTGAGAGTGGGGGAGATTCAAATGAGAGGACATGAGTTGAGAGTTAAAGGGCAAAAATTTGGGGGTAACATACAGGGGAGGCGCTAAGGTGGTGCTAGTTGGGGCTACAGCCCCAGCAGAAATTGCAATAGCCCCACCAAGAAATTGACTGCAGCTGCTTTGCTTTCTCTGTATAGTTCTGAATACAGCTTGTTTCTCCAGTTGATCTAGTGAACCAGCGCCCCCAATTGCCATAGCACCCACGCAGCAATAAAGTTGTAAACTCTACACTTCTGCTTGTTGGTTCGTTGTCAAGGTCTCGCCGTTGCTGTCCTCAGATCAGTTCAGCTGATCGTGGTGACGTCACTGACTCTCCATCCAGGCGCAGACCCGTGGTCTCGCGAGACGAACCGATGCCACGCGAGCGCGGGCCTGGCACGTGCACGATTTTGGCGGGCGTGAGAAATGGGTGGATTTTTAGTCAGAAAACGAGCTCATCCAGAGGAATCAGCCTGAGCCGGTCTGAATTGCCGAGTGGGAATACTGTTCGCCAGTCTGGTAATCAGCAAAGGAGTTTTATTCTGAGTCTCCGGTTACCGCAACTGGCGGAAAGCGACAGCAGCTTTCAAAACCCACCATGTGAGTTTGCGATGGAGGCGCGGGCCGAATTCAGACTGAGAAAACAAGACGGTTCCAGATTGGGAAATATGCCTGATAAAGGACATGCAAAGATTGTCCGAGAGCAGTGGTTGGGTCTCTGCGCTATACTGCGAGCCAAGGCGTTGCCCAGCCAGGACACCGGGAGAATGATGGATCTGGCAATAGGGGAAACTTTGTTGAGCTGCTCACTGTTGCTGGGAAGTTTGATACGACTGCAGCTAAAAAAAAAAGAGGACAATCCTGGAAATGCAAAAAACACCCATCACGATATCCAAAATGAAATTATGGGTATTATGGCAGATATGGTCAGACATCAAATAAGTGCAGAAATTAAGGAGGCTGGATATTTTGCCGTCATGGTGGATGAAAGTAAAGACTTGAGTAAAAAGGAGCAAATATCAGTGGTGGTGCGGTATTTGAATAACAAAACAGTGCTTGAAGAATTCTTGCACTTCACTCCCGCAGAAAGGTCGCTTCTTAAAAGCATTGAACGGACACTCGCCCGGTAGGTGTGTTATTGATAAGAACGCATATATAGACCAGTGTTATGACGGGGTGGCAGCGATGTCCGGGTGCGATAACGGGGTACAAGAGAGGTTCAGGCAAGAGGTCCCGCAGGCATTATATATGCACTGCCATGCTCACAGACTTAACCTTGATTTAGTGGATGTCGTGAGCAATGTACAACAAGCAGGTGAGTTTTTTTGAAACTGTGCAGCTGCTTTACAACTTCTTTTCAAACTCTGTTGCCCACGATCTTTTCATGAATAAACAGAGATAACTGCAATCAACTGCACAGCCCGTGGAGTTGAAAAAATTGTCAGATACATGCTGGGCATGGCAGTATACAGCTTTGTGGGCTATAAGGAAATCACTCCCTGCCATTCTAGCTACACTACAGGATATGGGTCAACCAAATGCATGGAGGGAAACGGAGGCCAGAGCTGTAAATGGACTGATTGACGAGCAGTTTGCTTTACTTCTCTCTCTCTGTTTGAGGATTTATTCCGAATCACCAAGTTCATGTTAGGCCAGCTACAATCTCCCAGTTTGGAGCTTTCATCCGCTGTGGACTTGAATCAGTCTGTTGTCGATGCACTCTCAGCAAAATGGGGAGAGGAATCATGGAGTGAAATTCAGGCAAGAGCTAGGGACCTGTGTGTCAAGGCCGGTATACAGAGCAGACCACATGAAAGGAGACAGGCCCAGCCACCCAGCCGCATACATGATTTTGTTGCTGAGGCCCAAACTGAACACACACCTGTCACATCCTCTGATGACCTTCGCAAGCACTGTTTCTATCCAGTTATAGACAGACTTCTGACTGAAATGAAAAGACGGTTCTCAATTGAGACCCGGGGTGTTCTGACTCAGCATTGAGTCCCAAACACAAGTTCTTCCTAGACAAGAATTGTCTTCGGCCAATGGCCCAGTACTATGGAGTGACTGAAGCGAACCTGACTGCAGAGCTACATCAGGTTCAGCGTCTGCTGGAAATAAAACTAAAGCAAGGACAGACAGTGACATCCAGAAAATCACTGATGCTTTCGCCACCAATCACAAATGAATTGTGCTTCTCTGAAAACATCAATGGTGAGTGCAGTTGTTTTTTTAAAAATTTGGGCCAAGACTAATGCTGATTATTATTAATATTTTGTGGGGATACCCCATAGTGCTTATGTTTCCTGCAAATCCTAAAATATTACATTTACTGCTATTAAGCCTTCTGGTTTTGCTTAGCCTTCCAAGCGGTGATTCTGTTGATGTTTGTTTTAAGTTCAATGGCCGAATTAATTGAGGTATTGCACGGTGAGTGTACGACTTGTCCAACTCCTGGTAAAGCCTTGCATCTGTTGTTTGCCTTAATAACGGTGTATCATTTGGCAATGCGAATAGCAGTGGGTTGGTGTGTTTTTCAGTTGAAAAGCACGCATTTGACACTGATTGCGGGATCGGTGCGTGATTCACCTTGTCCGCTGTTGCTCGGATGCTCTGTTTGTTTTTGTTGATGCTCCGTGTAGCCCAGGTTGTCTCCGATGCCGTTGACACTGTAACAGTTCACTTCTATATTAGATCTGTCAATTGCTGTTGCTTGTGGATCAACGGAGGCATTTGTAGTCGGCACATAATGCTTGAAACTGACTTTTTAACGCCACGCGTCTGGCCTTGCGAATACGTATTACCGTTGTGACAAGAATACACATAGATTACGATGTAGCTGTCCTGTGCTGGCACCAGTGGAATCAGCAGTTGGTCTGCCACCTGTCTTCAGGAGAGAGAGAGATAAGGAAAACAATGGAGCAGCATTTGGAGATGTTAATGAAGGAAGGAGAGCTGTCAAGATCGGCTCCCCCTTTGAACCCCAAACTGTTTGAAGTGATGGACAGGCGATACCCCAGCAGGGGGATAAAAAGGGACAGGTTCGCTAAGGTGACACACACAACACCCGAGGTAACAAGACCCTGGAAGCGGTGTGTCTCTCACAAGTCGGTGGGAAGTATCGGGCCGTAGATGCACAGGGTGGAAAGGCACGATCGGCGGGAACCTGGTGTGTGTCCACCCTTGCCTGGGTGCCGGGTTCACCGCAGGGAAACGATTCGTATCTGGAAACGGAGGGGTCACGGTCGGTGACCTCAGATGACATCACAAAGGGCTCGCCCGAAAGCTGACTGCGAAGGTCTGTCTGGAAGCCTTGAATATTCATTCGTTTTGCTCTCTCTCTCCTTCCCCCCACTGTCCATCGCCACGGCAGCGATTACTGCGAACTGAACTGAACTTTGCGTCACTTTGAAACCGGTCATTTACCCCTAGACAACGATAGAGCTTGATTAATCCTGTTATCTTAATTCTGTGTACATGTGTGTTTATCATTGCTGAACTGTTGCATTTATTATCCTTTTGAGTAGAGTACTGTGTTGCTTGTTTCTTTAATAAAACTTTCTTAGTTCTAGTAATCCAGACTCCAACTGCGTGATCCATTTCTGCTGGTTTGGCAACCCAGTTACGGGGTATGTAACACCGTACAGTGCATCCCTCAGCACCGTCACTGAATCATTGAGCCCCTCCGTAGCACCAGCAAGAAAAAATCTCTGGCGCCGACACTGGTAACATGAGGGGGAACTTCTTTACTCAGAGAGTGGTAGCTGTGTGGAACGAGCTTCCAGCAGAAGGGCTGAGGCAGGTTCGATGTTGTCATTTAAAGTTAAATTGGATAGATATATGGACAGGAAAGGAATGGAGGGTTATGGGCTGAGTGCAGATCGGTGGGACTAGGTGAGAGTAAGAGTTCGGCACAGACTAGAAGGGCCGAGATGGCCTGTTTCTGTGCTGTAATTGTTATATGGTTACTTGTCTCACACCTCGCAGGCGATACCGACATTATCAGCACCTCTCTTCCGTTTAACTGAACTTCAATCGTCGAAGGTCACATTGGAAAGATCCTTGATGACCTGCGCACCTGAAACTTGGGCAGAAAGACAGCCTGCGAGGGTAGTGTTAAAGTTGCTAGCTTCGATCAGACAAGCGTAATGACTCACACTACTGTATTTACTGATCAAAGTTTAACACCACTTCGGTCCAAGGTCTGCTGAGCAAAAGCCTTGCAATAACTTGAGTGCTCTAGCAGCGGCATATTTCGCGGTACCTGTAATAGGGTAACATACATCAGCTGTTTATTAACACTTGGCTGGATTTCGCCGCAGTCCGACCGCGGAGACTCTGCCGCGCCCCCTGTTGGCGTGTCTGACGCAGACGCGCCAGTTAATTCCCGAAATTCTCTGCGACAATTTGTATAGTTTATTCACTTTCGGTGAGCCCAGCGTATTTTTGTGGTAAATATTCCCGTCGCTCTCTGAGCCGTCGCCGTCACACGCGTGTGTGGAGAGGCCCGGCCGCGGGTGTGCACGGTGCTCACCCCGAGTGTGCGGTGCAGCGCTGCCGGCCAGGCGGCGGCTCTGCCGGCCTCTCGGTAAAAGGGTTTCTGCCGTGAGTGGCACACGGGGGAGGCTCGCGCTTTCCCCGTGCGGAATCGATATCAAGAGATTTCGGAAGCACAATTTTTGTTCCGAGGGGCTGCTGGTGATCGATTGTCCCGGCGCCCCCATTGGTCAGTTTGAAAAATAGATCCAGTTCCGCCTGATTCTCACACCACCAATCAACGCGACTCTCCCGTTTCACCCAATGATTTGTACTCTTCGGCCTCTCTCCCACCTCCTCATCTTTGTTCTCCAGTTCTGATGAAAGGTCTTGGCCCGACCTGTCACTCTCATCTTGACAGTAGAGGACACTCCGATGAAGCCACACTCAAGTTGGAGGAACGGATTTATATTTCATCTGCGTAGCCTCCAACCTGAGGGCATGAACAGTGACTCCTCTAACTTCCATTAATGCCCTACCTCTCCTTATTACACGTCCCTTATTTATTTACTATTTTTTATTGTTTCCCTTTTTCTCTCTCTCTCTGTCTGACTATAATTCCTTCCCTGATCTCCATCTTCCTGTGACGCTCCTCTCACCCGCCCTTCTCGCTCCCCAGGCCTCCCGGCCCATGATCCTCTCCCTTCTCCAGCCTCGTATCCCTTTTGCCAATCACCTGTCCAGCTCTTGGCTCCATCCCTCCCCCTCCTGTCTTCTCCCATCATTTCAGATCTCTCCCTTTCAAATCTCTTACTATCTCTTCTTTCAGTTAGTCCTGATGAAGGGTCTCAGCCTGAAACGTCAACTGTACTTCTTCCTTTCGATGCAGCCTGGCCTGCTGTGTTTCACCAACATTTTGTGTGTGTTGCTTGGATTTCCAGCATCTGCAGATTTTCCTCGTGTGCTAGTCTACCTGTATACGTCTCTTAAGTAGACCAAGTCTGTTGGCAAGGGTTACAATTACTTACAATTCCCTTGAACGCGCCCCCATATGTCCCGACCTCAGATTGAGCCTGCTGGTTATTGTTTTTGTACTCATGTTCTGTATTATTAATTTTGGAATAGTGCTTTATATAATTTAGTTGCATTTAAAGTTATGCCGACCTTTTAACCTGCTCCAAGAACAATCCAAGCCCTTCCCTCCTACACAGCCCTCCATTTTTCTATCGTCCATGGGCCTATCTAAGAGTGTCTTGGGTTTCCCTAATGTATCTCAATCTACTACCACCCCTGGCAGGATATTCCATACACCCACCACTCTGTAAAAAAAAAAACCTACCTCTGACATTCCCCCCCTCCCCCCCATTTCCTCCAATCACATTAAAATTGTGCCCTCTCCTATCCGTCATTTCTGCTCTGGGAATAAGTCTCTGGCTGTCTTCAAGACCCGACAGCAGCAGATAATCTACAATCATAATTTGATTCTTTCAATTGTTTATATATTTAAAAAAACAAAGCAAAGTTTGGAATTTAAAAGATAAACATTTGATTTATAAATTGTTAAATTTCAGCTTTTACTGAAAGGCAATTTAATAAAAAAATGGAATTTCATATTCAAAAGTGCAAAGTAACAGTGGATGACAGTTCATTATTTGTAATTAAATAAAATTGTTTATTTTGATCACCACGGGATGTGGCCCACCTTTAGTGGCTGTTGATCTTTTCTCTGGATTTGTAGTTTGCCCTCCGATTCCATGGAAGAAAGAAAAGGGCGAGGGGGAGGAGTACCAGAGGAAAAAGGATGGGAAATGGTGAAGTGTTGGGGGGCATTACAGGAAATCTGAGAAAACAATGTTCATGTCATCAGGTTGGAAGTTACCCAAATGGAATATAAGGTGTTGTTGCTCCAACCCAAGTGTGGCCTCATCCTGACAGCGCACTTACAACACCTTATATTCCTGATGGCACGAATATCGATTTCTCAAACATCCAGTAATACCCCCACTTCACTATTTCCCATCCCTTTGTCCCTGTCTCATATTATTTCCTTGCCCACCCACCCATCACCTCCCACCTTTCAAATCTACTCCTCAGATATTTTTCCCCAGTCCTGCCGAAGAGTTTTGGCCCCAATCATCGACTCTGCTTTCTTCCATCGATGCTGCCTGGCCTGCTGCGTTCCTCCAGCATTTTTGTGTGTTGCTCGGATTTTCTTGTTTGTGAATTAATGAGATTGTTGTGGAACAGAGATCAAACGAGGTCTCCACTAGGCAAGAACATGGATTTAATTCCCCAAAGGCCATTAGTCACCCAGAGTAACTCATACAAAACACTGGAGGAACTCAGCAGGTCGGGCAACATCTATGGAGGGGGATAAACACTTGATGTTCTGGCCGAGACCCTTCATTGCGACTGGAAAGGGAGAAAGAAGCCGAACTATGGTTGGGGAGGAGGGAGGAGTGGGGAAGGAGGAAATTATGAAGGTTGAGACCAAGTGAGGGGAAGGAGGGATGAAGGAAGAAGCTGGGAGGTGATAGGTGGAGAAGGTAAAGGGCTGAAGAAGGAATCTTCCAATTGAAGATTCCTAGGGGTAGTGGAGATATAATTTGTCCATCAGTGCTGATCACCCCATCCTTGACCAAGCTGTTCCACCGTGAACATGATCTGTTATGAGTCAACACGACAGGGACTTATTAGGGAGAGTCAACATGGCTTTGTGCGTGGTAGGTCATGTTTGACCAAACTATTGGAGTTTTTCAAGGAGGTTACCAGGAAAGTGGATGAAGGGAAGGCAGTGGATATTGTCTACATGGACTTCAGTAAGGCCTTTGACAAGGTCCCGCATGGGAGGTTAGTTAGGAAAATTCAGTCGCTAGGTATACATGGAGAGGTGGTAAATTGGATTAGACATTGGCTCAATGGAAGAAGCCAGAGAGTGGTGGTAGAGAATTGCTTCTCTGAGTGGAGGCCTGTGACTAGTGGTGTGCCACAGGGATCAGTGCTGGGTCCATTGTTATTTGTCACCTATATCAATGATCTGGATGATAATGTGGTAAACTGGATCAGCAAATTTGCTGATGATACAAAGATTGGAGGTGTAGTAGACAGTGAGGAAGGTTTTCAGAGCCTGCAGAGGGACTTGGACCAGCTGGGAAAATGGGCTGAAAAATGGCAGATGGAGTTTAAGACAGACAAGTGTGAGGTATTGCACGTTGGAAGGACAAACCAAGGTAGAACATACAGGGTTAATGGTAAGGCACTGAGGAGTGCAGTGGAACAGAGGGATCTGGGAATACAGATACAAAATTCCCTAAAAGTGGCGTCACAGGTAGATTGGGTCGTAAAGAGAGCTTTTGGTACATTGGCTTTTATTAATCAAAGTATTGAGTATAAGAGCTGGAATGTTATGATGAGGTTGTATAAGGCATTGGTGAGGCCGAATCTGGAGTATTGTGTTCAGTTTTGGTCACCAAATTACAGGAAGGATATAAATAAGGTTGAAAGAGTGCAGAGAAGGTTTACAAGGATGTTGCCGGGACTTGAGAAACTCAGTTACAGAGAAAGGTTGAATAGGTTAGGACTTTATTCCCTGGAGCGTAGAAGAATGAGGGGAGATTTGATAGAGGTATATAAAATTATGATGGGTATAGATAGAGTGAATGCAAGCAGGCTTTTTCCACTGAGGCAAGGGGAGAAAAAAACCAGAGGACATGGGTTTAGGGTGAGGGGGGAAAAGTTTAAAGGGAACATTAGGGGGGGCTTCTTTACACAGAGAGTGGTGGGAGTATGGAATGAGCTGCCAGACGAGGTGGTAAATGCGGGTTCTTTTTTAACATTTAAGAATCAATTGGACAGATACATGGATGGGAGGCGTATGGAGGGATATGGTCCGTGTGCAGGTCAGTGGGACTAGGCAGAAAATGGTTTGGCACAGCCAAGAAGGGCCAAAAGGCCTGTTTCTGTGCTGTAGTTTCTATAGTTTTAGATCAGGTCATGCATAGCACATACCTCTGCCACACTGCTCAGGTGTGTTTCTGGGGTACAGGGGATAGCCACCCTTGTGCCTGTTCTATCGCTGAGCAGCAGTGAACCGTCTGATTGGCCTATCAGAGTTCTCTTTGAGAACTAATTGACTTGATCAGCATTTCTGATCTGGCTATTGTTCACAATTGCACTTAATAAAAAAAAATAAATTGAGATATTACACTTGACAGTTTCCTGATCAAACTAATTAACAAAATTCCCATTGGTAGGATTTTAAATCAGACCATTAAACCGAAGATTAATTAATTTGCTCGGTAACCACACTCCTTTACAGTTAAAAACACAGGTTCAACATAATAAAGAGACACCAATTCTCAGAGGAAATCAGAGATACACATTCAGCAGCATTGCAGTGCACAATAGTTTTCAAACTTCAGTACTGTCAGCAGCAAGACACATCTCTGCATTACTTTCGAAGCCCCCAGGATATTCCAGCCCCCCACCAACCTTCCAGTTTAGCACTTTGACTGGGTGGGTGTCCGTATCCAGAGAAGAGTTGGTCCCGCCTGTCTCAGTGAGTGAGGACGCCAAGCGTCAGAAGCCACACTGGGAACACAGGAACACATCTGGAACGGCCAACAGCTGACAATTAAGTATGGCTAGTAGATTATATTTTCATCCACTTTATGGACAATCTGTGCTTCCTTCTTCCTTCCTTAATTTGGTGCCAATTCTTGCCTGTCAGGTTTCTCATACATTGGGTGTGAAAGAAAATTACATTAAATTGTGTATTATTCTCACATGTATCAACTAACGTACCTCACATGAATCACGGCTGCGGGAGTCTGCGTTTGAATTGTCTGTACTGTAACGCACCGAGTGAATCGCGGCTGCGGGAGTCTGTGTTTGCTGTGTATGTTCAGTAACGCACTGAGCGAATCGCGGCCGCGGGAGTCTGTGTTTGATTTGTCTGTACTGTAACGCACCCAGTGAATCGCGGCTGCGGGAGTCTGCGTTTGTTCTGTATGTACTGTAATACACTGAATGAATCGCGGCCGCGGGAGTCTGCGTTTGTTCTGTCTGTACAGTATGCAAGTATTTATTCAGAGACGTAGCACAGTGCAGGCCCTCGCAGTCCTCCCCTTCGAGCCACACTGCCCAGCAATGCACCGATCCAACACCAGCCTCATCACATGACAATTTACAATGACCAATTATGTTTCTGGACTGTAGGAGGAAACCAGAGCACCCGAAGGAAACCCAGGCATTCCACGGACTTCTTACAGAAAAGCCCAGAATTGAACTCCGACACCTTGAGCTGTAATCTTGCACACACTAAGAGCCCAGGTAAATCTGGAACAGAGGTAAGTGTTCAAGGAGTCTTCATTATTTAATTCAGACATCAACCTGTACTGAAGCCCAAAAGCTTCAGTGAATTAATATTGCACTTAAAAATGTTCAAGTACCTCCAGCCCGGAACATCGTGACCAGCCCCAGGATGGTGTGATATTCAGAGCACAGACTGTCCCTGGTCCCACCTCCACTGACAACATCTAACCGTGTTTTAAAATGCAAAAATCCACAGCTGACTGTTTCAAAATGCAAACTTCATCTTATTTGGAGAATTGGGAGCATAAGGCATAGCAGCGGAATTGGACCAGTCAGCCTCGGCTCCGCCATTCCATCATGGCTGATATATGATCCCATTCAACACTCACAACACGCTGGAGGAACTCAGCAGGTCGGGCAGCATCCGTGGAAAAGATCGGTCGATGTTTTGGGCCGGAACCCTTCGTCAGGACTGAAGAGGGAAGGGGCAGAGGCCCTATAAAGAAGGTGGGGGAGGGTGGGAAGGAGAAGACTGGTAGGTGCCAGGTGAAAAACCAGTAAGGGGAAAGATAAAGGGGTGGGGGAGGAGAGGCAGGGAGGTGAAGAAGGAATAGGGGAAAACACAATGGGTAGTAGAAGGAGGCGGAACCATGAGAGAGGTGATAGGCAGCTGGGGGAGGGGGGCAGAGTGACATAGGGATAGGGGAAGGGAGGGGGAGGGAATTAACGGAAGTTGGGGAATTGTATGTTCATGCCAAGGGGCTGGAAACTACTTAGATGGTATATGAGGTGTTGCTCCTCCAACCTGAGTTTAGCCTCATCATGGCAGTACAGGAGGCCATGTATGGACATATCTGAATGGGAGTGGGAAGCAGAGTTGAAGTGGGTGGCAACCGGGAGATCCTGTCTGTTGTGGCGGACGGAGTGGAGGGGCTCGTTCTCCTGCCCTCTCCCCATAACTTTACTAACATCAGCCTTAACTACACCCGAAGACTTGGCCTCCACAGCCATATGTGGCAGTGAATTCCAGATTCCCCACCCACTGACTGGAGAAATTCCTCCTCATCTCTGTTCTAAAGGGACAACCTCTCAATTCTGAGGCTGTGCCCTCTGGTCTCCACTGTATGAAACATCCTGCACACATCCACGCTATCTAGGTCTTTCACTAGGTTTCAATAAGACCTCACTTCATTCTTCTAAACTCCAGTCAGTACAGCCCCAAAGCCATCAAAAGCTCCTTATATGTTAACCCTTTCATTCCCAGGATAATCCCTGTGAACCTACCCTGGACTCTCTCAATGGCAGCACATCGTCTCTTAGCCGTGACCTTCCTCAGCAAGGAACAGACACAATGTCCTGCTGGCCCCAGCACACTGTGGTCCTTTCAAGTTAAGTATTAACTTTACTCTGGATATTTCATTTTAGACGCCTCCCCCCCCCCCCCACAGTTATCTCCATCCTGGACTCCCATTGTGTATAAAAGTCTTCATTAGTTCGGTCCTTGTCCCCACACAGGCTGCTGCAGCTGTTGGGACATCCAGGATGATCACTGTGGCCTTCTTCACTGGTCCATCTGGGTCTGGAATTGAGCAAAGCCAAGAAATACCTGCTCCAGGGAGATCTGGCTGACCGAGTAATGCTTGATGCTGTACTTCCCCCGGGCTCCTTCCAACGTGCCGAAGATCTGCACACAACACAAAGCTGGTTTGTTTGTTTATTTGTTTATCTGTCTAGTTATATATTTGTTTACTTCGAGATACAACATGGGACAGACCCGCAGATTTAACGCTAGCCTAATCACAGGACAATTAACCTACAAACCCATTTGTCTTTGGAATGTATGAGGAATCAGGAACAGCTGGACGAAACCCATACAGAGTCACGTGGAGGACATACAAAAACTCCTTACAGATGGCATCGGAATTGATCTCTGATCTTTGGAACGGGCCAAGCTGGAGTAGTGTCATGCTAGCAGGACCACTCACCCCCACGGGGTCAGCAAGGGAAGAATTGTAACCAGTCTGTGCCATCACTGTCTCCCATCAACCCAGCCCAGTAACTGATGCCTCTTAAGTAAAGTCCCAGGGTATCTTGTGATAAGCCCCTACCCAGCCTGGACTCAGGGCTAGACTGACCCTCGCTCCTGACTGTGGGAAGGAGACCCCTCCTTGTCACATCCTTCCTGTTGATTGGGTCGACCATGGGTATCACATCCTAGCTATGTGCAAGTCAGGGCAGTACAAGCTGTTGTCCGTGCACCAGGCTCCCCTTCTCCATGCAGCTGAAGAACCCAAAGGAACGGCAGAGACCGATACAGTTTGGAATCAGCGGCACCACAGGAGTTGCCAGTCAATGTAGGGGTGCCAGCTCTGGATCTTTCCTCAGGCTTAACTCCCAAAGCGTTCCCCGTGAGTGGGCATACCTAGAAGTCAGCAGAGGTTTAAGATCAGAGTTTTCCTCCTCCTAGATGAGGTGCCAACCACAGCTAACGAGTCCAATCTGCCCGGACTTCCTTCCTGAACAGACAAACCATCGTCCCCAACCCACCCTGCCGCTGGGACGGCTACGGTGAAGCGAGATGGTCACCCACCTCTTTGCAGACTGTGGATTTACAAAGAGGATGTGGAGATGGATGAAAGTGCCCATGTCCCAGTTCATCCCAAAACAGCTGTGTACCACAGGACTCTCTGATTATGGCCCGTTCTCAAGGACGCACTCCGAGGGCAAATGGAAGGTCATCAACTTGGTGAAAAATGCTCTCTGGTCTGCCCAAAACCTGTTTTTCTTCCAGCGCAGCCTACAAAAAGTAACGGATGCGGCCCAGTCCATCGCGGGTAAAGCACGCTCCACCACTGAGCACAAGTACACAGAGTGTTGTCGCAGGAAAGCAGCATCCACCATCGACTGTACTCTTTGCTTCCTGGCCTGCTGAGTTTTGTGTGTGTTGCTTGGATTTCCAGCATCTGCAGATTTTCTGTAGTTTGTGATCAATCATCAGGGACCCCCACCACCCAGGACATGCTCTCTTCTCGCTGCTGCCTGCAGGAAGACAATGGAGGAGCCTCAGGACCTACTCCACCAGGTTCAGAACTGTTACTACCTCTCAACCATCAGACTCCTGAACCAGAGGGGACAACATCACTCACCCCATCACTGAACAGTTCCCCCAACCTATGGATTCACTTTCAGAGTCTTCATCTCCTGTTCTCAGTATTTACTGCTTATTTATGTGGTGTTATTATTTTCTCTCGTTTTGTATTTGCGCAGTTTGTTTTTCTGCCCTCTTGGGTGTGCCCTTTCATTGATTCGATTGTGTTTCTTGCATTTACTGTGAACGTCTGCGGGAAAATGAATCTCAGGGTTGTATATGGGGACATACGTACTTTGATAATAACGTTACTTTGAGCTTTGAATGTACTATCCTCACCCCTGGCCGTACGGAAGCCTGGTGCAGTCACCACACAGGTCGGATGGGGAAGGGCTACTGTCTGTGCTCCTCCCACACATGGGAGGGCTGAGTTAGGTGGGGAAGTGCCCACACCCCTGAACAACGAAAGGGCGAATCGTGACGGGGAGCTGACGTCGAGAAGGGTTGTCTACCTGTGCCCAAGTGAGCCGCTTGCTGGTCAGGTGATAGTGCAGCATTCCCTGGTGCTCGTCCTTGATGAGGCTGCCTGAGGAACAGAGATGGACATCAGCTACTACTCAACACGGGGACCAGCGACAGTGACCGGCCGAGGCCCTGGCGCTAATGCAGCAACACCTCGCACTGTCTATCACCAAACCTCTCGACAGAGCAGATACCTCAGGGTGGCCCCTTGCAGCTTCATATTTGTTAGGCAGGATTTAGAACGTTCCAGATAACATGATGTGTTATAGGGATCGAGAGTGGGAGAGAGTGAAGGGAGACATCTCAGAGTAGCTGCAAAAGATTTTCAAGAGGGAGGGTGAGCAGCCAGAGGTCGTGGTGCACATTGGTACTAGTGACAGTGGTAGACAGGAGACTGCTCGGTGCATAGGGAGTCAGGGAAGAAGCTGAAGAGTGGGGCCTCTGGATGCTAGTCAGGGCAGGAACAGGATGATCGTACAGATGAATGAGTGGCTGAGGAAGTGGTGCAGGAGGCAGGCTTTCAGATTTCTGGATCATTGGGATTTCTCTGAGGAGAGTATGACCTGTACAAAGGGACAGGTTACACCTGAACCGGAGGGAGACCACGATCCTTGCGGGCGGGTTTGTTAGGGAGGGTTTAAACTAATTTGCAAAGAGGATAGGAACCAGAGTGATGGGGCTGAGTACGGGGCAGTTCGTATTTAACTAGATGCAGTGTGTAGCGAGACTGCCATGAAGGATAGGCAGGTGATAGGGCAAAGCTGCAGTCAGTGAGATGCAGTGTAACGTGGGGACAAAACTGAAAATGGTGACCAACGTAGGACTAAAAGTGTTATATTTGAATGCAAGCAGTATACAGATAGGTGAGAGACTGGCAGGTATGTTGTTGTGGGCATTTCTAATTTGTGGCTGAGAGAAGATTATAGCTGGGAGCTCAACATTCAAGGATACACATTGTATGGGAAGGACAGGCAGGTAGACAGAGGGAGTGGGGTGGCTTTTGGTAAAAAAAAATGAAATCAAATCCTTGGAAAGAGGTGACACAGGATCAGCAGATGTAGAATCCTTGTGGGCAGAGTTCAGAAACTGCAAGGATAAAACGGCCCTGACAAGAGTTATATACAGGCCTCTGAACAGCAGCCTGAATGTGGGATATATATTTCAACGGGAGATAGAAAAGGCTTGACAAAAAGGCAATGTTGCGATAGTTATGGGAGATTTCAATCTGCAAGGAGATTGGGGAAAATCAAGTTGGTGCTAGATCCCAAGAGAAAGAATTTGAAGAATGCCTACAAGCTGGCTTTTTAGAGCAGCTTGTGGTTGAGTCCAGTCAGGGAAAGGCAATTCTGGAGTGAGCGTTGTGTAATGAACCAGATTTAATTTGGGAGCTCACGGTAAGGGAGTGCTTGGGAGGGAGTGATCATAATTGGATTCGAAGAAGGAGTCTGAGAGTCTGAGTGGGAGTGCCGAAAAAGAGATTTTTGAAATTTTCGTTATTTTTTTTTCTCCAACGGCTTTCTGAGAGGCGGGACTGCGCAGGCGTGTGACGTCGGGCAGTGCAGCGCGGCAGATTTAAAAGGGCAGACATCCTGCTTCGGATTTGATTCGAAGAAGGAGTCTGAGAGTCTGAGTGGGAGTGCCGAAAAAGAGATTTTTGAAATTTTCGTTATTTTTTTTTCTCCAACGGCTTTCTGAGAGGCGGGACTGCGCAGGCGTGTGACGTAGGGCAGTGCAGCGCGGCAGATTTAAAAGGAACAGAGCCTCATAGAGCGGGCAGCGTAGTTTGCGGGCGGCGGAGTGAGCCGGGAGCAGAGTGAAGACTTAAGGGCTTCGGCTCACCGGGCTTAGGCGGAAGCGGGTGAGGCGAGGAAGGTTTGACATTCATTTTCTGTTGCTATTTGAGGAGAGGGGCATTATGACTGTGAGGGCAGTTTGCTGTTCTCGGTGTCGGATGTGGGAGGCCCTGGAGTCTCCAAGCCTCCCGGACGTCTACATCTGCGCCAAGTGCATCGAGATGCAGCTCCTAAGGGACCGCGTTACGGAACTGGAGCTGCAGCTCGATGACCTTCGTCTGGTCAGGGAGAGTGAGGAGGTGATGGAGAGGAGTGGAAGGCAGGTGGTCACGCCGGGGCCACGGGAGGCAGACAAGTGGGTCACGGTTAGGAGGGGGAAGGGGAAAAGGAAGGTGATGGGGAGTACCCCGGCGGCTGTGCCCCTTAACAACAGGTACTCCTGTTTGAGTACTGTTGGGGGGGACAGCTTACCCGGGGGAAGCGACAGTGGCCCTGCCTCCGGCACAGAGTCTGGCCCTGTAGCTCAGAAGGGTAGGGCAAGGAAGAGGAGGGCAGTTGTGATAGGGGACTCGATAGTAAGGGGGTCAGATAGGCGATTCTGTGGACGCAGTCCAGAGACTCGGATGGTAGTTTGCCTCCCTGGTGCCAGGGTCCGGGATATTTCTGATCGTGTCCAAGATATCCTGAAGTGGGAGGGTGAAGAGCCAGAGGTCCTGGTACATATAGGTACCAATGACATAGGTAGGAAAAGGGATGAGGTCCTGAAAGAAGAATATAGGGAGCTAGGAAGGGAGTTGAGAAAAAGGACCGCAAAGGTAGTAATCTCGGGATTACTGCCTGTGCCACGCGACAGTGAGAGTAGGAATGCGATGAGGTGGAGGATAAATGCGTGGCTGAGGGATTGGAGCAGGGGGCAGGGATTCAAGTTTTTGGATCATTGGGACCTCTTTTGGCGCAGGTGTGACCTGTACAAAAAGGACGGGTTACACTTAAATCCTCGGGGGACCAATATCCTGGCAGGGAGATTAGCGAGGGCTACTGAGGTGACTTTAAACTAGAATGGTTGGGGGGTGGGAATCAAATTAAAGCGGCTAGGTGTGAGGAGGTTAGTTCACAACAGAGGGATGGGAACCAGTGCAGAGAGACAGAGGGGTGTAAAGTGAGCGTAGAAGCAAAAAGTACAAAGGGGAAAAGTAAAAGTGGCAGGCCGACAAATCCAGGGCAAGCATTAAAAAGGGCTAAGAGAGTTGTAAAAGAGTGCCTGAAGGCTTTATGTGTCAATGCAAGGAGCATTCGTAATAAGGTGGATGAATTGAAAGTGCAGATTGTTATTAATGATTATGATATAGTTGGGATCACAGAGACATGGCTCCAGGGTGACCAGGGATGGGAGCTCAACGTTCAGGGATATTCAATATTCAGGAGGGATAGACACGAAGGAAGGGGAGGTGGGGTGGCGTTGCTGGTTAAAAAAGAGATTAACGCAATAGAAAGGAAGGACATAAGCCGGGAAGATGTGGAATCGATATGGGTAGAGCTGCGTAACACTAAGGGGCAGAAGACGCTGGTGGGAGTTGTGTACAGGCCACCTAACAGTAGTAGTGAGGTCGGAGATGGTATTAAACAGGAAATTAGAAATGTGTGCAATAAAGGAACAGCAGTTATAATGGGTGACTTCAATCTACATGTAGACTGGGTGAACCAAATTGGTAAAGGTGCTGAGGAAGAGGATTTCTTGGAATGTATGCGGGATGATTTTTTGAACCAACATGTCGAGGAACCGACTAGAGAGCAGGCTATTCTGGACTGGGTTTTGAGCAATGAGGAAGGGTTAATTAGCGATCTTGTCGTGAGAGGCCCCTTGGGTAAGAGTGACCATAATATGGTGGAATTCTTCATTAACATGGAGAGTGACGTAGTTAATTCAGAAACAAAGGTTCTGAACTTAAAGAGGGGTAACTTTGAAGGTATGAGACATGAATTAGCTAAGCTAGACTGGCAAATGACACTTCAAGGATTGACGGTGGATATGCAATGGCAGGCATTTAAAGGTTGCATGGATGAACTACAACAATTGTTCATCCCAGTTTGGCAAAAGAATAAATCAAGGAAGGTAGTGCACCCGTGGCTGACAAGAGAAATTAGGGATAGTATCAATTCCAAAGAAGTAGCATACAAATTAGCCAGAGAAAGTGGCTCACCTGAGGACTGGGAGAAATTCAGAGTTCAGCAGAGGAGGACAAAGGGCTTAATTAGGAAGGGGAAAAAAGATTATGAGAGAAAACTGGCAGAGAACATAAAAACGGACTGTAAAAGCTTTTATAGATATGTAAAAAGGAAAAGACTGATAAAGACAAATGTAGGTCCCCTGCAAACAGAAACAGGTGAATTGATTATGGGGAGCAAGGACATGGCAGACCAATTGAATAATTACTTTGGTTCTGTCTTCACTAAGGAGGACATAAATAATCTTCCAGAAATAGTAAGGGACAGAGGGTCCAGTGAGATGGAGGAACTGAGCGAAATACATGTTAGTAGGGAAGTGGTGTTAGGTAAATTGAAGGGATTGAAGGCAGATAAATCCCCAGGGCCAGATGGTCTGCATCCCAGAGTGCTTAAGGAAGTGGCCCAAGAAATAGTGGATGCATTAGTGATAATTTTTCAAAACTCGTTAGATTCTGGACTAGTTCCTGAGGATTGGAGGGTGGCTAATGTAACCCCACTTTTTAAAAAAGGAGGGAGAGAGAAACCGGGGAATTATAGGCCGGTTAGCCTAACGTCGGTGGTGGGGAAACTGCTGGAGTCAGTTATCAAGGATGTGATAACAGCACATTTGGAAAGCGGTGAAATGATCGGACAAAGTCAGCATGGATTTGTGAAAGGAAAATCATGTCTGACGAATCTCATAGAATTTTTTGAGGATGTAACTAGTAGAGTGGATAGGGGAGAACCAGTGGATGTGGTATATTTGGATTTTCAAAAGGCTTTTGACAAGGTCCCACATAGGAGATTAGTGTGCAAACTTACAGCACACGGTATTGGGGGTAAGGTATTGGTGTGGGTGGAGAATTGGTTAGCAGACAGGAAGCAAAGAGTGGGAATAAACGGGACCTTTTCAGAATGGCAGGCGGTGACTAGTGGGGTACCGCAAGGCTCAGTGCTGGGACCCCAGTTGTTTACAATATATATTAATGACTTGGATGAGGGAATTAAATGCAGCATCTCCAAGTTTGCGGATGACACGAAGCTGGGTGGCAGTGTTAGCAGTGAGGAGGATGCTAAGAGGATGCAGGGTGACTTGGATAGGTTGGGTGAGTGGGCAAACTCATGGCAGATGCAATTTAATGTGGATAAATGTGAAGTTATCCACTTTGGTGGCAAAAATAGGAAAACAGATTATTATCTGAATGGTGGCCGATTAGGAAAAGGGGAGGTGCAACGAGACCTGGGTGTCATTATACACCAGTCATTGAAAGTGGGCATGCAGGTACAGCAGGCGGTGAAAAAGGCGAACGGTATGCTGGCATTTATAGCGAGAGGATTCGAGTACAGGAGCAGGGAGGTACTACTGCAGTTGTACAAGGCCTTGGTGAGACCACACCTGGAGTATTGTGTGCAGTTTTGGTCCCCTAATCTGAGGAAAGACATCTTTGCCATAGAGGGAGTACAAAGAAGGTTCACCAGATTGATTCCTGGGATGGCAGGTCTTTCATATGAAGAAAGACTGGATGAACTGGGCTTGTACTCGTTGGAATTTAGAAGATTGAGGGGGGATCTGATTGAAACGTATAAGATCCTAAAGGGATTGGACAGGCTAGATGCAGGAAGATTGTTCCCGATGTTGGGGAGGTCTAGAACGAGGGGTCACAGTTTGAGGATAGAGGGGAAGCCTTTTAGGACCGAGGTTAGGAAAAACTTCTTCACACAGAGAGTGGTGAATCTGTGGAATTCTCTGCCACAGCAAACTGTTGAGGCCAGTTCATTAGCTATGTTTAAAAGGAAGTTAGATATGGCCCTTGTGGCTACAGGGGTCAGGGGGTATGGAGGGAAGGCTGGGTTCTGAGTTGGATGATCAGCCATGATCATAATAAATGGCGGTGCAGGCTCGAAGGGCCGAATGGCCTACTCCTGCACCTATTTTCTATGTTTCTATAATATGAGAGAATTCATCCTGCAGTTTGAGAGGGAGAAGATGAAGTCAGATATATCACTATCACAGTGGAGTAAAGGGAATTACAGAGGCAAGAGAGGAGCTGTCCAAAGCTGATTAGAAGGAGACACCAGCGGGGATGATGGTAGAACATTCGTAAGGTGCAGGATAGGTACATCTCAAAGGTGAATAACTGTTCTATAGGAAGGATAAAGCAAGCGTGGCTGACAGGGGAAGTCAAAGACAGCATAAAAGCAACAGAGAGGGCATACAATGTAGCAAGAACTAGTGGGACATTAGAGGATTAAAAACCAACTAAAAAAGCCCTAAGGAGGGAAAAGATAAAATATGAAAGTTCTTAATCAGTACATAGAAGTCCCAACAAGAGAGTGTGCGATAGCTGATCTGCTATTAGGGACGAGACGGGGCGGGTAACAAGAGTTTGTGTAAGGGAACACTTTGCATCTAGTGGTCACAATGCTAATACTTCCAAAGTAAATATACACAAAGATAAGTCTGGCCCACAGGTTGAGAAAGTGACCAATTCTGATGGTATCAGAAACAACCTGGCAGGTGTGGATAGGGACAGGCTGTTTTCAGGCAAAGGTGTACTTGGTAAGTGGGGGGAGGGGGCCTTCAGATGTGAAATTTTGTAGGTAAAGCTTGTATGTGCCTATCAGAATAAAAGGTAAAGGTTAAGGGTTGTAGGGAATCTTGGTTGTCAAGCGATATTGAGGCACTGGTTAAGAAAAACAAAAGATACACGGTAGGTATGGACAAGTAGGAACAAATGAGGTGCTTATCGAGTATAAGAAATGCAAGAGAACACAAGAAAGAAATCAGGAGGGTTAGAAGAAGGCATGAGGTCGCCTTAGCAGACAAGGTGAAGGTAAGGGATTCCACTGATATGTTAAGAGCAAAAGGATTGCAGGGGACAAAACCGGTCCTCTGGGATCAGAATGGCAATCCATGTGTAGAGCCAAAACAAATGGCGGAGATTTTAAATGGATTTTTTTGCATCTGCATTTACTCAGGAGATGGATGTAGAGTCTACAGAAGTGAGGCAAAGCAGCATCAATTTCATGGACCCTGTACAGATTACAGAGGAGGAGGATAAATTGCCAAAGCCTCCCTCGGACCTGTGGTAGGTCAGTGCAGGAGTTGCAGGGGCTCTAGCAGAGATATTTAAATCATCTTCAGCAACAAGAGACGTACCAAAGGATTGGAGAATAGCCAATGTTGTTCCACTGTTTAAGGAATTCACTAAAAGTAAACCAGGAAATTATAGGCAGATGATACTGACACCAATAGTGAAAGTTATTGGAAGGTATTCTAAGGGATAGGGTATATGAGTATTTCGATAGACATGGATTAAGGGTAGTCAATTAGCTCTGTAGATAAAAAATGAAATCAAATTACTAGAAAAAGGTTAATGACATAGGGTCAGAAGGTGTTGAATCATGGGTAGAGCTAAGACCCTGATGGGAGTTGCATACAGACCTGCAAACAATAATAAGGATGTGACTTACAAGTTACAATGGGAGATAGAAATTGCATGCCGAAAGGGCAATGTTACAATAGTCATGGGGGATTTCAATACGCAGGTAGATTGGGAAAATCAGGTTGGTGCTGGATCGCAAGTAGGGGAATTTGTAGAATGCCTACGGAATGGATTTTTAGAGCAGCTCGTGGTTGAGCCCACTGGGGGGATCAGCTATTCTGGACTGGGTGTTGTGCAATGAACAGTAATTCATCAGAGAGCTCAAGGTAAAAGAACCCTTAGGGAAAGTAATCATAATATGATCAAATTCACCCTGAAATTTGAAAAGGAGAAGCTAAAGTCAGATGTATCAGTATTATAGTGGAGTAAAGGGAATTACAGAGGCATGAGAGAGCAGCTTGTCAGAATTGATTTGAAAAGAACACTGGCAGGGATGGCGACAGGGCAGCAATGGCTGGAATTTCTGGAAGTAATTTAGAATATACACACCCCAAAGAGGAAGAAGTATTCTAAAGGAAATATGACACAACTGTGGCTAACAAGGGAAGTCAAAGCCATCAGAAAAGCCAAAGAGAGGGCGTATCATAGAGCAAAAATTAGTGGGAAGTTAGAGGATTGGGAAGCTTTTAAAAAGCAACAGAAGGCAACTAAAAAGTCATTAAGAAGATACAGATGGAATATGAAAGTAAGTTAGCTAATAATATTAAAGAGGATACCAAAAGTTTCTTCAGATACATAAAGTGTAAAAGACAGGCGAGAGTAGATATCAGACTGCTGGGATTCTATGCTGGAGAGGTAGTATTGGGGGGGACAATGAAATGGTGGACAAACTGAATAAGTATTTTACATCAGTCTTCACTGTGGAAGACACTAGCAGTATAGTAGAAGTTTGAGAGTATCAGGGGTCAGAAGTGTGTGAAGTTGCCATTACTAGGGAGGAGGTTCTTTTGGAAACTGAAAAGTCTGAAGATGGATAAGTCACCTGGACTAGATGGTGTACACCCCAGGGTTCTGAAAGAGGTGGCTGAAGAGATTGTGGGGGCATTAATAATGAATCACTAAATTCTGAAATGGTTCTAGAAGATTGGAAATTTGCAAATGTCACTCCACTGTTCAAGAAGGGAGAGAGGTAGAAGGAAGGAAACTATAAGCCAATTAGTCTGACCTCAGTGGTTGAGAAGATGTTGGAGTCGATTGTTAAGGATGAGATCTCAGGGTACTTGGAGGCACATGATAAAATAGTCCATAGTCAGCATGGTTTCCTCAAGGGAAAATCTTGCCAGACAAATCTGTTGGAATTATTTGAGGAATAACAAGAAGGAGACAAAGGAGAATCGGTGGATGTTGTGTACTTGATTTTTCAGAAGCCCTTTGACAAGGAGACACTCATGAGGCTGCTTAATAAGCTACGAGCGCCTGGTATTACAGGAAGGATTTAGCATGGATAAAGCAGTGGTTAATTGGCAGGAGGAAAAGAGTGCGAATAAAGGGAGCCTTTTCTGATTGGCTGCTGGTGACTAGTGGTGTTCCACAGGGGTCTGTGTTGGGACTGATTCTTTTTGCATTACATGTCAATGATTTGGATGATGCAATCGATGGTCTTGTTGCAAAGATTGCAGACAATATGAAGAAAGGTAGAGGGGCAGGTAGTTTTGAGTAAGTAGAGAAGGATCCAAAGGGTTTAAGGGTTTAGACAGATTCGGAGAACAGGCAAAGAAATGGCAGATGAAGTACAGTGTTGGGAAGTGTATGGTCGTGCACTTTGGTTAAAGTAAGAAAATGGTAGGCTATTTTCTGAATGGAGAGAAAATACAAAAAATCTGATTTGCAAAGTGACTTGGGATCTTTGTGCACAATTCCCTAAAGGTTAATTTGCAGATTGAGTCTGTGGTGAGGAAGGCAAATGCAATGCTAGTATTCATTTCAAGAGGACTAGAATATTAAAGCAAGGATATAATGTTGTGACTTTATAAAGCACAGGTGAGGCCTCACTTGGAATATTGTGAACAGGTTTGGGCCCCTTATCTTAGAAAGGATGTGCTGAAACTGGAGAGGTTTCAAAGGAGGTTCACAGGAATGATTCCAGGATTGAATGGCTTGTCATATGAAGAGCATCTGATGACTCTTGGCCTGTATTCACTAGAATTCTGAAGAATGAGGGGTAACCTCATTGAAACCTATCCAATGGTGAAAGGCCTTGACAGAGTGGATGTGGAGAGGATGTTTTCTATGGTGGGGTGGGGGGGTCTAGGACCAGGGTACATAGCCTCAGAATAGAGGGATGTCCTTTTAGAATGGAGAGAGGAGGAATTTCTTGAGGCAAAGAGTAGTGAACTTGCAGAATTCATTGTCACATGCGACTGTGGAATCCAAGTCATGGGCACATCTAAAGCCAAGGTTGATAGGTCCTTGATTAGTCAGGCTATAAGAGGTTATGGGGAGAGGAAGAAGACAGGAGAATGGCATTGAGAGAAGAATGGAATAGCCAAGATCAAATGGCAGAGCAGACGATGGGCCGAATGGCCTAATTCTGCTCCTAAGTCTTATGGTCTTATAGACAGAGACAGAGTGGCCGAGAGAGAGAGAGAGTGTGACAGAAAAGAAATGGGGCAAGACAGGCAGTTGGGAGAGGAAGGCTGCCCCATTTGAAGGCGAGGATAGAGCAACTTTGTTTGTACCTTCAAACGTAGACTCAATGAAGTCCTTGAAAGTCTGGAGATTGGAACGGTCCCCCTGGATTTTGACCAGTAGTGTGTATCCGCTGCCAAATTTACTCTTCAGATGCTGAGGGCTGCCAAGACATTTGAACTGGCCGTTGACCATCACTGCCAGCCGGGTACAGAGTACCTCGCATTCCTCCATACTGCAACAGAAAGTCTAGGTTATGGTGGGACACCCAGCCACTGTGGCCTCCAGAACTCCAGAGAGAGCAGTTTAAATCCCCAGGCAGTGGCTCTGTCTGGAGCGTGGTCCTGGAATGCAGAGATACTCCTTCATACAGCCGGGTGGGGGGCAACTCACAGCAGCTGACCTCAACAAGCTCTTCACTGGGCAGAAAGAGACTCTGGGTCTGCCTCTTCCTTCCCTCTCATCCACTCCCTCCCTCATTGCCCTCCCCTCCATCCCTCCTCTCCCTTCCTTTCCCTCTCCTTGCCCCTTTCCTGCTCTCTCTCTCTCACACTCTACCCTCTCCCTCCCTCCTTTCCCTTCATCATCTTCTCTCCCTTCCTCCCCAAAGGCAGGGCCCAGCTTTGACAGCTCAGGCTGTTTCCACCAAGGAGATGTGCAGCTGCAGAGTGGAAGAGGTGGAGGGGCGAGGTGGGGTGGAGGGGCAGACCGGGGGGTGCGGTGGGGTAGGGTAAGGGTGGAACTGGGCCACGACAGGGAAAGCAGGAGCCATACCTGTGGGAAGTGATCACCACAGACTTGCCCAACCTGAGACGCTGGGTCACCACATCCCACAACAGCCTCCGGGAGATGGGGTCCATGCCAGTCGACGGCTCGTCCAGGAAAATAACGCTTGGATTCCCAATCATTGCCACTGCAGTGCTCAGCTTTCGCTTGTTCCCACCGCTGGAGATGAGAGTGAGAGAGGAGAGAAGGAGAGGTGTGAGAGAGGGAGGGAGGGAGGAGAGAGAGATCAGTGGGGAGGGAGGGGAGAGAGGGAGATCAGTGAGGGAGTCATTGGCAGGACATGTGTGATCGGTCGAGTTCTGATTTGAACACTCCTGGCAGCGAGGGGATGGAGACGGGCTGAGGTTGTTCCCCACCTGTACGTCCGAACCTGCCTCCGGGCGTAGGGTTCAAGTAGGAGGCTGCGGAGCACATCGTCCACACACTGCTTGAGGAGCGGCTCGGGAACACCGCGGAGACGAGCGTAGAGACTCAACGTCTCCCTCCCCGTCATGTGCTCCAGGAGGCCATCGAACTGCGGACAATATCCGATTTTCTGCCACACCTGTCAGGATCACAAGGAAACATGGGATAGACATGTAAGATTATTTAAAGATTAGCTTTATTTGTCACCTGTACATCGAAACACAGTGAAATACGTCACTCTGCATACAGTCAACACAGACCAAGGTGACTGAAGGAACGTATGTTGATGGTGGTGGCGGAGGAAAAATGTCAGAGGTGGGTTTTCTAAACAGAGAGTGGTGGGTGCGTGAAGCTCCCTGCCAGGGCTGGTGAGAGAGGCAGATACATCTGGGACAATTCAGAAACTCTTAGATAAGCACATAGATGATATAAAAATGGAGAGCCACGTGGGAGAGAATTGTTAGATTGATTGAAGAGTGGGTTACAAGGTTGGCACAAATCCATAGGCTGAAGGGCCTGGGCTGTGTTGTATACAGGAGCAGAGTTATGTCATTCATTGTCTTAAGAGAAGAGCAGCCCAGAAACAGGCCCTTTGGCCCATCCAGTCCATATTGAAACCAGTTAAACTGCCTACTCCCAATGATCTGCACCAGGTCATAGCCCTCCATACCCCTACTATCCATGTACCTATCCAAACTTCTCTTCGACGTTGAAATCAAGCTCACATGGAGCACTTGTGCTGGCAGCTCATTCCACATTCTCACGACCCTTCTGAGTAAAGAAGTTTCCCCTCACATTCCCCTTAAACTTTTCACCTTTCACTCTTAAGCCATGATCTCTGGTTGTAGTCCCATCCAATCTCAGTGGAAAAAGCCTGCTTGCATTTCCCTTATCCATAATCCTTATTTATTTTGTATACCTCTATCAAATCTCCTCTCAATCTTCTACGTTCTAAAGAATACAGTCCTAACCTATTCAATATTTCCTTGCAACTCAGGTCCACCAGACCCGGCAACATCCTTGTAAATTTTCTCTGTGTTCCTTCAACCTTACTGACATCTTTCCTGTAGGTAGGTGACCAAAACTGCACACAATACTCCAAATTAGGCCTCACCAACGTCTTATATAACTTCAGCATAACATCCCATCTCCGGTACTCAATGAAGGCCAATGTGCTAAAAGCTTTCTTTATGACCCTATCTACCTGAATGAATGATGTACCTGTATTCCCAGATCCTTTAGTTCTACCACACTCCTCAGTGCCCTACCGTTCACTGTGTAAGACCTGGTTGGTCCTACCGGTGCAAAACCTTGGACTTGTCTGCATTAAATACCATCTGCCATTTTTCAGACCATTTTTGCAGCTGATCCAAATTCCTCTGCAATCCATGATAGACTTCCTTGCTGTCCACTACACCCCCAATCTTGGTGTCATCTGCAAATCTGCAGATCCAGTGAACCACATCATCATCCCAATCATCATTATGGATGACAAACAACAGTGGACCCACACCGATCCCTGAAACACACCACTAGTCACAGGCCTCCAGTCAGAGAGTCAGTCATTTGCTCCCACTCTCTGGCTTCTCCCACAAAGCGAACGTCTAATCCTCTTCCTGAATGCCGAGCCACCGAACCTTCTTGATCAGCCTCCCATGCGGGACCTTGTCAAATGCCTTAGTAAAGTCCATGTTGACAACACCACTTCTTTGCCTTCATCCACTTTCCTGATAACTTCCTTGAAAAACTCTTAAGATTGGTTGGACACGACCTGCCACACACACAGACAGGCTGATTATCCTGAATCAGTTCACATCTAACCAAATATATATATCCGATAACCATATATCCGATCCCTGAGAATACCTTACAATAACTTTTCCACAAGTGATGTCAGACTCTGACGAGATCATGGAGGCATTAGTAATGATCTTTCAAGAATCACTAGATTCTGAAATGGTTCTGGAAGACTGGAAAATTGCAAATGTCACTCCACTCTTCAAGAAGGGAGAGAAGCAAAAGAAAGGAAACTATAGGCCAGTTAGTCTGACCTCAGTGGTTGGGAAGACGTTGGAGTCAATTATTAAGGATGAGGTCTCAGGGTACTTGGAGGCACATGATAAAATAGGCTGTAGTCAGCATGGTTTCCTCAAGGGAAAATCTTGCTTGACAAATCTGTTGGAATTCTTTGAAGAAGTAACTAAAGGAAACTATAGACCTGTTAGCCTGACATCAGTGGTTGGGAAGTTGTTGGAATTGATTGTTAGGGATGAGATTGCGGCGTACCTGGAGGTACATGACAAGATAGGCCAGAGCAACACTCACAACATGCTGGATGAACTCAGCAGGTCGGGCAGCATCCATGGAAACGATCAGTCAACATTTCGGGCCGGATCCCTTTGTCAGGACTGAAGAGGGAAGGGGCAGAGGCCCTATAAAGAAGGTGGGGGGGAGGGTGGGAAGGAGAAGGCTGGTAGGTGCCAGGTGAAAAACCAGTAAGGGGAAAGATAAAGGGGTGGGGGAAGGGAGGCAGGAAAGGTGTAGAAAGAATAGGGGAAATCACAATGGGTAGTAGAAGGAGGCGGAACCATGATGGAGGTGATAGGCAGCTGGAGGAGGGGGCAGAGTGACAGGGATAGGGGAAGGGAGGGGGAGGGAATTACCGGAAGTTGGAGAATTCAGTGTTCATACCAAGGGGCTGGAGACTACCTAGACGGTATATGAGGTGTAGTCTATTTTCTAAATGGAGAGAAAATTTTAAAAATGGAGGTGCTAAGGGACTTGGGAGTCCTTGTGCAGGATTCCCTAAAGGTTTATCTGAAGGATGAGTTTGTGGTGAGGAAGGTGAATGCAATGTTAGCGTTCATTTCAAGAGGACTAGAATATAAAAGCAAGGATGTAGAGGTGAGGCACTGGTGAGGCTTTATTGTGAGCAGTTTTGGGCCTCTTATCTGAGAAAGGATGGGCTGAAACTGGAGAGGGTTGAAAGAAGGCTCAGAAAAATGAAGAGCGTTTGATGGCTCTGGGCCTGTATTCAGAAGAATGAGAGGTGACCTCATTGAAACCTATTGAATGGTGAAAGGCCTTGATAGAGTGGATGTGGAGAGGATGTTTCCTATGGTGGTAGAGTCTAAGACCAGAGGACACAGCCTCAGAATAGAGGGGCATCCTTTTAGAATGGAGATGAGGAGTAATTTCTTTAGCCAGAGAATAGTAAATCTGTGGAATTTTTTGCCACAGGCAACTGTGGAGGCCAAGTGTTTATGTATATTTAAGGCGGAGGTTGATAGATTCTTGATTGGTCAGGGCACGAAAGGATATGGGGAGAAGGCAGGAGATTGGGGCTGAGAGGAAAATTGGAGCAGCCATGATGGAATGGTGGAACAAATTCGATGGGCCAAATGGCCTAATTCTGCTCCTATATCTTCTGGTCTTATGGACCTTGTGGCCTATAATTTCCTGGTTTATGTTAGAGCCTTTTTTTAAACAGTGGAACAACATTAGCTATCCTTCAGTACTAAGGATGATTTAAATATCTCTGCTAAGACCCTGGCAACATCTATGCTTGTCTCCCGTAGGATCCGAGGGAACACCTTGTCAGGCCGTCGGGATTCATCCACCCTGATTTGCCTCAGGGTAGCAAACACCTGCTCTGTAATCTGTACAGGGTCTGTGAAGTTGATGCCACTTTCCCTCACTTCTATAGGCTCGCAAATAAATACAAATGTAAAGAATTCATTTGCCATCTCCCCCAGCTGTTTTGGCTTTACACATGGATTACCATTCTGGTCTTCCAGAGGACTAATTTTGTCCCTTGCAATCCTTTCGCTCTTAACATATCCGTAGAATCCCTTAGGATTCTCCTTCACTTTGTCTGCTAGAGAAACTTTATGCCTTCTTTTAGCCCTCCTGATTTGTTTCTTAACTGTTCTCTTGTATTTCTTGTACTCCATAAGCACCTCATTTGTTCCTGTCAGACTATATCTGCTATGTAAGGACATCAATATCTCCAGTAAACCAAGATTCCCTACACTTGCTATCTTTACCTTTATTCTGAAAGACACAAATAAGCTTAGTCCTCTCAAAATTTCGTTTTTGAAAGCCTCCCACTTTCCAAGTACACATTTGCCAGAAAATAGCCTGTCCCAATTTACACTTAGACCATAAGACCTCGGAGCAGAATTAGGCCATCTGGCCCATCGAGTCTACTCTGCCAGTCAATCATGGCTGATCCTTTCTTTCTCTCTTCCTCCTCAACCCCAGTTCCTGGCCTTCTCCCCGTAACCTTTGATGCCATGTCTAATCAAGAACCTATCGATCTCTGCCTTAAATACGCCCAACGACCTGGCCTCCACAGCTTCATGTGGTAACAAATTCCACAAATTCACCACCCTTTGGCTAAAGAAATTTCTCAGGATCTCTGTTTTGAAAGGGCGTCCCTCTATCCTGAGGCTAGGCCCTCTTGTCCAAGACTCTCCCACCATGGGAAACATCCTTTCCACATCTACTCTGTCTAGGCCTTTCAACATTCGAAAGGTTTCAACGAGATCCCCCCTCATCCTAATGAATTCCAGCAAGTACAGACCCGAGCCATCAAATGTTCCTCATATGATAACCCTTTCATTCCTGGAATCTTCCTTGTGAATCTCCTCTGGACCCTCCCCAATGCCAGCACATCTTTTCTTAGATGAAGGGCCCAAAAACTGTTCACTGCCTCGCCAGTGCCCATAAAGCCTCAGCATCACATCCTTGCTCATTTCTGATATCATCAAAAGTTGCCTTTCTCCAATTTAGAAACTCAACCCACAGACCGGACCTATCTCTTTGTAGGTTTACTTTGAAACTAATAGCATTGTGGTCACTGGATGCAAAGCGTTCCCCTTCACAAGCTTCTGACACCTGGCCTGTCTCATTCCCTATTAGCAGATCCAGTATCACACGCTCTCTCATTGGGACTTCTACGTACTATAAAGGGAACTTTCCCAAACACATTTGGCAAACTCTATCCCATCTAGTCCTTCTACAGTATGAAATTCCCAGTCAATATGTGAAAAGTTAGAATCAACTAGTATAACAACCTTATGTTTCTTACAACAGTCTGTGATCTCTTTACAAATTTGTTCCTCTAAATCCCTCGGACTGTTAGTTGGTCTGTAACATGGCCCCAATAACGTGGTCATACCTTTCTTATATCTCAGTTCCACCCATAACGCCTCACTAGCCAAGTTCTCCAGTCTGCCCTGACTGAGCAATGCCAAGACATTTTCCCTGACTAGTAACGCCACACCTCCTCCTTTAATCTCTCCCACTCTGTCACATCTAAAACAACGGAACCTTAGAATTAGGGTTGGCAACTGTCCAGTATTAGCCGGGACATCCCGGATATTGGACTAAATTGGATTGTCCCATATGGGACTGTCCTTGTCCCGTATTTGCCCCGCTAAGGTAGAGTGTTCCTATGAAACCGTTCCTAAGCCGAAATGGCGTAAAGCGAAGAAACAATTACCATTAATTTATATGGGACAAATTTTTGAGTGTTCCCAGACCCACAAAAATAACTTACCAAATAACACATAAAACCTAAAATAACACTAACATATAGTAAAAGCAGAATCGGGAAGATTAAGCCAAAACCGATTTGTAGAAAAAAAAATCGGCACGTACACGCATGCGCACATGGGTGCCTGCGTAAGGCTTCATGGTCATGGTAGTCTTTCTCCGGGTAAACACAAGTGTCCCGTATTTGACTGTTACTCTTGTCCCTTATTTGGGAGTGAGAAAGTTGGCAACCCTACCTGGAATATTGAGCTGACAGTAATGCCCTTTTGTAACAAAGTCTCACTAATATCTATAATGTCATAATCCATGCCCTGAGCTCATCTGCCTTTCCTACAATACTTCTTGAACTGAAATATACACAGCTCAGGACACTAGTCACGCCATGCTCAGCCTTTTCATTCATGACTTTGTCTAAGGTTTTACCAACATCTGTCTCCACAACCTCTCCACTAACTGTTCTGGCACTCTGGTTCCCATCTCCCTGCAACTCCAGTTTAAACCCCACTGTGTGGCATTAACAAACCTTCCTGCTAGGATAGTTGACCCACCGAGTCTGCTCCACCATTCGATCATGGCTGATTCATTATCCCTCTCAACCCCATACTCCTGCCTTCTCCCTGTAACCTTTGATGCCCTGACTAATCAAGAACTTGTCAACCTCCACTTTAATATACCCAATGACTTGGCCTCTGCAGCCATCTGTGGCAAAGAATTCCACACAATCACCACCCCCTGGCTAAAGAAATTCCTCCTCAACTCCATTCTAAATGGATGTCCCTCTATTCTTAGGCTGTGCCGTCAGATTCTAGATTCACCCACCACTGGAAACATCCTCACGTTCAATCTCTCTCAGCCTTTTCTAGATTCTGTTCTGTTCCTTACAGGAGGCAGGTTGTAATCCAGGGAACGTGGAAGATGACACTAAAAGTAAGGGTGGGAAGGAGAACTATGTTGATAAAATTCTCTACACATATGACAAAGGGTACATTGTGGACTCACCTCCTTTTTACCATTCAGAATGCTCCGACCTTCGATAAATGCGTCTCCCCCACTCACGTTCACGTCACCTGTTAGAATTTTGAAGGTGGTTGTTTTTCCAGCACCATTTAACCCCAGCAATCCAAAACACTCGCCTCTGCTGACTGCCAAACTAATCCTGTTCACAGCAATCGTGGACTCCTTCCCGGGGTAGACCTGTGAAGCACACAGCAAAGATTAGCAGTGCTCAGGACCAACCCTGTACCACGCAACTCTCTTTGAGCCGAACCACTGCCCCTTCCCACCATTGTCAACCCTCAAGAAAGCACCCTCCCCTCTGGGAAAGGCAGGGAGGTTCCTGGATGGGCAAAAGGACCGTGAGGAGCAGACAACGGGAGTCAAGTGGGTGGCACTGCAGCGCAGAGGTTAGCACAACACGATTACAGCACAAGCTGTAAGATCAGGGTTTGATTCCTGCTGCTGCAGTTGGAGTAAGGAGTTTGTATGCTCCCTGTGACCACGTGCGGCTCTTCCCACATCCCAAAACATGTGATTAGGGTTAATCAGTTGTGGGCAATGTCGGTGCTGGAAGCATGGCAACACTTGCAGGCTGCCCCCAGCACAATCTTCGCTGATTTCATTGACACAAACGACACATTTCACTGTATGTTTTGATGTACATGTGTGACAAATAAAGCCAATCTTTAATCTTCAACACACGCGGGAACCAGGATAATTACAGAAAGCTCAGCGAACTTACAAAAAGAAATAAAGTAGGGTGGAAGGTGAAATGTTTAAGGGGAACCTGATGGGGAACTTCTTCATTCAGAGGGTGGTGAGAGTGTGGAACGAGCTGCCAGCAAAAATGGTGGATGCAGGTTCAAGTTCAACATTTAAGAGAAGTTTGGACAAGTACGTAGATGCGAGGGGTAAGGAGGGCTAGGGTCCGGGTGTAGGTTGATGGGATCAGTTTGGCATGGACTCAATGTGGTCATGCTCCATGACTCAGTGTTAAAGATCAGTAAGGGATTTTAGCCATTAAAGCTCTAGTTAATCATTTACTGTTATCTTTGGGTAAAGGTATAAAGTATCATGTCAGGAGGTTGAGACTCTCCTGGAGGCCCGTTGAGTAAACAAAGATTTTGAAATTTCGTATTTGCAGCTTCTGTGCATTCGGTTTCAGTCACAATGTCCACAGTAGAACAGTACAGATCCAGTAGTTCAGTGCAGTTGCTGCACGTCTTGTATCAGGAATGGGACTTGTGATGCACTTACCTTGGACAGCTCCTTTAACACCAGAGGTTTGTCCAGCTGTATGGTTGGTGATTCCTCTATTTTCATGCGCTCCACCATAACATCATCGTCTTCCACAGTATGCGGGGCCGTGGCATCTATAATCGGAGCCTAAAAGAAGACAGCAATGCAACTGAATCACTCTCTCCAATCATCAGTCACATAGCACTACAGCACTGAAACAGGCTATTCAGCCCATCTAGGCCATGCCAGACTATTATTCTGCCTAGTCCCATTGACCTGCACCTGGACCATAGCCCTCTACACCCCTCCTATCATGTACCTATTCAAACTTCTCTGAAATGTTGCAACTGAACTCACATCCACCACTTCTCATTCCTCACTCTCAGTGCCTGGAATGAAGTTGTTCCTCCTCATGTTCTCCTCAACTATTTCACCTTTCACCCATAACCTATGACTTCTAGTTCTAGTCTCACGCAACCTCAAGTCTGCTTGCATTTATCCTATGACCCCTCATAATCTTGTAAACCTCTATCAAATCTCCCCTCATTCTCCTACGTTCCAGGGAATGAAGTCCAAACCTATTCAATCTTTCCCTATAACTCAGGTCTTCAAGTCCTGGAAACATCCTTGTAAATTTTCTTTATATTCTTTCACTCTTATTGACATGGCCTCGATGGAGTGGATGCAGAGAGGATGTTTCCGATGATGAGAGTGTCTAGGACCAGGGGGCACAGTTTCAGTGTACAAGGACGTCCCTTTAGAACAGAGATGAGGAGGAATTACCTCAGCCAGGTGGTGGTCAATTCATTGCCTCAGACGGCTGTGGGGGCCATGTCATTGGGTATGTTCAAAGCAGACGTTCATAGGTTCTTGATCAGGATATCAAAGGTTATGGGGAGAAGGCACACGAATGGGTTCTTTCAATCTTATCAGTATCTTTGGTGTAGGTACGTGACTAGAACTGCAAACAACACTCCAAATTAGACGTCACCAACATCTTCAACATAACATCCCAACTCCTGTACTCAATACTTCGAGTGATTAAGAGCAATGTGCCAAAAGCTTCCTTTATGATCCTATCTACATGTGACACCATTTTCAAGGAATTATGGATCTGTATTCCAAGACCCCTCAGTGCCCTACTACTTAATGTGCCCTCCCAAAGTGCAACACCTCACGTTTTCCTGCATTAAGTTCCACCTGCTGTTTTCAGCCCAGTTTCCCCATCCGGTCCTGATTCCTACTGCAAGCTGTGATAGTCCTCCTTGCTTGGTGTCATCCACAAATTTGCTGAGGGGTTTTGTCACTTTGTACCACAATGGAAGACAAACATTGACTGTTAATAACTGGTTATTCCCACTTTATGTACTCACCAGCTTCTTCCTCCAGAAGGTACGACGGATACAACTGGACAACATTCTGAAAACACTGAACTCAACAAGGAAAAGAAGAGCCACGAATACCAGTCCTTGGATTGCCAGGGCGGCAATGATCCGGCCAATGCCTGGGTGTTCCCAGGAAAAGTAATTCATTTGGTAGGTAATGTCTGTGAATGGTTAATAACGCATAGGGTATCAGACATGGCAGCTCCAGAACATCTTCCAATCATTACAGAACTAAACTCGTTCTGACGCCTTGAAAAGCTCCTGGATTCTGAGACGGGGGAATGGGTGGGGAAGGGCTGTGAGCGAGAGGTGAAGGATGAACATTGAGGATGAGATGCTGGGGGGAAAGCATGGTGGTTTAGAAATGGTACGGTAGTGTAGTGGTTAGTACAACACTTTACAGTGTTGGCTGTAACACCGGGCTTCAATCTCCACTGCTATCTGTAAGGAGGTCGTACATTCTCTACACGACTGCGAGGGTTTCCTCCAGTTTTCTCCCACATTCCAAAATCATACAGGTTAGGGCTAGCCTGCTCCACCATTTCATCATGGCTGATCCAATTTCCCTCTCAGCCCAATCTCCTGCCTTTTCCCAGTGTCCCTTCAAGCCCTGACCAATCAGGAATCTATCAACCTCTGCCTTAAATATACATAAAGATTTGGCCTCCACAGCTGCCTGTGGCACAGAATTCCACAGATTCATCACCCTCTGGCTAAAGAAATTCTTCCTCATCTCCTTTCTAAAAGGACACCCCTCTATTGCCTTTGGTTTTAACCTCTTTCACCACAGGAAACCTCCACTCCATCAAAGGCCATTCACCACCGGATAGGTTTCAATGAGGTCACCCCTCATTCTTCTGAATTCTAGTGAACACAGGCCCAGAACCATCAGATGCTCTTCATACGACAAGCCATTTAAGCCCGAAAATGTCCGTTTTCTAATCAGCGAGAAAATCCAAAAATCTGAGAAGCACAGGGACTTGGGAGTCCTTGTGCAGACACCTTAATTTGCACACCCTTTCTAAGGTAAGGGGCCCAGACCTCACAATACTTCAAGTGAGGCCTCACCAGTGCTTTATAAACTCTCCAACATTACATCCTTCCTCTTATATTCTAGTCCTCTTGAAATGAATGTTAACACTGCATTTGCCTCCCTCATCACTACCAAGGGAATCATGCACAGCAACTACCAAGACCTTTTGTACCTCAGTTTTTTTTGTATTCTCTCCCACAATTCCCAATTCTATTCCATCTGCCATTTCTTTGCCAATTCTCCCAATCTATCCAAGTCCTTCTGTAGCCTCTCTTATTTCCTCAAAACTACCTGACCCTCCAACTATCTTCACATCATATGCAAACTTTTCAGCAAAGCCTTCAATTCCATCATCCAAATCACTGATGTATAATGCAAAAAGAATCGGTCCCAACACAGACCTGTGTGGACATGACTAGTCACCAGCAGCCAGTCAGAAAAGGCTCCCTTTATTCCCACTCTTTGCCCCTGACAATCAGCCACTGCTTTATCCATGCTAGAATCTTTCCTGTATTACCATGGGCTCGTAGTTTGTTAAGCAGCCTCATTTGTGGCACCTTGTCAAAGGCCTTCTGAAAATTCAAGTACACAACATCAGTCGATTCTCCTTTGTCTGTCCTGCTTGATACTTCTTCAAAGAATTCCAACAGATTTGTCTGGCAAGATATTCCCTTGAGGAAACCATGCTGACTATGGACTATTTTATCATGTGCATCCAAGTACCCTGAGACCTCATCCCTAACAATCAACTCCAACATCTTCCCAACTACTGAGGTCAGACCAACTGGCCTATAATTTCCTTTCTTCTGCCTCTCTCCCTTCCGAAAGAGTGCAGTGACATTTGCAATTTTCCAGTCTTCCGGAACCATTCAGAATCTAGAGATGCTGCCTGGCCTGCTGCGTTCACCAGCAACTTTGATGTGTGTTGCAACAGATAATTGATGCAGTTTTAAAGGCAAAGGGCGGGGTCACATCAAATATTGATTTCATTTAGTTATATTTGAAGTTTACTGCTCTTTATAGTATTTCTTTTGATATTTGGAAACTTTTCCTTTCATTATTTTTGAAAGCAAATTTGTTTCACAGAATTGTTTAACATGTGCCAAAGACTTTTGCATAGTACTGTATACAGCATATAAGCTGGGAAGCATTCTATGTTGAGTTGGAGTTTATAGCTAAGTAGGGGAGAATTGTGTATTTAATACTTCACTAATATTGTAAATATATTGGTTGATTAAGCATTCTTTGTTGTTTACATAATGCACTGCAAATTATATGTAAAAGCATGTAAATCACACGTCATCATGCCACCTCATCTTATGCATGTGCCTTGCTTAAAGTTAAAACAAAACTAAGCTACATTATTCCCAATTCTGTGTTTTTGCTTTCAATTAGTTTAATGTTTTGGAGTTAATAAACATAACAGTTCCCCTTATATATTTCACCACTCACTCTTAACCGATGCCCTCTAATTTTAGTCTCATCCAACCGCAGTGGAAAAAGCTTGCTTACATTTCTCCTATCAATACCCCTCATAATTTCATATACGTACCTCTATCAACTCTCCCCTAAAGGGAATAATATCTTAACTTCTTCAACCCCTCCCTATAACTCAAGGATGATCAGGAATGACCAGGGGATGTTAAAATCTGAATTCCCAGCGACACCTGTGTGAACGGAGGAAGTCTCAGATGCGAGGATAGATAACTTTGTGTTTCAATCAGACGTGACCATAGGCAAAGTGAGTCTATTGATCTGAAGTGTAGTCAGTCTCATCAGAAAGCAGGCTCTCCACTAGACAACTTTGGCCTGGCACGGGTAGTCAGAGGTAGTGATCACCTCTATTAACCACGGCATTGGACTGTACGACGTTGTCCAGGCAAGCATCTCCCAACCGGCTTGCCACCCCCATTCATCGTCCCTGACGTCTGAGGCAGGAGGGTATACTCACTGAATGTCTCACACAGATACTCGGCGACTGGGCTGCTGGTGCACACCCCGATCAGCAGGTAGTTCTGGTAAAACTCGCTTAAGCCATGCCCAAGGCAGTAATTGGGTAAAACCAAGAACACAGAGTCCAGAACCTTCGATAGGCTCATCAGGCCAAGCTCTGTAACAATGAAACAGGACAAGGAATTTACTGAGTTCCAAGGATAAGCCAGGAAATTATAGTGGGTACGTTATTGGAAGATATTCTTAGGAGCTGGATATACAAGTACAGTGGGCTCTGGTTAACCGGGACACATTGGACCATTACGTTTGGCCCAGGTAAACGGCGGCTGCAAATAGCCAAAGTTGCATGGAAATAGTTTAAAAGGTATAAAAACACAAACTACCATTTAACTAAGAAATAAATTATGTATTTACATGAAATACAGAACAAATTAGAACACTACAACTACTATAACAGTACGATAAAGCTGTTTATTAGTTTCTAATATAATGATGGAGGAATTTGACCCTATAGAACATTGATGAGGAAGAATTTCTTTAGCTAGGGGGTGGTGAAACTATGGAATTTATTACCACAGAGGACTGTGGAGGCCATCATTGGATATATTTAAAGCGGAGGTTGATAGGTTCTTGATAAGTCAGAGCGTCAAGGATTACGGGGAGAAGGCAGGGAACTGAGGTTGAGAGGGATAATAAATCAGTCAACATGGAGTGACGGAGCAGACTAGATGGGCCAAATCACTTGTGCTTTATAGTCTCATGACACTGCAGGCTGGCGGCCACAAACCACAGACCCGTTCAAAACAGTCTACTGGCATGTACCCCGGCACTCTCCCCGGACGTGTCGCCATTCTCCCGGTGCTGTCCAGAGCTGGATCCAAGACAGACAGAGTCTATGACCGTGTCCCCAGTGCAGATACGCCGTGCGTGCACGTGCTTCCCCTATCATTCTCGTCCAACACAATAGCGACTCTTCCCCCAGTCGTGTCCAGGGAGACAATTCCTGGAGTTCGAGTGGCACTTCAGCCCCACATTCCTGGTGTACAGTCACCTAGTATTGGGGAGCAGGGTGGGGTGCAGTCACCTGGGGGTTCTCCTGGTGGCATTGATTCAGGACCTGGTCGAAAGGACCATTCGTGGGTCTAGGGAGCGGGCAGTTGAGAGCGCTACCCAAGCCGGTTTACACTTGTGACTGGGGAGTGCTTGGAGCAGGAACACGCAATCATTATGGGTATAGTGGAGGATTCCTGGGAACAGTGAGCGTCCCAGGGAATTGACTGTCTTGTCGATGATCCTAGCCATAATTTAATTTGAAATCATTATCAGTATTGTAACCACTAATCTTTGTGTGTATTTTGTATTTGAATAAAGTTTTGTATGTTCAAAAAAAAGTGTCTACCCTTTGCTACATGGATGCACTATGTGGGGGGGGGGGTGCGAGTGACTTTGCCCAGACCCACGACAAAACACTGGGGGCAGTTTTCAGCAGGTTGGTGTCTATGGGCAGCAAGAAACCACAGTCAACGAAAATGGTGTGAAGGCAATCTTGTGACTCGGCTGGGGGACACAGAACAGGGAGCGGTGACCGGGCTGGCGGACACGGGACGGGGAGCGGTGACCGGACTGGCGGACACGGAACGGGGAGCGGTGACCGGGCTGGCGGACACGGAATGGGGAGCGGTGACCAGCTGGTGGACACGGGATGGGAACCGGTGACCAGCTGGTGGACACAGAACAGGGAGTGGTGACCGGCTGGGGGGCACAGGACAGGGAACGGTGACCGGGCTGGCAGACGCGGGACGGGGTGAGGAAGAGGTGACCGGGCTGGCGGACACAGCATGGGGTGAGGGAGAGGTGACCGGGCTGGTGGACACGGGACGGGGTAAGGGAGAGGTGACTGGGCTGGTGGACACGGTACAGGGTGAGGGAGAGGTGACCGGGCTGGTGGACACGGGGTGAGGGTGAGGGAGCGGTGACCAGCTGGGGGGCACAGGACGGGGTGAGGGAGAGGTGACTGGGCTGGTGGACACGGGATGGGGAGGGGGTGAGGTGACCGGGCTGGTGGACATGGGACGGGGTGAGGGTGAGGTGACCAGGCTGGTGGACACGGGATGGGGACCGGTGACCAGCTGGTGGACACAGAACAGGGAGAGGTGACCAGCTGGGGGGCACAGGACGGGGAACGGTGACCGGGCTGGCAAACACGGGACGGGGTGAGGGAGAGGTGACCGGGCTAGTGGACACGGGATGGGGTGAGGGAGAGGTGACCGGGCTAATGGACACGGGATGGGGTGAGGGAGAGGTGACCAGGCTGGTGGACACAGGACAGAGAGTAGCATCTGGGCTGATCTAGGACACAGAATGGGAGCAGTGACTGGGCGGTAATGGCATTCACTGCCATCAAAGCCCAACTTGTCCCTGCCACCTGTTGCCTACCTGAGCTAATCATGTTTGTCTCATTTTGATCTGAATCCCTCTAAACCCGTGTATCTGCCCAAGTCCCTTTAAATGTTACGACTGCCCCTGTGCTACCACTTCCCCTGGCAGCTTGCTCTACATCCCCACCATCCTCTGGGCAGATTTGCCCTCAAGTCCCCTTTCAATCTTTGCCCTCTCACCTTAACTTTGTGCCCTGGGAGAAAACTGGCAACCTATCTCATCTATACTCATTAATCTTTATGACCTCAGCCCCAGCGATCAAAGCTCACACCTAGTCAGTCTCTCCTTAGAACTCAAGCCCCCCAGTTCCACTGACATCCTCATGGATCACTTCTGTACCCTCTCTAGATGTACAGCGGAGACCTTTGTAACTGGTTGCATCACCGTCTAGTACGGAGGGTCACTGCAGAGAATCGAAAGCTCCATCGTGGGCAGTAGTCTCAGTATCGCGGACATCGTCAAAAAGCAATCCCTCAAAATGGCGGCATCCATCATTAGGGACCCTCATCACCCAAGACATTCCCTCTTCTCTTCATTACCATCAAAGACAAGACACACACTGACTGTTCCAGGAATAGCTTCTTCATCAGATTTATAAATGGTCCATGAACCCATCGACACTACCTCACTATTTTGTTTTGCTCTCTTTATTCACTACTTTTTTCAAATAAACTTACTGTAATTCATGGTTTTTATATTATGCATCCCAATGTATTGTTATCCCAAAACAAGGAATTTCAAGGTGTGTGCCAGTGATGTTAAACCTGATTTGGATTCATCTTAATCACACCCTTCCCAGGTGGGTGACCAGAATTGCAGACAATACTCCCATTGCAGTCACGCCAACATCCTGTACGTGGAACATGATGTTCCAGCTCCTGTACTCAGCTTGCCTTCTGAGAATGAAACATGCCATACACCTTCCTGACTACCCTGTGTCAACACCTGAATGGAACTATGACCTGTACCCTCTCAATTCTGCAGATCTCCCCAGGGCCCTGCACACAGGATACTGTGTGTGTGTGTGTGTGTGTGTGTGTTTTGTGTGTGAGTGAGTGTGTGTGTGTGTGTGAGTGAGAGAGTGAGCATGAGAGAGAGAGACACACACACAGACAGACAGAGACACACCCACCCACACGACACCCCCCCCCCCGGGTTTAACTTCCCAAAACACGTCACTTTGCACTCTGAGTTAGACTGCACTGGCCTTTCCTTGGCCCACTTTCGCCAGCTGATGCAGACCCTGGATAACCCACCTCAATATCCACCACACCACCGATGTCACGAACCAACGTGGCCTGCCACTAACCACTGCAAATACTTTTCCCATCTGACTCATTCAGTGAGGATTGGGCTCAGGGAGTTGGTGATAGGGATGGGGGAAATGGTGATGGGTGGATGGTTATGATGGGACGGTGTGGGTGGGGGGGATGGGGATGGTGTGGGTGGTGGAGATGGGGATGGGGATGGGAATGGTGTGGGCGGGGAGATGGGAATGGGGATGGTGTGGGAGATGGGGATGGGAATGGTGTGGGTGGGGGAGATGGGGATGGGAATGGTGTGGGTGGGGAGATGGAGATGGGAATGGGAACGGTGTGGGTGGGGGAGATGGGGATGGTGTGGGAGATGGGGATGGGGATGGGAATGGTGTGGGTGGGGAAGATGGGGATGGGAATGGTGTGGATGGGGAGATGGGAATGGGAACGGTGTAGGTGTGGGTGGGGGGATGGAGATTCGTGATGGGAGTGGAACAATACATGAGCTGCTGCAGGAGGCATGGGACATGGTGATGTGGGGTGGGACAATGATGGAGATAGTAGCTGGGTTTGAACACGAGACACGAGAAGCGGATGAGGAATGCCAGGAAACAGCGACACCCACTCCCCCCACCCCCTCTCTGCACCTCACTCACTGACCTGGAATGTCCATGATCGTCACAGCGACAAAGGAGGCTGTGCCGGACAGGATGTTGGCGATGGTGACCGTTGTGTACGCTGTGGCTGTGCCGGTGAAGAGGTAATGGGTGAGGTACATGAGGGGGATGACAGACCAGCCATGGAGCACCAGCAGGAGCAAAATGTCAACGAGTTTCTCCTGGAAAGTGAACGGCTGCAGCCCTGCCACCTGGAACATCATCTGCGGAACAATCACAAACAGGTCCCTCGTCTCAGAGCCCCCTTTTGCACAGTCAGCCTGTGTAGTCAGTACCTGTGCCACAGTCCCACTCACCCCCACCCACAGCAGTCTCACTGCAGGGATCAGGGCCATCGTAACCGTCCCTGTTCCTCACGATATTCCCACATCCCAGGGATACAGAGTCCAAGCAGCAGGACAGTCACAGAACACTTCAGCACTGATCAGGCCCTTTGGCCCATCTAGCCCATGTCAAACCTTCATTCTGCCTACTCCCATTGACCCATACCCGGACCATAGCCCTTCATACACCTCCCATTCATGTACCTATCCAGATTCCTCTTTAATGTTGAAATCAAACCCACATCCATCACTTTCACTGCCAGCTCGTTCCGAGTGGTCCCCAACCCATGTTCCCCTTAAATATTTCGTCTTTCACCCTTAACTTATGACCTGCAGTTCTAGTCTCAGCCAAAAAGCCTGTTTACCTTTACCCTGTCTATACCCCTCATAGTTTTGTAAACCTCTATCAAATCTCCTTCATTCTCCAACACTCCAGGGAATGAAGTCCAAACCCATTTAACCTCTCCCTACAGCTCAGGTCCTCTAGTCCCAGCAACATCCTTGTAAATCTTCCTTGAGCTCTCTCGATGTTATTGATATCTTTCCTGTAGGTTGCTGAAGTTCACATAATTCTCCAAATTAGGTCTCACCAACTTCCAAGTTATTTACTCCAATGGGATAACCAAACATCTGGTCATATTACTGGGACTCACGGAGTGTTTGATGATAGGTGCCTTCTCTGTCCCATCCATTACCCCTCTGAATCCCCTCTGTCTGAAGTCACTAATCCTTTTTTGCACAATTTCTTTCATATTAGAATTAGAATTAGAATTCAGTTTGAAATAAGACCACAAGTAAGCCATTAGACATAGGAACAGAATTAGGCCATTTGGCCCATCGAGTCCGCTCTGCCATTCAATCATGGTTGATCCTATTTGCCTGTCCTCAGCCCCACTTCCTGGTCTTCTCCCTGTGTCCAATCAAGAACCTATCAATCTTTGCCTTAAATACCCCCAATGACCTGGCCTCCACAGCTGCCAGTGGTAACCACTTTCACAAATTCACAACCCTTTGGTGAAAGAAATTTCTTTGCATTTCTGTTTTAAAAGGGCGCCCCTCTATCCTGAGGCTGTGCCCTCTTGTCCTAGACTCCCCCACCATGGGAAACATCCTTTCCACATCTACTCTGTCTGGGCCTTTCAACATTCGAAAGGCCCCTCATCCTTCTAAATTCCAGTGAGTACAGACCCAGAGACATCCAACATTCCTCGTATGATAACACCTTCATTCATGGAATCATCCTCGTCAACCTCCTCTGAACCCTCTCCAATGCCAGCACATCTCTTCTTAGATGAGGGGCCCAAAACTGTTCAAAATGGTCAAGGTGAGGCCTCATCAGTGCCTTATAAAGCCTCAGCATTACATCCCTGCTCTTGTAGTCCAAACCTCTTGAAATGAACGTGAACATAGAATTTGCCTTCCTCACTATCAACTCTACCTGCAAGTTAATCTTTAGGGTGTTTTGCACAAGGACTCCCAAATCCCTTTGCATCTCAGATTTTTGGATTTTCTCCCCATTTAGAAAATAATTTCTACATTTATTTCTACTACCAAAGTGCATGATCGTGCATTTTCCAACATTGTATTTCATTGCCACTTTCTCCCAATCTGTCTAAGTCCTTCTGCAGCCTTCCTGTTTCCTCAACACTACCTGCCCCTCCACCAATCTTCATATCATCTGCAAACTTGGTAACGAAGCCATCTATTTCATCATCTAAATCATTGATATACAGCATAAAAAGAAGCGGTCCCAACACTGACCCCTGCGGAACACCACTAGTCACTGGCAGCCAACGGAAAAAGATTCTTTTATTCCCACTCACTGCTTCCCACCAATCAGTCAATGCTCTAACCACACCAGTAACTTTCCTGTAACACCATGCGATCTTAACTTGGTAAGCAGCCTTATGTGTGGCACCTTGTCAAAGGGTTTCTGAAAGTCCAAATATACAACATTCACTGCATCCCCTTTATCTATTCTCCTTGTAATTTCCTCAAAGTATTCCAACAGGTTCGTCAGGCAAGATTTTCCCTGAAGGAAACCATGCTGACTTTGTCCTATCTTGTCCTTTGTCACCAAGTACTCCATCACCTCATCCTTAACAATTGACTCTAACATCTTCCCAACCACTGAGGTCAGGCTAACTGGTCTATAATTTCCTTTCTGTTGCCTTCTTCCTTTCTTAAACAGTGGAGTGACATTTACAATTTTTCAGTCCTCTGGTATCATGCCAGAGTCCAATGACTTTTGAAAGATCATTACTAATGCCTCCACAATCTCTACTGCTACCTCTTTCAGAACCTTTGGATGCAGTTCATCTGGTCCGGGTGACTTATGTACCTTTAGGTCTTTCATCTTCTCCCTTGTAGTAGTAACTGCATTCACTTCCCTTCTCTCACAGCCTTCAAAATCTGACACACTGCTAACGTCTTCCACAGTGAAGACTGATGCAAAATACTCATTTAGCTCATCTGTCATCTCCTTGTCCCCCATTATTATTTGTAGTACTGTATTATGCGGAGTACTTCGCCATGTATTCAACTTGAGCCTGAGGCTCCGGAGGGTTCCTGTGCTGTGGAAGACATCCTGCCTCATCCCTGTACCGAAGACGCCGTGCCCCAGCGGCCTCAATGACTACAGACTGGTGGCATTGACCTCCCACATCATGAAGACCCTGGAGGGACTTGTTCTGGAGCTGCTCCAGCCTATGGTCAGGCCACACTTAGATCCCCTCCAGTTCGCCTACCAGCCCCGACTAGGAGTTGAGGATGCCATCGTCTACCTGCTGAACCGTGTCTACACCCACCTGCACAAGCCAGCGAGCACTGTGAGGGTCATGTTTTTTGACTTCTCCAGTGCGTTCAACACCATCTGCCCTGCTCTGCTGGGGGAGAAGCTGACAGGGATGCAGGTGGATGCTTTCCTGGTGTCATGGATTCTTGATTACCTGACTGGCAGACCACAGTACGTGTGCTTGCAACACTGTGTGTCCGACAGAGTGATCAGCAGCACTGGGGCTCCACAGGGGACTGTCTTGTCTCCCTTTCTCTTCACCACTTACACCTCGGACTTCAACTACTGCACAGAGTCTTGACATCTTCAGAAGTTTTCTGATGACTCTGCCATAGTTGGATGCATCAGCAAGGGAGATGAGGATGAGTACAAGGCGACGGTAGGAAACTTTGTCACATGGTGAGAGCAGAATGATCTGCAGCTTAATGTGAAAAAGACTAAGGAGCTGGTCGTAGACCTGAAGAGAGCTAAGATACTGGTGACCCCTGTTTCCATCCAGGGGGTCAGTGTGGACATGGTGGAGGATTACAGATACCTGGGGATACGAATTGACAATAAACTGGACTGGTCTAAGAACACTGAGGCTGTCTACAAGAAGGGTCAGAGCCGTCTCTATTTCCTGAGGAGACTGAGGTCCTTTAACATCTGCCAGACGATGCTGAGGATGTTCTATGAGTCTGTGGTGGCCAGTGCTATCATGTTTGCTGTTGTGTGCTGGGGCAGCAGACACCAACAGAATCAACAAACTCATCCGTAAGGCCAATGATGTTGTGGGGGATGGAACTGGACTCTCTCACGGTGGTGTCTGAAAAGAGGATGCTGTCCAAGTTGCATGCCATCTTAGACAATGTCTCCCATCCACTACATAATGTACTGGTTGGGCACAGGAGTACGTTCAGCCAGAGACTCATTCCACCGAGATGCAGCACAGAGCGTCATAGGAAGTCATTCCTGCCTGTGGCCATCAAACTTTACAACTCCTCCCTTGGAGGGTCAGACACCCTGAGCCGATAGGCTGGTCCTGGACATTTCATAATTTACTGGCCTAATTTACATATTACTATTTAACTATTTATTACTATTTTCTATTACTATTATTTCTATGACTATTACTATTTACTAATAGTAATATTACCATTACTATTTCTATTGCTACTTATTATTTATGGTGCAACTGTAACGAAAACCAATTTCCCCCGGGATCAATAAAGTATGACTATGACTTCTCCGCCATCATTTTCTAGCAGTTCTATATCCACTCTCATCTCTTATGTTTTACATACTTGAAAAAGCTTTTACTATCCACTTTGAGCAACACACAAAATGCTGGAGAAACTCAGCAGGCCAGGCAGCATCTATGGAAAAAAGTAAGTCGATGTTTCAGGCCGAAACCCTTTGTGACCCTTCCGGGCCAATATCCACTTTGATATTGTTCGCTAGCTTGCTTTCATATTTAATCTTTTCCCTCCTAATGATTCTTTTAGTTGCTCTCTGTAGGGTCTTAAAAGCTTCCCAATCCTCTGCCTTACCACTAATTTCTGCTTTGTTGTATGCCCTCTCTTTTGCTTTTACATTAGCTTTGACTTTCCTTGTCAACATGGATATACTGTTTTGCCTTTGGGTATTTCTTTATTTTTGGAATACATCTATCCTGCACCTTCCTCATTTTTCAAAGAAACTCACAGCATTGCTGATCTGCTGTCATTCCTAACAGTATTTCCTCCCTGTTCACTTTGGCCAACCCTTCTCTCACACCAATTTGTACTGTAATTGTAATTTCCTTTACTCCACTGAAATACTGCTATGTCAAATTTTACTTTCTCCTTATCAAATTTCAAGTTGAACTCAGTCGTATTGTGATCACTGACTCCTTCAGATTCTTTTACCTTAAGCTCCCTAATCACCTCCGGTTCATTCCAGTATAGCTGATCCCCTAGTAAGTTCAGCGACAAACTGCTCTAAAAAGCCATCTCGTAGCCATTCAACAAGCTCACTCTCTTGAGATTCATTTCCAACCTGATCCGTTGTAATCTGATCCACATCCCAGCTACTTTCAGGAGGCCTGTATATAACTGCCATCAGGATCCTTTTACCCTTGCAGTTTCTTAACTCAACTCACAAAGATTCAACATTTTTCAGTCCTATGGCACATCTTTCTACTGATTTGATGCCATTCTTTACCAGCAGGGTCACGCTTCCTCGTCTGCCTACCTTCCTATCCCTCCGATACAACGTGTACCCTTGGACATTCAGCTCCCAACTACAACCATCCTTCAGCCATGACTCAGTGATGGCCACAATGTCATACCTGACTATCATTAAAAGTGCAACAAGATCATCCACCTTATTTCTTATACTCCCTGCATGGAGATATAACACTTTGAGTACTGTATTTGCTCCCCTTTTTGAATCTGCATCCCTAATACACTGATGCTCACCCTGCCGGCTGTAATTTCGCCCTATCATCTGCCTGCCCTTCCTGATAGTCTGACTGCACGCTATCTTTGAACACAAGAACATAAGAAATAGGAGCAGGAGTCGGTCATCTGGCCCGTCGAGCCTGCCCCACCATTCAATAAGATCATGGCTGATCTGACCATGGACTCACCTCCACCTACCTGCCTTTTCCCCATAATCCTTAATTCCCCTACTATGAAAAAATCTATCCAACCTTGTCTTAAATATATTTACTGAGGTAGCCTCCACTGCTACATTGAGAAGAGAATTCCACAGATCCACCACTCTCTGGGAGAAGCAGTTCCCCCTCATCTCCATCCTAAATCTACTAGCCTGAATCTGGTGGAAGCAATTTTTCTGCCTCTATCTTATCTGTCCCTTTCATACTTTTATATGTTTCTATAAGATCTCCTCTCATTCTTCTGAATTCCAGCGAGTACAGTCCCAGATGACTCAATCTGTCCTCATAGTCTAACCCCCTCAAAGAACCATAGAACTATAGAAACTACAGCACAGAAACAGGCCTTTTGGCCCTTCTTGGCTGTGCCGAACCATTTTCTGCCTAGTCCCACTGACCTGCATACGGACCATATCCCTCCATACACCTCCCATCCATGTATCTGTCCAATTTATTCTTAAATGTTAAAAAAGAACCCGCATTTACCACCTCGTCTGGCAGCTCATTCCATACTCCCACCACTCTCTGTGTGAAGAAGCCCCCTCTAATGTTCCCTTTAAACTTTTCCCCCCTCACCCTAAACCCATGTCCTCTGGTTTTTTTCTCCCCTTGCCTCAGTGGAAAAAGCCTGCTTGCATTCACTCTATCTATACCCATCATAATTTTATATACCTCTATCAAATCTCCCCTCATTCTTCTACGCTCCAGGGAATAAAGTCCTAACCTATTCAACCTTTCTCTGTAACTGAGTTTCTCAAGTCCCGGCAACATCCTTGTAAACCTTCTCTGCACTCTTTCAACCTTATTTATATCCTTCCTGTAATTTGGTGACCAAAACTGAACACAATACTCCAGATTCGGCCTCACCAATGCCTTATACAACCTCATCATAACATTCCAGCTCTTATACTCAATACTTCGATTAATAAAGGCCAATATACCAAAAGCTCTCTTTACGACTCCATCTACCTGTGACGACACTTTTAGGGAATTTTGTATCTGTATTCCCAGATCCCTTTGTTCCACTGCACTCCTCAGTGCCTTACCATTAACCCTGTATGTTCTACGTTGGTTTGTCCTTCTCACACAGAGAGTGGTGAATCTGTGGAATTCTCTGCCACAGGAAACAGTTGAGGCCAGTTCATTGGCTATATTTAAGAGGGAGTTAGATATGGCCCTTGTGGCTACGGGGGTCAGGGGGTATGGAGGGAAGGCTGGTGCAGGGTTCTGAGTTGGATGATCAGCCATGATCATAATAAATGGCGGTGCAGGCTCGAAGGGCCGAATGGCCTACTCCTGCACCTATTTTCTATGTTTCTATGTCCTTCCAACGTGCAATCCCTCACACTTGTCAGTATTAAACTCCATCTGCCATTTTTCAGCCCATTTTTCCAGATGGTCCAAGTCCCTCTGCAGGCTCTGAAAACCTTCCTCACTGTCTACTACACCTCCAATCTTTGTATCATCAGCAAACTTGCTGATCCAATTTACCACATTATCATCCAGATCATTGATATAGATGACAAATAACAATGGACCCAGCACTGATCCCTGTGGCACACCACTAGTCACAGGCCTCCACTCAGAGAAGCAATTCTCTACCACCACTCTCTGGCTTCTTCCATCGAGCCAATGTCTAATCCAATTTACCACCTCTCCATGTATACCTAGCGATTGAATTTTCCCAACTAACCTCCCATGCGGGACCTTGTCAAAGACCTTACTGAAGTCCATGTAGACAATATCCACTGCCTTCCCTTCATCCACTTTCCTGGTAACCTCCTCGAAAGACTCCAACAGATTGGTCAAACATGACCTACCACGCACAAAGCCATGTTGACTCTCCGTAATAAGCCCCTGTCTATCCAAATGCTTGTAGATTCTGTCTCTTAGTACTCCCTCCAATAACTTACCTACTACTGACGTTAAACTCACCAGCCTATAATTTCCCGGATTACAACCAATCCTCCGGCACTTCACCCGTAGACAGCGATATTTTAAATATTTCTGCCAAGACTCCCGCAATTTCAACACTAATCTCCTTCAAGGTCCGAGGGAACACTCTGTCAGGTCCCGGGGATTTATCCACTAATTTTCCTCAAAACAGCAAGCACCTCCTCCTTTTCAATCTGTACAGTTTCCATGGTCTCACTACTTGATTCCCTCAATTCCATAGATTTCATGCCAGTTTCCTTAGTAAATACAGACGCAAAAAACCTGTTTAAGATCTCCCCCATTTCTTTTTGTTTCACACAAAGCCGACCACTCTGATCTTCAAGAGGACCAATTTTATCCCTTACAATCCTTTTGCTCTTAATATACTTGTAAAAGCTCTTTGGATTATCCTTCACTTTGACTGCCAAGGCAACCTCATGTCTTCTTTTAGCCCTCCTGATTTCTTTCTTAAGTATTTTCTTGCACTTCTTATACTCCTCAAGCATCTGATTTACCCCCTGTTTCCTATACATTTCATACAACTCCCTCTTCTTATCAGAGTTGTAATATCCCTTGAGAACCAAGGTTCCTTATTCCTATTCAATTTCCCTTTAATCCTGACAGGAACATACAAATTCTGCACTCTCAAAATTTCCCCTTTGAAGGCTTCCCACCTACCAATCATATCTTTGCCAGAGAACAACCTGTCCCAATCCACGCTTTTTAGATCCTTTCTCATTTCTTCAAATTTGGCCTTCTTCCAGTTCAGAACCTCAACCCTAGGACCAGATCTATCCTTGTCCATGATCAAATTGAAACTAATGGTGTTATGATCACTGGAACCAAAGTGCTCCCCTACACAGACTTCTGTCACTTGCCCTAATTCGTTACCTAACAGGAGATCCAATATTGCATCCCCTCTAGTTGGTCCCTCTATATATTGATTTAGAAAACTTTCCTGAACACATTTTACAAACTCGAAACCATCTAGACCCCTAACAGTATGGGAGTCCCAATCAATGTATGGAAAATTAAAATCCCCTACCACCACAACTTTATGTTTCCTGCAGTTGCATCTCTGGAATCAACCTGGTGAATCTCCTCTGTACTGCCTCCAAAGCCAGTATATTCTTCTTCAAGTATGGACACCAGAACTGCACACAATACTCCAGATGCATCTCACCAGTACCCTGTACAATTGCAGCATAACCTCCCAGCTCTTAAATTCAATCCCTCTAGCAATGAAGGCTAACATTCCATTTGCCTTCTTGACAGCCTGCTGCACCTGCAAACCAACCTGTTGTGATTCATGCACAGGCACTCCCAAGTCCCCCTGCACAGCAGCATGCTGTAATTTTTTACCATTTAAATAATAATCTGCTCTTTCATTTTTCCTTCCAAAGTGGATGACCTCATATTTACCAACATTGTACTCCATCTGCCTGGCCTTGCCCACTCAATTAACCTACCTATATCTCTCTGCAGACTCTCTGTATCTTCTGCACAATTTGCTTTTCCACTCAATTTAGTATCATCAGCAAACTTAGATACACTATACTTGGTCCCCTCGTCCAGATCGTTAGTGTATATTGTGAACAGTTGCAGGCCCAGCACCGATCCCACGGCACACCACTCACCACTGATTGCCTACCAGAGTAACATCCATTTGTCAAGCAGGACAAACTTACTTTTTTACCATCCATCCTATCCTGAGTCCCTTCACTCTGGTTCCCAACCCCCTGACAAACTTGTTTCAACCCTCTCAACAGCTCTAACAAACCTGCCCTCGAGTTCACGTGCAACCCGTCACTTTTGAACAGGTCATACCTCCACCCAGAAGAGATCCCAATGATTCAAGAACCTGAAGCCCTGCTCCCTGCACCAGCTTCCCAGTCACGCATTAATTCGCCAAATCATCCTGTTTCTACCTTCACAGGCGCGTGGCACAGGCAGCGATCCAGAAATTACTACCCTGGAGGTCCTGCTTCTCAGTTTTCTACCCAGCTCTCTAAATTCTCTTTTTAGGAACTCTTTGCTTTTCCTTCCCATGTCATTGGTACCAATAAGTATCAAGACACCTGGCTACTCTCTCTCCCCCTCCAAAATGCTGTGGGCACAATCTGACACACTACTGACCCTGGCACCTGGGAGGCAACATACCATTCGATCTGAATAGAGAGGGTCCTTACTGGCTTTACAGCTAACTGGGAGGGAGAGCACTGAGTCAACACGACGTGGGCCCTGACCACCTCTGGTATTAAAAGAACAACTTCAGACCCTAAGTAATCATCCTTCTCATAAACTCTCATTCTCACCTTTATCACTGCGCCCGAAGAGGCAGATGACAGTCTCCCTACATGATGGAAGAATTCTCTGTACAGAAGCTTCTCCGAATGATTGTTTTGATTGGTGTGGAAGTTCTCAAACCATCAATATACAATAATAGACAATAGACAATAGGTGCAGGAGTAGGCCATTCGGCCCTTCTAACCAGCACCGCCATTCACTGTGATCATGGCTGATCATCCACAATCAGTATCCAGTTCCTGCCTTATCCCCGTAAACTTTGATTCCGCTATCTTTAAGAGCTCTATCCATCTCTTTCTTGAAAGCATCCAGAGACTTGGCCTCCACAGCCTTCTGGGGCAGAGCATTCCATATATCCACCACTCTCTGAGTGAAAAAGTTTTTCCTCAACTCCGTTCTAAATGGCTTACCCCTTATTCTTAAACTGTGGCCTCTGGTTCTGGACTCACCCATCAGCGGGAACATGCTTCCTGCCTCCAGCGTGTCCAATCCCTTAATAATCTTATATGTTTCAATAAGATCCCCTCTCAGCCTTCTAAATTCCAGAGTATACAAGCCCAGTCGCTCCAATCTTTCGACATATGACAGTCCCGCCATCCCGGGAATTAACCTTGTGAACCTACGCTGCACTCCCTCAATAGCAAGAATGTCCTTCCTCAAATTTGGAGACCAAAACTGCACACAGTACTCCAGGTGTGGTCTCACCAGGGCCCTGTACAACTGCAGAAGGACCTCTTTGCTCCTATACTCAATTCCCCTTGTTATGAAGGCCAGCGTGCCATTAGCTTTCTTCACTGCCTGCTGTACCTGCATGCTTGCTTTCAGTGACTGATGTACAAGAACACCTAGATCTCATTGTGCTTCCCCTTTTCTTAACTTGACTTCATTTAGATAATAATCTGCCTTCCTGTTCTTACCACCAAAGTGGATAACCTCACATTTATCCACATTAAACTGCATCTGCCCACTCACCCAGCCTGTCCAAGTCACCCTGCATTCTCATAACATCCTCCTTACATTTCACACTGCCATCCAGCTTTGTGTCATCGGCAAATTTGCTAATGTTACTTTTAATTCCCTCATCTAAATCATTAATATATATTGTAAACAGCTGTGGTCCCAGCACTGAACCCTGCAGTACCCCACTGGTCACCGTCACCGCCTGCCATTCCGAAAGGGACCCGTTAATCGCTACTCTTTGTTTCCTGTCAGCCAGCCAATTTTCAATCCATATCAGTACTCTGCCCCCAATACCATGTGCCCTAATTTTGCCCACTAATCTCCTATGTGGGACTTCATCAAGGCTTTCTGAAAGTCCAGGTACACTACATCCACCGGCTCTCCCTTGTCCATTTTCATAGTTACATCCTCAAAAAATTACATAAGATTAGTCAAGCACGATTTCCCCTTCGTAAATCCATGCTGACTCGGACCGATCCTGTTACTGCTATCCAGATGTATCGTAATTTAATCTTTTATAATTGACCCCAGCATCTGCAGCTGGTTCCTTACCAGGATTGCACAACAGGGCACGAGGTAGTTCACGAGGTCCCAGAGGAGAGCCGAGAGCCAGAAGCTGCAAACGTGGATGGTACTAAGCAATTGCATGTGCTTGGATTTCAGACTGCGCTCCAATACCAGCAGGAGGGAGAAGCTGCTGGCTAGGAAAGCCATCCCATACATCAGGTTAAAGGACAAAGCAAAGCCAGTCTGATTCCTGTTCATTGACAAACAGGGAGTGAAGAGTCAGTATAAATCACCATTGGATCTGAGCACCCAGACTGACAGAAACCCTGTCCCAGCCCTGACTACACCACTCAGTACCACCCCCCACCCCAGCAGTCCTGTCTCCCCACTCACCATCACCATTCCCCCATCACCCAGACTGACAGAAACCCCGTCCCAGCCCTGACTACACCACTCAGTAACACCTCCCCACCCCAGCAGTCCTGTCTCCCCACTCACCATCACCATTCCCCCATCACCCAGACTGACAGAAACCCCGTCCCAGCCCTGACTACACCACTCAGTAACACCTCCCCACCCCAGCAGTCCTGTCTCCCCACTCACCATCACCATTCCCCCATCACCCAGACTGACAGAAACCCTATCCCAGCCCTGACTCACCACTCAGTAACACCCCCCACCCCAGCAGTCCTGTCTCCCCCCCACCATTCCCCCATCACCCAGACTGACAGAAACCCCGTCCCAGCCCTGACTCACCACTCAGTAACACCCCCCACCCCAGCAGTCCTGTCTCCCCCCCACCATTCCCCCATCACCCAGACTGACAGAAACCCCGTCCCAGCCCTGACTCACCACTCAGTAACACCCCCCACCCCAGCAGTCCTGTCTCCCCCCCACCATTCCCCCATCACCCAGACTGACAGAAACCCCGTCCCAGCCCTGACTCACCACTCAGTAACACCCCCCACCCCAGCAGTCCTGTCTCCCCCCCACCATTCCCCCATCACCCAGACTGACAGAAACCCCGTCCCAGCCCTGACTCACCACTCAGTAACACCTCCCCACCCCAGCAGTCCTATCTCCCCCCTCACCATTCCCCCATCACCCAGACTGACAGAAACCCCGTCCCAGCCCTGACTACACCACTCAGTAACACCCCCCACCCCAGCAGTCCTGTCTCCCCCCTCACCATCACCATTCCCCCATCACCCAGACGGACAGAAACCCCGTCCCAGCCCTGACTACACCACTCAGTAACACCTCCCCACCCCAGCAGTCCTATCTCCCCCCTCACCATTCCCCCATCACCCAGACTGACAGAAACCCCGTCCCAGCCCTGACTACACCACTCAGTAACACCCCCCACCCCAGCAGTCCTATCTCCCCCCTCACCATTCCCCCATCACCCAGACTGACAGAAACCCTATCCCAGCCCTGACTCACCACTCAGTAACACCCCCCACCCCAGCAGTCCTGTCTCCCCCCTCACCATCACCATTCCCCCATCACCCAGACGGACAGAAACCCTATCCCAGCCCTGACTACACCACTCAGTAACACCCCCCACCCCAGCAGTCCTGTCTCCCCACTCACCATTCCCCCATCACCCAGACGGACAGAAGCCCCTTTCCAGCCCTGACTACACCACTCAGTAACCCCCACCCCAGCAGTCCTGTCTCCCCCCTCACCATCACCATTCCCCCATCACCCAGACGGACAGAAACCCTATCCCAGCCCTGACTACACCACTCAGTAACACCCCCCACCCCAGCAGTCCTGTCTCCCCCCTCACCATCACTATTCCCCCATCACCCAGACTGACAGAAACCCCGTCCCAGCCCTGACTACACCACTCAGTAACCCCCACCCTGGCACTCCTGTCTCCCCCCTCAGCATTTCCCCATCACCCAGACTGACAGAAACCCCAACACAGCCCTAACTACACTGCTCAGTTACCCCTCCATGTCCTCTCCCACAGCTGCAACGACCAGTATCCCAGCCCCTCAATTACCCTCGGACACCCGAACTAACCAAGATCCCTGTATCCAGCCTTTGAAGGGAATACCGCTCCCAGATTGGCATTGATAGACCAACCAGGGGCCGACTCAGGTCTGGGAGAGACGTCCCTTTGGAACAATGGTTGTTGAAGAGCTACACTCCCCAAGGGACAAAGAATGCCAGAGGTTTCTAGTGGAAGTGATATCCTAATCCTACTGTACTCAGCATTAGTTACTGGTCAGGAAACTGGGAGTGGGAATAAACATGTCATTTTTGATTTGGGAGGCTGTAATGACAGCTGTTCCACAGCTGAAAGGCTCAGGTATCAGATCTCAAACATCTCTAATGATATAATAATAGGCTGGCACACTGGCGTAACGCCTCACAGTGTGAGAGATCGTTGGCGTAATGTTTTACAGTGTGAAAGATCGCTGGCGTAACGCCTCACAGTGTGAGAGATCGTTGGCGTAACGCCTCACAGTGTGAAAGATTGTTGGCGTAATGTTTTACAGTGTGAGAGATCACTGGCGTAACGCCTCACAGTGTGAGAGATCACTGGTCGGGGTTCAAATCCTGCTGCTATCTGTTAGGAGTTTGTACGTCCTCCCCCTGACTGCGTGGGTTTCCTCCAGGTGCTCTGGTTTCCTCCCACAGTCCAAAGACATGGAGGTTAAAGTTAGCAAGTTGTGGGCATGCTTCGTTGGCTCTGGAAACATGGCAACACTCTGGGCTGCCCCAGCACAGTCTCGCTGATTTAATGTGATGTAAACAATGCATTTCACTATATGTTCTAATAAAGGTGTGACAAATAAAACTAATCTTTATATCCTTTGATTCATATTTAGATGTGGAGAGGAAACACAGAGACCAGGACAGAGACAGATGAAGTGACGAGGAGGAGGTAGCAGATAAACCCAATATGGAGACTGTACTCTTTTGTAGAGTGGAGCATTTACAAACTGAGACTAGGCTGCTGTGACTGTTCGACACCCACCTCCATGTTGCTGTGAGAATAGTTACAACATAGAACAGTACAAACCTTTTACCCTAGTCCAAGATCAATCAACCCTTCCCTCCCACATGGCCCTCTATTTTTCTATCATCCATGTGCCTATCAAATGTTCTGAATGTATCTGCCAGAACATCTGCACATTCCCTGTGTCTGTGTGTGTGTGTGTGTGTGTGTGTGTGTGTGTCGGTGTGTGTGTGTGTGTCCTGTGTGTGTGTGTGTCCGTGTGTGTGTGTGTGTGTCCTGTGTGTGTGTGTGTCCGTGTGTGTGAGAGAATTTCCTCTGGGTGCTCTGGTTTCCTCTCACAGTCCAAAGACGTACCGGATAGTTGGTTAATTGGTCATTGTACATTGTCCCACGATTAGGCAAAGGTTAAATTGGTGGACTGCTGAGGGGACAGCTCAAAGTGCTGGAAGGGCCGTTTCCATTTTGTATCTCTAAATAAATAAATTGAAAATAAAATAATTGCCAATACACACTCATTCAGCTGGTCCAAGGCCTCCTCTGTAACGTTGCGGGGCTGGGGGTAGTTGGTGGTGCTGATCGCTGCTTCTGGCCCCGCCAGCATCTTGAACAGGGCATTGTCCACCAGCATCAGAGAGGTTGCAGGGGTGTGGAAGGCCAGGTTATTAAACAAAGCTTCAATCCGAACACCTGATCTGGTGCTTTGGAAAGAAGCGCTCACTAAAATGTCTGCGTTAAGCGTTGATCCTTTCTTCACAGAATCACTGAGCAGATAGTTTATAAGATCACCTGAAAGAAATGTTGCGAGAAACTGAGAGATACCCCCACAACAAAAAAAAACACAGGCATCACTGCAAATCTCTGCCTGGCTTCCCTTCTTCCCTTCATTTACAGTCCACTGTCCTCTCCATTGTCTTCAGCCCTTTGCCCCTACCACCCCCTCGACCTACAACTCCCCCCTCTGCATTGTAAACACCTCTAACTACTCTATAATGCTATCTGCATCGGAAATACATTAAACACAAGACCATCAAGTGTAGGAGCAGAACTAGGCCATTCATTTGCACTTCAAGCTTACTTTTTATATAGTTCTTTATAATTGTTGAACTTTTTGTGCATGTCATGCCAACACACAACAAATTCCTAATAGATGTAAATATATATGGTGAATAATGTTCATCCTATCACAATTGAATCGTGATTCCCAGTCTCTCCCTCCCTCACCTACTAATCAGCCCCCTCACCTGGATCCACCCATCACCTGCCAATCACCTGGATCCACCCATCACCTGCCAATCAACTCCTCACCTGGATCCACCCATCACCTGCCAATCACCTGGATCCACCCATCACCTGCCAATCAACTCCTCACCTGGATCCACCCATCACCTGCCAATCAGGCCCCTCACCTGGATCCACCCATCACCTGCCAATCAACTCCTCACCTGGATTCACCCATCACCTGCCAATCACCTGGATCCACCCATCACCTGCCAATCACCTGGATCCACCCATCACCTGCCAATCAACTCCTCACCTGGATCCACCCATCACCTGCCAATCAGGCCCCTCACCTGGATCCACCCATCACCTGCCAATCAACTCCTCACCTGGATCCACCCATCACCTGCCAATCAACCCCTCACCTGGATCCACCCATCACCTGCCAATCAACCCCTCACCTGGATCCACCCATCACCTGCCAATCAACCCCTCACCTGGATCCACCCATCACCTTGATCCATTCATCACTGCTGGATCCACCCATCACCTGCAAAATCTCACACGTCTAACTCAGTACTCACCCTTGACGTGCTTGGGCTTTGCAAGTTGTTCTGGGAGCAGCCCCTCGTACACCTGGGCCAGTTGCACTGCCAGGCTGGAGTTACCATCCACAGAGTAGGGGACAATGCTGGAACCGTACTTGCGGAGAGTCAGGTTTAGAGGGGGCGAGTCCTTGGGTCCTGGAAATGTCTTGGCTACAATCAGCGCGCAGCTAGCGAAAATAAGCGGGATCATAAACTGGGCTGCGATCACCTTCCAGTTCCGCCAGCTGTAGGTAGCTCGCTTCAGGAACATAGCGTAAAACTGCTGGAAGAAGAGTCTCGCCTGCAGCAGACAGAGCATAGGAGGTAGACCAGATCATTCACAAAGACATCGACCCCAGCCACGCGGTATCAGCTTTCCATTCGCCAAGCACAGAGCATGGACACCGGGCTCAACAATGTTCTGTGATGGTACCTGCTTTTGGGTATTTGTAACTGTGCAAATGACTTGCATGTAACCTGTCCTGGTCCAACCACATAGACCATAAGTATAGGAGCAGAATTAGGCCACTTGGCCCATCGAGTCTGCTCCACCATTTCATCATGACCACATAGACACTACACCCGAGGAAGCTCATTAACACCTCTGTTTCTTCAAGATGCTGAAGTAATTAGGCACGTCCCTATCGACTTTTACCCATTTTTAATCGATGCACCGTAGAATGCATCCTGTCTGGATGATCCGTACTTGGTAAGGGAACCGTTCTGCTGTGACTAAAAGGAACTGCAGAGTGTGCTAACATGATGGCTGAATCAACCTCCCCTCCGTGTCCCTGTCTGCACTTCTCAGAGCGTCAGCAAAGCAGCCAGCACGATCAAAGAGCCCACCCACTCTCGACATTCTCTCTTCTCCCCTCGCCTATCAGGCAGAAGGTACAAAAGCATGAAATCACCTACCACCAGGCTCGATGACAGCTTCTATCCCACTGTCATTACACTACTAAATGGTCTCCTAGTACAGTACAATGGACTCTTGACCTCACAACCAACCTTACTGTGATCTTGCCCCTTATTGTCTGCCTGCTCTGCACTTTCTCTGTAGCTGTGACCCTTTATTCTGCATTCTGTTACTGTTTTACCTCAATACACTGTGGAATGAAATGATTGGCATGCAAAACTTTTTTTCCACTGTACCTCAGTACATAAGACCTAGGAGCAGGAGTTGGCCATCTGGCCCATTGACCCTGCTCTGCCATTCATTAAGATTGTGACTGATCTTGCCATGGACTCACCTCCCCTACCTGCCCTTTCCCCAGAACCTGTAATTCCTTACTATGCAAAAATCTATCAGTACCTTAAATAGATTTAATGAAGTAGCCTCCACTACCTCGCTGGGCAAAGAATTCCAGAGGAGATTCCCTCCTGTCTGGGAAAAACAGTTTCTCTTCATCTCCATTCTAAATCTATTCTCCCAAATCTTCAGGTTGTCCTCTCGTTCTAATCTCATGTACCAGAGGGAACAACTTTCCTGTCTCTATCGCAACTATACTTTTCAGAATGCTTTGTTTCACTAAGATCCTCTTTCATTCCCCTGAATTCCAGTCAGTATAGTCCCTGGAAACGCAATCTCTGCTCAGGGGCTCACCCCCACCCCATCTCCAGAATCAACCTGCCATCTCCAAAGCCAGTCTATCTTTCCTCGAGTAAGGGGACCAGAAGTGCAGGCAGTAGTTAGGAAAAGGGAGAAGGTTCTGAAGAGAGAATTTAGGGAGCTCAGGATTGCTGCCTGTGCAACATGCCAGCGAGGGCAAGAATAGGATGAATGCATGGCTGAGGAACCAGTTCAGGAGACAGGTCTTCTAGATTACTGGGATCTCTTCCGGGGAAGGCATGGGATAGTTATACCCGATCCTGAAGGGCACCAACATTCTTTCGGGCAGGTTTGCTAGAACTGTTGCGGGGGGGGGTGTTTAAACTAATTTTGAGGGTGGTGGGAACCAGAGTGATAGAGCTAAGGATGGGGTAGTTGGTATACAAGCAAAGGCAGTCTGTAGTAAGATTGTCAGGCAGGACAGGCAGATGACAGGGCAAAATTGCAGTCAGTGGGATGAGTTGCAGTGTAACATAGAGACAAAATTGAAAAGGCTGATGAATACAGGACTGAAGGTGTTATATTTGAATGCATGTAGTGTATAGAATAAGGTAGATGATCTTATAGCACAGTTAAGAGCTTGACAGGTATGATGTTGTGGGTATCACTGAGTCGTGGCTGAAAGAAGATCATAGTTGGGAGCTTAAGAATCCAAGGATACACATTGTGTTGTGAGGACAGGCAGGAAGGCAGAGAGGGTGACGTAGCCCTGTTGGTAAAAAATGAAATCAAATCATTAGAAAGAGGTGACATTGTATTGGAAGATGTAGAATCCTTGTTGGCACAGTTAAGAAGCTACAAGGATAAAAAGACCCTGATGGGAGTTACCATGCCAATAAAAAGTATTCTGGATTGGGTGCTGTGTAATAAACTGGATTTGATTAGGAATCTTAAGGTAATGGAACTCTTAAGAAGTGGTGATCATAATAAAATTCTCCCTCAATTTGAGAGGGAGAAGCTGAAATCAGTATTACATTAGAGTAAAGGGAATTACAGCAGCACAAGGGGGGAGCTGGCTAAAATTGATTGGAAGGGGAACACTAGCAGGGATGATGGCAGAGCAGTAATGGCTGGAGTTTCTGGGAGCAATTTGGAAGGTGCAGGATATATACATCCCAAAGAGGAAGAAGTATTCTAAAGGCAGGATGATGCAACTGTGGCTAACAAGAGAAGTTAAAACCACATAAAAGAAAAAAAAGAGGGTATATAATAGAGCAAAAACCAGTGGGAAGTTAAAGGATTGAGAAGCTTTTAAAAACAAACAGAAGGCAACTAAAAAAGCCATAAGGAGGGTAAAGGTTAAATATGAAAGTAAGCTAGCTAATAATATTAAAGAGAATAGTAAATGTGTTTTTCAGGTATATAAAGAGTAAAAGAGAGACAAGAGTAAATATTGGCCCACTGGAAAATGACGCTGGAGAGGTAATAATGGGGGACAAGGAAATGGCAGATGAACTGAATAAGTATTTTGCATCAGTGTGGAAGACACTAGCAGTACGCCAGAAGTTCACAAGTGTCAGGGGGCAGAAATGAGTGCAGTTGCTATTACTAGGGAGAAGGTGCTTGGGAAACTGAATGGTTTGAAGGTGGATAAGCCAACAAAACCAGATGGACTACACTCCAGGGTTCTGAACGAGATGGCTGGAGAGATTGTGGAGATATTAGGAATGATCTTTCAAGAATCACTAAATTCTGGAATAGTTCCAGAGGACTGGAAAATTGCAAATATCACACCACTCTTCAAGAAGGGAGAGAGACAGAAGAATGGAAATTATAGGCCAGTTAGTCTAACCTCAGTGTCTGGGAAGATGTTGGAGTCCATTGGAAAGAATAATGTTTCAGGGCACTTCGAGGCACATATCAGGCCAAAGTCAACATCATTTCCTCAAGGGAAAATCTTGCAAGGCAAATCTGTTGAAATTCTTTGAGGAAATAACAAACAAGATACACAAAGAAGATTGGTGGATGTTGTGTACTTGGATTTTCAGAAGGCCTGTGACTTGTTAATGCTTACCAAGCACCATGTGATTGGCAGGAGGCAAAGAGTGGGAAAAACTAGAGCCTATTCTAGTTGGCTGTTTCGCAGGGGTTGCTATTCGGACCACTTCTTTTTACATTGGCGATCAATCACTTGGATGGTGGAATTGATGGCTTTGTGGCCAGGTTTGCAGACAATTTGAAGATAGACTGGGCCAGGTTGAGGAAGCAGGGGACTGCGGAAGGACTTAGACAAATTAGGACAATGCAAAAAGAAGAGGCAGATGGAATACAGTGTCGGGAAGTGTATGGCCATGCACTTTGGCAGAAGGAGTAACAGCATAGACTATTTTCTAAATGGGGAGAAAAGGATTCCCTAAAGGTTAATTTTCAGGTTAAGTCATTAATGTGGAAGGCAAATGCGATGTTAGCATTCATTTCATGAGGACTAGAATATAAAGGCAAGGATGTAATATTGAGACTTTATAAAGCACTGGTGAGGCCTCACTTGGAGTATTGAGAGCAGTTTTGGGTCCCTTATCTGAGAAAGGATGTCCTGGCTCGCCTCCAATCCCTGGTCAGATCAGCCCTCGGCCCTCTGCAGTCTGCATACCAGGTGCACATTGGGGTCAACGATGCTGGCATCTACCTGCTGAACAGAGCCAACTCCCATTTCAATAAGAGGGCAGCACTGTCTGGATCATGTTCTCAAGTGCCTTCAATACCATGCAGCCCTCATTGCTGGGGAAAGCCCTGTTCAACGGAGGTTGGCACTTCCACTGTATCCCGGGTGTTGGACTACCTGACTGGCAGACCAGTTTGTGCAGCTTCAGAGCTGTGTGTCAGACATGACTATAAGCAACACTGGAGCCCCACAGGGGACTGTACTGGTCCCCTTCACGCTTATCCTGTACACCTCAGACTTTAGGTACAACACTGAATCGTGTCATCTGGAGAAATTCTCTGATGATGCAGCAATAGTTGGATGTATAAAGGGAGGACGGGAGGATGAATACAGGGTCCTGGTGGAGGACTTTGTCAAATGTGCAAGCTGAATCATCTGCAGCTCTGCCATTTCTTTGCCCGTTCTCCTAATCTGTCCAAGTCCTTCTGTAGACTCTCTACTTCCTCAAAACTACCTGTCTCTCCACCTATCTTTATATCGTCTGCAAACTTTGCAACAAAGCTATCAGTTCCATCATCCAAATCATTGCCATACAACGTAAAACAAATCGGACCCAATGTAAACCCCTGAGCAGCACCACTAGTCACCGGCAGCCAGTCAGAAAAGGCTCCCTTTATTTCCACTCCTTGCCTCCTACCGATCAGCTACTGCTTTATCCATGTGAGAATATCCCGTAATACGATGGGCTTGTAGTTTGTTAAACAGCTTCATGTGTGCAATCTTGTCAAAGGCCTTCTGAAATCTAAGTACACAACATCAACTGATCGTCCTTTGTCTATCCTGCTTGTTGTTTCTTCAAACAACTCCAACAGGTTTGTGAGGCAGGATTTTTCCTTGAGGAAACCATGTTGACTATGGCCTATTTTATCATGTGCCTCCAAGTGGAGTCATCTTTAATAATCAATTACAACATCTTCCCAACCACTCAGGTCAGACTAATTGGCCTATAATTTCCTTTCTTCTGCCTCTCTCCCTTCTTGAAGAGCAGAGTGACACTTACAATTTTCCAGTCCTCCAGAACCATTCCAGAATTTAGTATTCTTGAAAGATCATTACCTATGCCTCCACAATCTCTTCAGCCACCTCTTTCAGAACCCTGGGATGTAGTCCATCTGGTCCAGGCTATTTATCTACCTTCGGACCGTTCACTTCATGCCCCCGACACCTGGAACTTCCACCATATTTCTAGTGTTTTCCATAGTGAAGACTTACTCAGTTCATTCACTATTTCATTGTTCCCTATTACTACCTCTCCAGTAGGCCAATATCCACTCTCATCTCTCTTTTACACTTTATGCATCTGAAGAAACTTTAGGTATCCTCTTTAATATTATTGGCTAGCTTACTTTGTATTCCATCTTTACCTTCTTAATTACTTTTTACTTGCCTTCTGCTGGTATTAAAAGCTTCACAATTCTCTAACTTCCCCCTAATTTTTGCTCTATGATATGCCCTCTCTTTGGCTTTTATGTTGGTTTTGACTTCCCTTGTTAGCCACGGTTGTGTCAACTTTCCTTTAAATACTTATTCCTCTTTGGAATGTATATATCCTTTGCCTCCCAATTTGCTTCCAGAAATTCCAGCCATTACTGCTCTGCCATCATCCCTGTCAGTGTTCTTTTCCAACCAATTCTGGCCAACTTCTCTCTCGTGCCTCTGTAATTCCCTTTACTCCACTGTAATACTGATACATCTGACTTTAGCTTCTCTTTCTCAAGTTTCAGGGCAAGTTCGATCATAGTAAGATCACTTTCTCCCAAGGGTTCATTAAGCTCTCTAATCAATTCTGGTTCATTGAATAAAATTGAATCCAGAATAGCTGATTTTCTGCCTAGCTATGCCTGCCTTTTTGTTGGCTTTGTGGAACAATCCATGTTCCAAACCTATACTGGTATCTGTCCCCCACTTTTCCTTCGCTACATCAACGACTGCATTGGTGCTGCTTCCTGCACGCATGCTGAGCTCGTTGACTTTATTAACTTTGCCTCCAACTTTCACCCTGCCCTCAAGTTTATCTGGTCCATTTCCAACACCTCCCTCCCCTTTCTAGATCTTTCTGTCTCTGTCTCTGCAGACAGCTTATCTGCTGATGTCTACTATAAGCCTACTGACTCTCACAGCTACCTGGACTATTACTCCTCTCACCCTGTCTCTTGCAAAAATGCCATTCCCTTCTCGCAATTCCTCCGTCTCCACCGCATCTGCTCTCAGGATGAGGCTTTTCATTCCAGGACGAGGGAGATGTCCTTTTTTAAAGAAAGGGGCTTCCCTTCCTCCACCATCAACTCTGCTCTCAAACACATCTCTCCCATTTCACGCACATCTGCTCTCACCCCATCCACCCGCCACCCCACTAGGAATAGGGTTCCCCTGGTCCTCACCTACTACCCCACCAGCCTCCGGGTCCAACATATTATTCTCTGTAACTTCCGCCACCTCCAACGGGATCCCACCACTAAGCACATCTTTCCCTCCCCCAGCTTTCTGCTTTCCGCAGGGATCGCTCCCTATGCGACTCCCTTGTCCATTCGTTTCCCCCCTCCTTCCCACCGATCTCCCTCCCAGCACTTATCCGTGTAAGCGGAACAAGTGCTACACATGCCCTTACACTTCCTCCCTTACCACCATTCAGGGCCCCAGACAGTCCTTCCAGGTGAGGCGACACTTCACCTGTGAGTCGGCTGGGGTGATATACCGTGTCCGGTGCTCCTGATGCGGCCCTCTATATATTGGTGAGACCCGACGCAGACTGGGAGACCATTCCACTGAACACCTACGCTCTGTCCACCAGAGAAAGCAGAATCTCCCAGTGGCCACACATTTTAATTCCATGTCCATTCCCATTCTGACATGTCTATCCACAGCCTCCTCTACTGTAAAGATGAAGCCACACTCAGGTTGAAGGAACAACACCTTATATTCCGTCTGGGTAACCTCCAACCTGATGGCATGAACATCGACTTCTCTAACTTCTGCTAATGCCCCACTTCCCCCTCGTACCCCATCCGTTATTTATTTATTTATTATCATTAATTTTTTTTCTTTTTCTCTCTCTCCTTTATCTCCTTCTGTCCCTCTCACTATACCCCTTGCCTATCCTCTGGGCTTCCCCCCTCTCCCTTTTCCTTCTCCCTGGGCCTCCTGTCCCATGATCCTATCGTATCCCTTTTGCCTATCACCTGTCCAGCTCTTGGCTCCATCCCTCCCCCTCCTGTCTTCTCCTATCATTTTGGATCTCCCCCTCCCCCTCCCACTTTCAAATCTCTTACTAACTCTTCCTTCAGTTAGTCCAGACGAAGGGTCTCGGCCTGAAACGTCAACTGTACCTCTTCCTAGAGATGCTGCCTGGTCTGCTGCGTTCACCAGCAATTTTTATGTGTGTTGCTTGAATTTCCAGCATCTGTAGATTTCCTCGTGTTTAGCTGATTTTCTAGTGGGCTCAACCATGAGCTACTCTAAAAAGCATTTCATAGGCGCTCTGGAATCCCCCCCACCCCCCCCACCCCCGTAATCCAGCACCAACCTGATTTTCCCAACCTACCTGCATATTGAAGCCGCCGTGACTGCTGTAACATTGCCCTTTTTACCCCTTTGGCATGCATTTTCTATCTCCCATTGTAATTTGTAGGCCACATCTTTACTACTGTTTGGGGGTCTGTATACAACTCCCATCAGGGTCTTTTACCTTTGCAGTTCCTTTGCTCTCTCCACAATGATTCAACACCTTTGGACCTTCTGTCACCTCTTTTTAATGATTTTATTTCATCTTTTACCAACAGAGCAACGCTGGCCCCTCTGCCTCTCTGCCTGTCGCTTCGACACCATGTATCGTGGGACACTAAACTCCCAACTATAATCTTTCAGCCATGATTCAATGGTGCCTACAACATCATATCTGCCGATCTGCAACTGTGCCGCAAGTTCACCCACCTTATTCCATATTCTACACTCATTTGGAAACAACACTCAGTAGTATCTGATTCTTTCAGTTCTGGAATATTGTTATTAGACATCACAATCAGATCAGGTTTGTTATCATTGGAATATGTCATCAAAGTTATTTGTGGCAGCAGGGACAGTCCAATGCACAAAAAATACTATAAATTAGAATAAGAATCAGAGGATAGAGAGAGAGAGACAGGCACAGAGAGGCAGAGTGTTGTAAACAGTGAGCTGGTGTTAATAGAGTGCTCAGTGTGAGAGCCAGCTCAGGGATACGTGCACTTACCCCGGTGTTGGGTTTGACAGTGGAGAGGTCGAGGGGTTGACTTTGCTCAGCGGTCCTGGGGTTGCCCATGAGGCCGTCCAGAATGGCGGTCTCCCTGACGGACCGGGCACTCACCTTGCGTTCATGCTGATACTGCAGTGGCGGAAGCTGAATAGCCCGGTCCACGCTGGCGTCCGCCAGCTTGCCCACCCTGTGACGGAAACCTCAGGGTTACAGGGACAGAGACAATGGAAGCAGCAGTGTGGGAAGTGGTCAGGAAATCAGCACTGGATGGGTGGGAGAGTTATGGGAGTTGTGGAAGGGAGGGTGGGGAGACATGGGATAGGGGTGCAGCAGAAGGGCCAAGCAGACGGGGTGAAAGCAGAGGGAGGGGGAGTGAGGCAGTCTGGAACAATACAGCATAGAAACATGCTAAACTGTTATTCTGCCTAGCCCCATTAATGTGCACCTGGACCATCGCCCTCCATACCCCTGCCATCTATGTACTTGCCCAAACTTCTCTTAAATGTTGCAATAAAACCCACATTCACCACCTGCCCCAGTAGCTAGTTCCACACTCTCACTGTCCTCTGAGTGAAGAAATTTCCCCTCATGTTCCCCTTAAACTTTTCACCTTTCAGCCTTAACCATGACCTCTAGTTGTAGTCCCACCCCACCTCAGTGGAAAAAGCCTGCTTACATTTACCCTATCTATAACCCTCATAATTTTGCATAACACTATCAAAACTCTCCTCATTCTTTTCACTCTAGGGAGCAAAGTCCTAATCTATTCAGCCTTTCTGTATAACTCAGGTCCTCAAGTCCCAGCAACATCCTCGTAAATTTTCTCTGCACTCTCAATCTAAGCTGAAATGGCACCAGCGAACAACACGACCAACGACGACAGTTCACTAAAGTACTTCTTTTACCTCTTCTTCTACCAAATATGATTCTACTGCTAAACTGCGTGCAACTGAAACCTGTGAATTACATTTTGATGATGTGTTTTTGAGCCGACTGATTGTTTGTTGTCTCCAAGGGAATTCGGTGAACTTTCGAGCGGAGTGTGCAGCCCGGAGGCCCGGAGACAGGCCCACAATCAACCCCATTGCATCTCTCTGACTGAAGCATCAAGGGTGTGAGCCCACGATCGACTCCACAGTATCTATGTGAATAATGCGTTGAGGGGGAGAGCCCATGGTCAACTCCGTTGCTTCTTTCTGACTGAGGTGTCAAGCAAAGTTGAAGTTGACGAGGAAGAGCAGAGGAGGAGCGGGTGTTCAGTGCCATCTGACTGCAATTGGCCAGTCTTCCTCTCCCTCTCTCCTGCTGCTGTCGGGGGGAAGCTCAGGGGTCTTAGGATTCACGTTGCAAGGATTGATCAGCGAGCTCTGTTGCTGTGGACTCATTTTGGGGAACTCCAAGGTTCATATTGCATGTGAAACTGGATTCTGGTTACTATTTTTGGCCGGATTGATCGGGGGTGAACGGTTAAGTCTGGCTCCGTTGGGTCAGGCAGCTAGAACTGAATATTTCTAGTTTGATGTTGATATTCCACGTGCTGTTCGTTTGCTTTTGGCCATTTGCGCAGTTTGTTCTTTATCGTGTTGGGGGTTGAGTGTTCGTTTAGGAACAGGTTCCGTGGTGCCTCTTGTTAATTGGCTGCCTGTGGGACGATGGATTTCAGAGTTGTATTCTGTACACATACTTTGATAGTAAATGTACTTTCAATTTTTTATATCTTTTCTGTAGGTAGGTGACCAAAACTGCACACAATACTCCAAATTAGGCCTCACCAACCTTTTCCACTTTGTTCCATAAGATATTGGGTTATTCGGCTGATTGTAACTGCTTCGTCATTCAATCATGGTTGATTCTTTTCAACATCGTTCTCCTGCCGCCTACCTGTAACCTTTAACCACCTTTGCAATCAAGAACCTATTAAACCCTACCTAAAGTGCACAGTGACCTGCTTCCACAGCCGTGTATGGCAACAAATTCCACAAATTCAACAGCCTCTGGCTAAAGAAATTCCTCCTCATCTCTGTTCTAAATGGACGTCCCTCTATTCTGAGACTGTCCTAGATTCCTCCACTATAGGAAGCATCCACTCCACATCCACTCTAGGCCTTTCAATATTCCATAGGTTTCAATGTGATCACTCCCTCAATCTTAAAAACTGTAGTGAGAACGGGCCCAGACTCATCAAAAGCTCCTCATTCATTAACCCTTTCATTCCTATTATCATTCTTGAGAACTTCTCCTGGGCCCTCTCCAGTGACAGCAAATCCTTTCTTAGATACGTGATCCAAAACTGCTCACAATACTCCAAATACAGTCCAACCAATGCCTTATAAAGCCTCAGCATTACACCTGTTCTTTTATATTCTTTCGTCCTCTCAAAATGAATGTTAACGTTGCATTTGTCTTTCTTACCACTGACTCAACCTGCAAATTAACCTTTAGAGACCTTGAAACAGAATTCCAAAGTCCCTTTACATCCCTGATTTCTGAATTTTTCCCTCATTTAGAAAACAGTCTCCACTCTTATTCTTCCTACCAAAGTGCATAATCGGACTTTTCCTTACTCCATCTGAAATTTGTTTACCTACTCTTCTTACCTGTCCAAGGGCGGCAGGCTCCCTGCCTATGTGACTCCACGTGTCCTTAGTAAAGGTAAAATAGTATTCCAAGGCAAACACTACAAGCTCACCTCAGGAACACCTCTTCCATGGTTGTGACGGAGGCGCCATAACTTGCAATTCCCAGTTCCTCCCGTCTTTGCTCCAGTTCCGAAAAGAGGGCCTCAAACCTGTGGATGAAAGGTGTAGGCGTACGAATGTCCTTGCAGAAGCAGCAAACCCCCCATACGGTAAGTGTGTGAAAGATAGGAGCAGGTTTTCTTCTTGCTCCGTGGTGTCAGGGATGGTTTTCGTCAGGCATGATCCCAATTTTCTCCAATACCTCTAATGGCTGGAAGTCCATCAGCCTCGGTTACTTCCACAGGAGCTAATGGTAGGTCCCTGTCAACCCTTCCCAATACTTGTAGCTTCAATCCTACTGTTATAAGATCATTGAATTCAGATTCAGGATCTTGAATGGTTCCCTAATATAAGATGGACTGTTGACCTCCAAATCTACCTTGTGTGATCTTGCAACTTATTGTCTGCCTGCACTGCACCTTCTCTGTAACTGTTGCACTTTATTTATTTATTTAGAAATACAGTGTGAAACAGGCCCTTCCAGCCCACTGAGCTGCCCCACCCAGCAACTCACGATTTAACCCTAGCCTAATCACAGGACAATTTACAATGACCAATTGACCTACTAACTAGTAGGTCTTTGGATTGTGGGAGGAAAGCCACAGGATGTACATACAAACTTTCTTACAGAGGATGCCAGGAGTCACCTCTGAAGTCCAATGCCACGAGCTGTAATGGCAGCACACTAACCACTACCCTACCACGGCACCCGGTCTGAAATTGCACCACTGCAATAGTGTGATCTGTATGGACGGTGGACGAGACAAGCTTTTCACTGTATCTCAGTAGATGTGGCAATGATAAACCAATTCACCAATTAATCCAGCAGTAAAATGACAAATTTCCCTGAATGCTCCAATGTACATGAGATATACAAATATGAACCAGTTACTGTGAGGAGATGGACTGCAGACACACACACACACGTGCACATATCACAACATGCATGCACATTTCACACATTTAATAAATATACAAGTGCACACATACATGTTTGATACAACATGACCCCAGATACATGCATGAACACTGACACAGTTCCAGCAGCAGAGTGTTCTAGAGGGTTGATTTACCCTGCAGGCTCACACTCAGAATGTGCAGTCACACAGACTGGAGACCCCCATGCTCTACCTGACAGTGTATTCATTCGGTAGGAGAAAGGAGAGCTCTGCACCAACATTGGTCTGTTGGGTAGCCCCGGGGACAAAGCTCTGGACGAGACGGCTGATGTTCACGGTATTACAGTGAGGCTCCTTGACGATCACCATGCGGTATCCAGCTCCTGCATAACACACACATATCACACTCACCTTAAATGTCTACAAGGATCGAAGGTTAATTTTACTTGCCGTAAACGGTACTGTGCAAAAGTCTTAGGGGGCACATGTACAAAAAAGGACGGGTTACACCTGAGCCCAAAGGTGTCCAATATCCTAGCGGGCAGGTTTAATAGAGTTGTTAGGTGGGGTTTAAACTAATTTGGCAGGGAGGTGGGAACCCAAGTGACAGGGCTGAGGAAGGGGAAAACAGAAATAAATCAAAGATAGCATGCAACAGAGATGATAGAAAGGCCAGGCAGGAGATGAGGCATAATCACAGCCGGTGGGATGAGTTACAGGGCAATAGAGACGTGGTGCAGTTAAACAGAAAGCAACAAGTACTGGACTGAAAGTGTTGTATTTGAATGCACGCAGCATAAGAAATAAAATGGACAATCTTGAAATTCAGCTCCAGATTGGCAAGTATGACACCGTGGCCATCTCTGGAACTTGGCTAAAGGATGGCTGCCATTGGGAGCTGAACATCCAAGGATATACGGTGTATTGGAAAGATAGGTTAGTAGGCAGAGGGGGTGATGTGGCCCTGTGTATAAGAAATAATATTAAATCATTAGAAAGGGATGACATAGGATTGGAAGGTGTAGAGTCCCTATGCGTTGAGTTAAGAAATGGCAAGGGTAAAAGGACCCTAATGGCAGTTGTATACAGGCCGCCAAACAGCAGCTGGATGTGGATTACAAATTACAGCAGGGGATAGAAAAGGCGTGTCAGAAGGGCAGATGTGTTTAATGACATTTTTAATCTCTCCTTCTCCCAGTGTAGAGTGCCCTCCTGCTTCAAGTTATCCACCATTGTTCCTGTACCAAAAAAGACCAAGGTAACATGTCTGAACGACTGGCATCCTGTCACACTCACCTCAATAATAGCAAATGCTTAGAGAGGCTGGTCAAGGATTACATCTACAGCATGCTACCACCCACACTGGACCCCCTACAATTCCCCTACCGACACAACCGATCGACAGACGACACAATAGCCACAGCTCTACACACCGTCCTTACACATCTGGAGAAGGATGCTTATGTGAGAATGCTGTTCTTGGATTACAGTTCAGCATTCAACACCATAATTCCCTCCAGTCAGGTCACTGGTCTGAGAGCTACTGGTACCATGTAACCCAGTACTACCTGTTGCATGGTCGAGTGGTCAGCGACTAAACCGGCTCCCCCACCAGGCTTGCCTGGTGAGGAGGGTGGCTAGACATCCTGCAGGATGAAAAACAAGATCTGTCAAAGGGCAGATGAACCCTCTCGTAGGGTCAATGGTCATCTAGCAAACACGTGCCATGAAGCGTGGAAAAGGCATCCCTTGCATCGAAGCTTGGTCTGGCCATTCACTGCAACAGAACTTCCCCCAGCCATCTTGGACCCCATCATGCTGCTGGATCCGGGAGGGGATGGCGAGAGGGTGGGTCTGGACCTGTGCAACCCCCTACTCACCTAAAATCCACTCACACAAACACTCTTCCTTTCTGAGGAGTGGGGTACCACCCTACTAACTGACTGAAAGGAACCATCATCATCCTATGGGATGGATAGCCAGAGAGAGGTGCGGGGGGGCGGGGGGGGGGACCCTCCAGCCTCGACAAGAAGCTCAGAGACCTCGGCCTTGACCCTGCCTTGTGCAGCTGGATCCTGGACTTCCTGTCAGATCCCCAGCCGGTTGTAAGAGTGAGCTCCCTCATCTCCAACCCTCTGACTGTCAATACAGGAGCCCCTCAGGGCTGTGTACTGAGTCCCCTCCTTTACTCTCTGTATACCCATGAATGTATCGCCACCCACAGCTCCAATCTGCTAATTAAATTTGCCGATGACACTACATTGATCGGCCTTATCTCAAACAATAACGAGGTGGCCTACAGGGAGGAAGTAATCTCTCTGATACAGTGGTGTCAAGAAAACAACCTCTCCCTCAATGTAGCAAAAACAAAGGAGCTGGTTGTGGATTACAGGAGGAATGGAGACAAGCTAGCTCCTATTGACGTCAATGGATCTGGGGTTGAGAGGGTAAACAGCTTCAAGTTCCTTGGCATCCTCATCACCGAGGACCTCACGTGGTCTGTACACACTAGCAGTGTGGTGAAAAAGGCACAACAGCACCTCTCTCATCTCAGACGGTTGAGGAAGTTTGGTATGGGCCCCTAAGCCTTAAGAACTTTCTATAGGGGCACAATTGAGAGCATCCTGACTAGCTGAATCACTGCCTGGTATGGGAACTGTACTTCCCTCAATCGCAGGACTCTGCAGAGAGTGGTGCGGACAGCCCAGCGCATCTGTCGATGTGAACTTCCCACTTTCCAGGATATTTACAAGAACAGGTGTATAAAAAGGGCCTGTAGGATCATTGGGGACCCAAGTCACCCCAACCACAATCTATTCCAGCTGCTACCACCGGGAAGCGGTACTGCAGCATAAAAGCCAGGACCAACAGGCTCCGGGACAGCTTCTTCCACCAGGCCATCACACTGATGAACTCACGCTGACTTGAGTGTACTCTATATTACATTGACTGTGCTATTTATTATAAATTACTGTAAATTACAATCTCAATGGCTCTCCACATTAGACCACCTGGACAACACAAACACCTACATCAGGATGCTGTTCATCGACTATAGCTCAGCAATTAATACCATCATTCCCACAATCCTGATTGAGAAGTTACAGAACCTGGGCCTCTGTACCTCCCTCTGCAATTGGATCCTCGACTTCCTAACCGGAAGACCACAATCTGTGTGGATTGGTGATAACATATCCTCCTCGCTGACGATCAACACTGGCACACCTCAGGGGTGTGTGCTTAGCCCACTGCTCTACTCTCTGTATACAAGTACAGAGGAAATGTCAGGGGGAAGTTTTTTTACACAGAGAGCGGTGAGTGCGTGGAATGGGCTGCCGACAACGGTGGAGGCGGAAACGATAGGGTCTTTTAAGAGACTCCGGGATGGATACATGGAGCTTAGAAAAATAGAGGGCTATGGGTAAGCCTAGGTAGTTCTAAGGTAAGGGCAATTTCAGCACAGCTTTGTGGGCCGAAGGGCCTGTATTGTGCTGTAGGTTTTCTATGTTTCTACACATGACTGTGTGGTTAGGCGTAACTCAAATACCATCTATAAATTTGCTGACGATACAACCATTGTTGGTAGAATCTCAGGTGGTGACGGGAGGGCGTACAGGAGTGAGATATGCCAACCAGTGGAATGGTGCCACAGCAACAACCTGGCACTCAGTGCCAGTAAGACGAAAGAGCTGATTGTGGACTTCAGGAAGGGTAAGATGAAGGAACACATACCAATCCTCATAGGGGGATCAGAAGTGGAGGGAGTGAGCAGCTTCAAGTTCCTTGGTGTCAAGATCTCTGAGGATCTAACCTGGTCCCAACATATCGATGGAGTTATAAAGAAGGCAAGACGGTGGTTATACTTTATTCGGAGTTTGAAGAGATTTGGTATGTGAACAACTACACTCAAAAACTTCTATAGATGTACCATGGAGAGCATTCTGACAGGCTGCATCACTGTCTGGTACGGGGAGGCTACTGCACAGGACCTAAAGAAGCTGCAGAATGTTGTAAATCTAGTCAGCTCCATCTTGGGCACTAGCCTACAAAGTATCCAGGACATCTTTAGGGAGCGGTGTCTCAGAAAGGCAGCGTCCATTATTAAGGACCTCCAGCACCCAGGGCATGCCCTTTTCTCACTGTTATCATCAGGTAGGAGGTACAGAAGCCTGAAGGCATACACTCAGCGATTCAGGAACAGCCTTTTCCCCTCTGCCATCTGATTCCTAAATGGACATTGAAGCTTTGGACACTGCCTCACTTTTTTAATATACAGTATTTCTGTTTTTTCACATTTTTAAAATCTATTCAATATACGTAATTGATTTACTCATTTATTTATTATTTTTTCTCTCTCTGTTGGATTATGTATTGCACTGAACTGCTAACAAATTTCATGTCACAGGCCGGTGATAATAAACCTGATTCTGATTGCACATTGCACATTTAGATGGAGACGTAAAGGTTTTTACTCCTCATGTATGTGAAGGATGTAAGAAATAATGTCAATTCAGTTCAATTCAATGTCATGGTAATCGCTGGGGATTTTAACATGAAAGTGGATTGGGAAAACCAGAGCAGTCCTGGATCTCAAGAGAGGGAATTTGTAGAATGTCTAAGGGATGGCTTTTTAACGGATTGTTGTTGAGCCCACGGGGGGATCAGCCGTGCAGGATTGAGTGTTGTGCAATGACCTGGAAGTGATAAGGGAGCTTAAGGTTAAGGAACCCTTAGGGAACAGTGATCACAATATGATTGAGTTCACATTGAAATCTGAGAAGGAGAACCTAAATTCCAATGTGTCCATATTTCAGAGGAATAAAGGAAATTACAATGGCATGAGAGGGGAACTGGTCAAGGTTGACTGGAAAGGGACAGTAGCGGGTAGGACAGCAGAGCAGCAACGACTGGAGTTTCTGCAAAAAAATGAGGGAAGTGCAAGACAGATATATTCCAAATAAGAAGAAATTTTCAAATGGAAGAAGGACACTACTGTGGCTGATAAGTGAAGTCAGGGCCAAAGTAAAAGCAAAAGGGAGGGTATACAAGGAAACCAAAGCTAGAAACTAAGAAGGTCATTAGGAAGGAAAAGATGAATTATGAAAGGAAGCTGTCGACTAATATCAAAGAAGATACTAAAAGCTTTTTGTAAGTATATAAAGGGTAAAAGAGAGTCCAGGGTAGATATAGGACCAATAGAAAATGACACTGGAGATATTGTAACGAAAGATGCAGAGATGGCAGAGGAATTAAATGTGTATTTTGCATCAGTCTTCACAGTGGAAGACATCTGCAGTCTACCAGACTTTCAAGAGTGCCAGGGAAGTAAATTATGTGCAGTGAAAATTAAGGTGCTCAGGAAGCTTAATGGTCTGAGGTTGGATAAATCTCCTGGACCTGATGGAAGTAGGGGGAGAGATTGTGGAGGCATTAACGATGATCCTTCAAGAATCGATAGATTCTGGCATTGTACTGGATGACTGGAAAATTGCAAATGTTACTCTGCTATTTAGGAAGGGTGGGAGGCAGCAGAAAGGAAACTATAGACCTGTTAGCCTGACATCAGTGGTTGGGAAGTTGTTGGAATCAATTGCTAAGAGTGAGATTATGGAGTACTTGGAGGCACATGACAAGATAAGCCAAAGCCAGCATGGTTTCCTGAAAGGAAAATCCTGCCTGACTAACGTACTGCAATTCTTTGAGGAAATTACAAGCAGGCTAGACAAAGACGATGCAGTGGATGTGGTGTACTTGGATTTTCAGAAGGCCGTTGACAAGGTGCCGCACATGAGGCTGCTTAGCAAGATAAGAGCCCATGGAATTACAGGGAAGTTACTAGTGTGGGTGGAGCATTGGCTGGTCGGCAGAAAACAGAGAGTGGGAATAAAGGGATCCTATCCTGGCTGGCTGCTAGTTACAAGTAGAGTTCCTCAGGGGTCGGTGTTGGGACCGCTGTTTTTTCAGTCATAGTCATACTTTATTGATCCCGGGGGAAATTGGTTGTATGTCAACGTTTTGGACTATGTGATTAATGGATTTGTGGCTAAATTTGATATAAAGATAGGTGGAGGAGTGAGTAGTGTTGAGGAAACAGAGAGCCTGCAGAGAGACTTAGATACATTTGTAGTTTAGGGGAATGAGCAAAGAAGTGGCAAATGAAATACAATGTCGGAAAGTGTATGGTCATGCACTTTGGCGGTGGAAGAAGTAAACGGGCAGACTATTGTTTAGATGGGGAGAGAATTCAAAATGCAGAGATGCAAAGGAACTTGGGAGTCCTTGTGCAGGATACCCTAAAGGTTAACCTCCAGGTTGATGGTGGTGAAGAAGGTGAATGCAATGTTGGCATTCATTTCTAAAGGTATAGAATACAAGGGCAGGGATGTGATGTTGAGGCTCTAGAAGGCACTTGTGAGACCACACTTGGAGTATTGTGTGCAGTTTTGGGCAACTTTTTTTTATATAAAGGATATACTGACATTGGAGATGGTTCAGAGAAGATTCTCGAGAATGATTCCATGAATGGATTACCGTATGAGGAACATCTGGCAGTTCTTGGGCTGTATTCCCTGGAGTTCAGGAGAATGAGGAGGGAATCTCATAGAAACATTCTGAATGTTAAAAGGCCAGAACAGATTAGATATGGCAAAGTTATTTCCCATGGTAGAGGAGTCTAGGACAAGAGGGCACAACTTCAGGATTGAAGGATGACCATTTAGAACTGAGATGCGGAGAAATTACTTTAGTCAGAGGGTGGTAAATCTGTGGAATTTGTTGTCACGAGCGGCTGTGGAGGCTAAGTCATTGGGTGTATTTAAGGCAGAGATAGATAGGTTCTTGATTAGCCAGGGCATCAAAGGGTTTGGGGTGAAGGCAGGGGAGTGGGGATGACTGGGATAATTGGATCAGCCCCAGATTGAATGGGCCGAATGGCCTACTCTTGCTCCATAAGATAAATCTTATGGTCTTATGTAAAAAAAAACCTGTAAAACAAAGATGGTTTCAAAAATAATGAATTGAGAAATTTCTAAATATCAAAAAAAATCACTATAAAGAGCAACAAACAGTGAAAAAACTAAATCAAATCAATATTTAGACTACCCTTTGCCTTTAAAACTGCATCAGCTCTCTTAGATACACTGTCATGCAGTCTTATAAGAAAATGGGCTGGTAGCTTGTTCCAAACATCTTGGAGAACTTGCCACCATTCTTTTGCAGACTTTGGCTGTCTCACTGGCTTCTGTCTCTCCAAGTAATCCCAGACAGCCTCGATGGTGTTAAGATCAGGGCTCTGTGGAAGCCATATCACCTGAAACCATATAAAAAATCTCGTGTGCCGAAGACTTCTGTACAGTACCGTATATTTACATGTATTGGGAATTTGCTGTGGCATGACATGCAACAAAAAAACATTCAATTATAATGAATAAAGATTTATTATATTAAAAAGCTAATAAAGTAAGAGGTTTATGGGTGGATGTGGAATAAACCTAGGTACACCACCTCACTACTCCGCTCTCGTTTTGCATTATTTATTTAATTTAACTTTTTAATTAGAGAGAGTGCAGAGGAGATTTACAAGGACGTTGCCTGGATTGGGGAACATACCTTACGAGAACAGGTTGAGTGAACTTGGCCTTTTTTCCTTGGAGTGACAGAGGATGAGAGGTGGCCTGATAGAGGTGTATAAGATGATGAGAGGCAGTGATCGTGTGGATGGTCAGAGGCTTTTTCCCAGGGCTGAAGTGGCTAACGCGAGAGGGCACAGTTTTATGATGCTTGGAAGTAGGTACAGAGGGGATGTCAGGGGGAAGTGGTGGGTGCGTGGAATGCACTGCCGGCGACAGTAGTAGAGGTGGATACAACAGGGATTTTAAGAGACACAGGTATATGGAGCTTAGTAAAACAGAGAGCTCTGCGGTGGAGAAATTCTAGGCAGTTTCTAGAGTAGGTTACATGGTTGGTACAACATTATTGGCTGAAGGGGCTGTAATGTGCTGTAGATTTCTATGTTCTATGATTAATATACACTTACTGCAATTTATAGTTTTATTATATATTGCATTGTTCTGCTGCTGCAAGACAACAAATTTCATGACATATGTCAGTGACATTAAACCGAATTCTAATTCTGAGAGGAGGCTGCCACCATCTTCTCCATGAGTTAGATTGGTTCATGAACTGTCTGACAAAGTGGGAACTGCTGGAGTATTACAAGGTAAGAGCTTGGAACGGGGTGTCATCACACCCTCATTGATATCTGCCTGACCAGATCCTATCGAACCCTGTTTCAGCTCCCTAACCTACCCTGGCTCCTGCTCTGTCAAAACTACCCCCGACACTGGGTCATACCCTGGCCAGACCCTCCCCCGACACTGGGTGATACCCTGGCCAGAACCGCCCCAGACACTGGGTCATACCCTGGCCAGACCCACCCCGACACTGGATCATACCCTGGTCAGACCCACCCCGACACTGATGTTCACCAGAATACAGACTGTATTCGAGGCGATGTATGATAAGGAGAGGTTGAGCAAACTATGGTTTTCTGTGGAGCTGAGGGTGTCCAGTGGGCACGGCCGGCATTGCACCCCGGACCATGTCCAGTGGGTACGGCAGGGATCGGAGCCCGGACAGTGTCCAGTGGGTACGGCAGGGATCGGAGCCCGGACCGCGTCCTGTGGGTACGGCAGGGATTGGTACTAGGGCCCCAGCTCTTCACAAACTATCAATAATTTAAAAAACCATAGAAACTACAGCACAGAAACAGAAATAGGAGCAGAATTAGACCATTTGGGCCAATGAGTCTGCTCTGCCATTTCATCATAGAACCATCGAACATTACAGCACAGAAACAGGCCTTTTGGCCCTTCTTGGCTGTGCTGAACCATTTTTCTGCCTTGTCCCTCTGATCTGCACCTGGACCATATCCCTCCATACACCTCTCATCCACGTACCTGTCCAAGTTTTTCTTAAATGTTAGAAGTGAGCCCGCATTTACCACCTCGTCTGGCAGCTCATTCCATACTCCCACCACTCTCTGTGTGAAGAAGCCCCTCCTAATGTTCCCTTTAAACTTTCCCCCCCTCACCCTTAACCCATGTCCTCTGGTTTTTTTCTCCCCTTGCCTCAGTGGAAAAAGCCTGCTTGCATTCACTCTATCTATACCCATCAGAACTTTATATACCTCTATCAAATCTCCCCTCATTCTTCTACGCTCCAGGGAATAAAGTCCTAACCTATTCAACCTTTCTCTGTAACTGAGTTTCTCAAGTCCCAGCAACATCCTTGTAAACCTTCTCTGCACTCTTTCAACCTTTTAATATCCTTCCTGTAATTTGGTGACCAAAATTGAACACAATACTCCAGATTCGGCCTCACCAATGTCTTATACAACCTCATCATAATATTCCAGCTCTTATACTCAATACTTTGATTAATAAAGCCCAATGTACCAAAAGCTCTCTTTACCACCCTATCTACCTGTGACGCTACTTTTAGGGAAATTTGTATCTGTATTCCCAGATCCCTCTGTTCCACTGCACTCCTCAGTGCCTTACCATGAACCCTATATGTTCTACCTTGGTTTGTCCTTCCAACGTGCAATGCCTCACACTTGTCAGTATTAAACTCCATCTGCCATCTTTCAGCCCATTTTTCCAGCTGGTCCAAGTCCCTCTGCAAGCTCTGAAAACCTTCCTCACTGTCTACTATACCTCCAATCTTTGTATCATCAGCAAATTTGCTGATCCAATTTACCACATTATCATCCAGATCATTGATATAGATGACAAATAACAATGGACCCAGCACTGATCCCTGTGGCACACCACTAGTCACAGGCCTCCACTCTGAGAAGCAATTCTCTACTACCACTCTCTGGCTTCTTCCATCGAGCCAATGTCTAATCCAATTTACCACCTCTCCATGTATACCTAGCGGCTGAATTTTCCTCACTAACCTCCCATGCGGGACCTAGTCAAAGGCCTTACTGAAGTCCATGTAGACAATATCCACTGCCTTCCCTTCATCCACTTTCCTGGTAACCTACTCGAAAAACTCCAACAGATTGGTCAAACATGACCTACCACGCACAAAGCCATGTTGACTCTCCCTAATAAGTCCCTGTCTATCCAAATGCTTGTAGATTCTGTCCCTTAGTACTCCCTCCAATAACTTACCTACTACCGAAGTTAAACTCACCGGCCTATAATTTCCCGAATTACTTTTTGATCCTTTTTTAAACAACGGAACAACATGAGCCACTCTCCAATCCTCCGGCACCTCACCTGTAGACAGCAACATTTTAAATATTTCTGCCAGGGCTCCTGCAATTTCAACACTAGTCTCCTTCAAGGTCCGAGGGAACACTCTGTCAGGTCCCGGGGATTTATCCACTTTAATTTTCCTCAAGACAGCAAGGACCTCCTCCTTTTCAATCTGTACAGTTTCCATGATCTCACTAATTGATTCCCTCAATTACATAGACTTCATGCCAGTTTCCTTAGTAAATACAGAAGCAAAAAACCTATTTAAGATCTCCCCCATTTCCTTTGGTTCCGCACATAGCCGACCACTCTGATCTTCAAGAGGACCAATTTTATCCCTTACAATCCTTTTGCTCTTAATATACCTGTAAAAGCTCTTTGGATTATCCTTCACTTTGACTGCCAAGGCAACCTCATGTCTTCTTTTAGCCCTCCTGATTTCTTTCTTAAGTATTTTCTTGCACTTCTTATACTCCTCAAGCACGTTATTTACTCCCTGCTTCCTATACATTTCATAGAACTCTCTCTTCTTCTTTATCAGAGTTGCAATATCCCTTGAGAACCAAGGTTCCTTATTCCTATTCACTTTGCCTTTAATCCTGACAGGAACATACAAATTCTGCACTCTCAAAATGTCTCCTTTGAAGGCTTCCCACTTACCGATCACATCCTTGCCAGAGAACAACCTGTCCCAATCCACGCTTTTTAGATCCTTTCTCATTTCTTCAAATTTGGCCTTCTTCCAGTTCAGAACCTCAACCCTAGGACCAGATCTATCCTTGTCCATGATCAAGTTCAAACTAATGGTTTTATGATCACTGGAACCAAAGTGCTCCCCTACACAGACTTCTGTCACTTGTCCTAACTCGTTTCCTAACAGGAGATCCAATATTGCATCCCCTCTAGTTGGTCCCTCTATATATTGATTTAGAAAACTTTCCTTTAGCTCAATACATTGTGCAATAATTCCATCTGTATGGACAGTATGAAAGACAAGCTTTTCAGTGTACCTCAATACATGTGACAATAATAAACCAATCACAAGGCTGCAGCTGTTGCCGTGGGTTGTGGGGCAGTGAAAGTCTTTGCTGACACTCCATTTTACACTGAACGACGAGAGGAGGGAGAGCAGCGCACTGCACGTGTGCAGCCCTCCGGTAAAAAATGATATTGTATCCATTAAATAGGGGCCGTGGACAATTCTGATTTGATGGAGAATGGACATGAAAGCACAGAGGAACGTCTGGAGAAATTTCTGAAATACTCGTTCGCTACTGTCGTTACTGTGCGGTCGGGAATCTTCCGGAGGGTAGGCCTCAAAATCTCCGGCTTTGCCTGCTGTTGGCGACTGAGATTGAGGTCGAATCGTTTGGACAGAGATGGCGCTCAGTACTCGGTGTCAGAGAGCTGATTCAGAGGCTTGAAGTTTTCGGATGACTCAGAGATGGATTGTGGTCGGCTTGGCAGGGAGAGTTTTTCTTCCTTCTCCCGTCTGCATGAGATGTGGGACATTTGAGAGACTTTGAACTTTTTACTGTGCTCATGGACTTCATCAAGTTATGGTATTGTTGCACTGTTGTAACTATATGTTATAATTATATGGTTTTGTCAGTTTTTTCAGTCTTGGTCTGTCCTCTGTTTTGTGATATCACACTGGAGGAAATATTGTATCATTTCTTAATGCATGCATTACTAAATGACAATAAAAGAGGACTACGTGTCTTCATAATCTAAATCTAATCCTACTGGCTCTACTCGCTGGAGTTTAGAAGAACATGGGGGTGGGCGGGGGGATCTCATTGAAACATCGAATATTGAAAGACCTCAGTAGAGTGGATACAGAGAGAATGTTTCCTATAGCAGGAGGGTCTAGGACCCAAGGGCAAAGCCTCAGAATAGAGGGACGTCCATTTAGAACAGAAATGAGGAGGAACTTTTTTAGCCAGAGGCTGTTGATCTGTGGAATTCATTGCCGCGTTTGCTGTGGTGGTCAAGTCACAATTACGGGAAGAAGGCATGAGAATGGGGTTGAGAGGCAAATAGACAACCCATGATAAAATGGTGGAGAAGACCCAATGGGCTGAATGGCCTAATTCAGATCTTATGCATTATGGGTAATGCTCTTACTCACCGTACAGGCTCTTGAGGAAGAGAGGAGACCCACAGCACTGGACCTGCCCCTTGGCCATGATCAGGATGCGGTCCCCCAGGAGATCAGCCTCATCCATGAAGTGGGTGGTCAACAGAATCGTGCGACCAGCCTTCACCTGCTGTAGGAGGTCCCAGGTGGCTCTGCGGGACAGAGGGTCCATACCTGACGTGGGCTCATCCAACATGACAACCTGGGCCAAAATCCAAATAAAGGAACAATGTGGTCAGTACTTCCGAGGGCTGGAGTGCTTCAGAGCTCAAAGGCAATTTATTATCAATGTAGGTACTCTGAGATTCATGTTGACATTCACAACAGAACAAAGAAATACAATCAGTGAAAAACTACAAAGACTGACAAACAACAATGTGCAAATACTAAAAACACAACTAATAATAATAATAATAATAATAGATAGATAGATAAATAACACTGAGAACACGAGTTGTAGAGTCCTTGGGTTGTGGGAACAGTTCAGTGATGAGGAGAGTGAAGTTACCCCCTAATGGTTAAGGGGTCATAACTGTTCCTGAACCTGGTCATGTGGGTCCTGAGACCCCTGTACCTCCTTTCCGATAGCAACAGAAAGAAGAGTTTTGGATGGTGAAGTTCCTTGATGATGGGTCAGCCATTGCAACACAAAACCCCCTCTGGAGAGGCCCACCTATTCTGCATCTCAAAATCACCCCACTCTCAGCAAGCCTGACCTCAACCAAAAGAGACCCATTTAGAGGAATAGGAATTATCACCAGGTCTTATAGACTTGAATGCAGTACTGCAGAGAACCTGTGCCCTGTGCTTCCTTGTTCTGCAAAGAACACATGTTCAGACTTCCCCGATCTGCAGTGAAATGTCCTGCCCATGGTATGAACCAACACTGCTCCATGTCAACACTCCATCTGTTGGAGTGGGGGCATCACACAGAGTCACCTCCAGCAGCCACTGTAGGTGTCTCTGAATATAATTTCAGGCCTTAGTCGGTTTGGAGGGAGTGATGATCAAAAAGACCATAAGATATAGGAGCAGAATTAGGCCATTCAGCCCATTTAGTCTGCTTCACCAGTCCATCGTGGGTGATTTATTATCCCTTTCAACCCCATTCTCCCACCTTCTTCCCATAACCTTTGACACCCTGACTGAAGTGAGGAAGGTGCAAGACAGGTATATTCCAAAATAGAAGAAATTTTCGAATGGAAAAAGTATGCAACCGTGGCTGACAAGAGAAGTCAAAGTCAAAGTTAAAGCAAAGGAGAGGGCATACAAGGAAGCAAAAACTAGTGGGAAGATAGAGGACTGGGAAGTTTTTAAAAGCTTACAAAAGGAAACTAAGAATGTCATTAAGAGGGAAAAGATGAACTATGAAAGGAAGCTAGCAAATAACATCAAAGAGGATACTAAAAGCTTTTTCAAGTATATAAAGAGTAAAAGACAGGTGAGAGTAGATATAGGACTAATAGAAAATGATGCTGGAGAAATTGTAATGGGAGATAAGGAGATGGCGGAGGAACTGAATGAGTATTTTGCATCAGTCTTCATTGAGGAAGACATCAGCAGTATATTGAACACTCAAGGGTGGCAGGGAAGAGAAGTGTGCGTAGTCACAATTATGACAGAGAAAGTACTCAGGAAGCTGAATAGTCATAGGGTACATAAATCTCCCGGACCAGATGGAATGCACCCTCGTGTTCTGAAGGAAGTAACTGTGGAGATTGTGGAGGCATTAGCGATGATCTTTCAAAAGTCGATAGATTCTGGCATGGTTCCAGAGGACTGGAAGATTGCAAATGTCACTCCGCTATTTAAGAAGGGGGCAAGGAAGCAAAAAGGAAATTATAGACCTGTTAGCTTGACATCGGTGGTTGGGAAGTTGTTGGAGTCAAGGATGAGGTTACAGAGTACCTGGAGGCATATGACAAGATAGGCAGAACTCAGCATGGATTCCTTAAAGGAAAATCCTGCCTGACAAACCTATTACAATTTTTTGAGGAGATTGCAAGTAGGCTAGACAAGGGAGATGCAGTGGATGTTGTATATTTGGATTTTCAGAAGGCCTTTGACAAGGTGCCACACATGAGGCTGCTAAACTAGATAAGAGCCCATTGAATTACAGGAAAGTTACATACGTGGATAGAGCGTTGGCTGATTGGCAGGAAACAGAGAGTGGGAATAAAGGGATCCTATTCTGGTTGGCTGCCGGTTACCAGTGGTGTTCCACAGGGGTCCGTGTTGGGGCCGCTTCTTTTTCTTTACGTTGTACATCAATGATTTGGATTATGGAATAGATGGCTTTGTGGCTGAGTTTGCTGATGATACAAAGGTAGGTGGAGGGGCTAGTAGTGCTGAGGAAACAGAGAGTCTGCAGAGAGACTTGGATAGATTGGGAGAATGGGCAAAGAAGTGGCAAATGAAATACAATGTTGGAAAGTGTATGGTTATGCACTTTGGCAGACTATTATTTATGGGGAGAGAATTCAAAGCTCTGAGATGCAACGGGACTTGGGAGTCCTTGTGCAGGATACCCTTAAGATTAACCTCTAGGTTGAGTCGGTGGTGAAGAAGGCGAATGCAATGTTGGCATTCATTTCTAGAGGAATAGAGTATAGGAGCAGGGATGTGATGTTGAGGCTCTATAAGGCGCTGGTAAGACCTCACTTGGAGTATTGTGGGCAGTTTTGGTCTCCTTATTTAAGAAAGGATGTGCTGACGTTGGAGAGGGTACAGAGAAGATTCACTAGAATGATTCTGGGAATGAGAGGGTTAACATATGAGGAACATTTGTCTGCTCTTGGACTGTATTCCTTGGAGTTTAGAAGAATGAGGGGGGACCTCATAGAAACATTTCGAATGTTGAAAGGCATGGACAGAGTGGATGTGGCAAAATTATTTCCCTTGGTGGGGGAGTCTCGTATGAGAGGGCATGATTTAAGAATTGAAGGGCGCCCATTCAGAACAGAGATGCAAAGAAATTTTTTTAACCAGAGGGTGGTGAATCTATGGAATTTGTTGCCACGGGCAGCAGTGGAGGCCAAGTCATTGGGTGTATTTAAGGCAGAGATTGATAGGTATCTGAGTAGCCAGGGCATCAAAGGTTATGGTGAGAAGGCAGGGGAGTGGGACTAAATGGGAGAATGGATCAGCTCATGATAAAATGTCGGAGCAGACTTGATGGGCCGACTAGCCGACTTCTGCTCCTTTGTCTTATGATCTTAATCAAGAACCTATCAACCTCTGCTTTAAATATACCCAAAGACTTAACATCCACAGATGTCTGTGGAAATGATTTCCACAGATTCAGCACCTTCTGGCTAAAGGAATTCTTCCTCATCATCTCTGTTCTAGATGGACATCCCTCTGTTCTGAGACTGTACCCTCTGGTCCTAGACTCTCTGACTACTGCACGTAGGCTATTCATAAAGGCAAATGCAAGCCTATAACACAGGGGACGGTGCAGTTAACTATTGATGGTCCACGACATGGGAATCTATCCCAGCTGCTACCATATGGGAAATGGTACTGCAGCATAAAAGCCAGGACCAACAGGCTCCGGGACAACTTCTTCCAATCAGACTGATTAACTCATGCTGATTTGAGTGTATTTCTGTTACATTGACTGTTCTATTTATTATAAATTACTATAATTGCACATGCACATTTAGACGGAGCCTTAACGTAAAGATTTTTACTCCTCAGGTATGTGAAGGATGTAAGAAATAAAATTCAATTGAATTCAAATTCAAAGAGATTTTCACAGTAAAATTCAGCAGAGGAACAGGCTTTTGCACAATTTGTCCATGCTGGCTGAGTCATCTATCTACAGCAGTTGCATTTGCCTGTGTTTGAACCATATCCCTCTAATCTTTTCCTATCTATGTACCTGTCCAAATGTCTTTTAAACATTGTATTCCCACCCCACCTCCTCCTCTGACAGCTCGTTCTACAAACCCATCAACTACCTATCCCTCTGATTCTCTTTAAAGCTTTCCCCTCTCACCTTACAGATGTACCTTCTGAATTTTGAACAGAGGTAGTTAGACTAGCTTTTGGTGGACAATTTCTAGTTTTCAGAACTGTTGATAGTCACATTCTGTGTGTCTGAGAGTTCAGGGCCAAGGACCGGAGGCTGCCCAGCTGGTGTTGGAGGCCTGTCTGCGTGTGGCTGGAAAAGAGATTTGTTAGGCTGCTGTTGTTGCTTCTTGCGTTGTCCTAAGGGCATACTATGTAAGTGGAAAGACTGCAGGCTGCCCCCAGCACACCATTTGCATTAGTTGTTCACGTAAGTGACACATTTCATTGTGCATTTTGACACACATGTGAAAAATAAATCTGAATCTGAAATCTTGCAGCTTCATAAAACTCTAGTCAGGCTGCAGCCCCAGTTTTGCACAGCATTCTGGTCACCCCAGTTTAGGAAGGGTGTGGCGGCTTTGGACAGGGTGCAGAATAGGTTCGCCTGGACTAGAGGGTGTGTGCTATCACGAGATGTTCGACCGACTTGCGTTGTTTTCTCTGGAGGCTGAAGCTGAGGGGAGATCTGACAGAGGTGCAACACTTCACATTTGGCCAGGTTAAACTCTATCAGCCATTTCTCCGCTCGTATCAGCAATTGATCTACATCCCACCGTATCCTTTGCTAGTCATCTACTCTACCGACCACTCCACCAACCTCCATCACATCTGCAAACGCACTAACTCACCAGTCTACATTTACAGTACCTGTAAAAAAGATTCACCCTATTGGAAGTTTTCATGTTTTGTTTTACAGCACTGAATAATGGTGCATTTAATTTGTTTTTTTTTTGACACTGATCAACAGAAAAAGACTCTTTCCTGTCAAGGTGAAAACAGATCTCTACAAAGTGATCTAAATTAATTACAAGTATAACCCCATCCCCCTTTAATATGACAGACCAAATCATCACTGGTACAGCCAATTGGTTTTAGTAGTCACATAATTAGTTAAATGGAGATCACCTGTGAGCCGTCAAGGTGTTTCAATTGATTGTAGTTAAATTACACCAGTATCAGGACGTCCAACTGCTGGTGAGTCAGTAAAAATCTGTTTTCACATTAACACAAAAGATTCTTTTTCTGTTGATCAGTGTCAAAAAAGCCAAATTAAATCCACTGTGATTCAATGACGTAAAACAATAAAACATGAAAATTTCCACGGGGGGGGGGGTGGTGAATACATTTTATAGGCACTGTATATTTCATCACAAACACTCTGTAATGATTATGAGTGGACCAGGGGCACGGTGAAGTTAGATCAAAGGATTTCTTTTGTACCTTTGAATCTCCAATGAGAGCAATCGCAATGGACAGCTTGCGTTTCATCCCACCGGACAGAATCTTCACAGGGGCGTTCTGCTTCTCCACAAAGTTCAGCAGCATTAACATTTGGTTTACCGCATCCTGGACCTTCTGTGGACTGTAGCCTTTCAGCTGGGGGAAGAGTGGACAAGGTCATCTCACTGGTGCCAAAACATCACTTCAAAAACCCAGACCTCCACTCATTTCTGCAGTTACCTCCCTCTCTATCCTTCCCACCTCTTACACTCTATCAGCTTCTCCACTGTCTCAGGGTAGGGGACACGAGTCCAACAGTGTGTCATGGAGGTGGGGACAGTGAATAGATAGAGAGGGGCGTCAGTAGCAGGACAGGCAGTCCGGGAGAGAGAGAGATTGGCTCTGGGCACACGGATCTCACTGCCCTCAGCCTCAGTGTCACCCAGCTGAATGGGTCTCCATTCACTAGGTTCTAACCTGGCATCCCTTCACACTCCCGCACTGTCTCCTTCCCATCCCTCATCCGCCCCTTCCCTCAGCACAGAGCACTGCAACGTGACATCCTTCCAGTTTTCACTCAGCCCACCTTGAAAATTCCCCGCATACTGTACTGCCACTGTAGTGTAGCTGTTAGCCTAAACTTCACAGTGCCAGCAACCCGGGTTTAATTCTCCCTGCTGTCTATAAGGAGTTTGCACGTTCTGCCAGTGACCACGTGGGTTTCCTCTGGTTTCTTCACACTATCCACAGATTAGGGTTAGTAAGTTGTGGGCATGCTATGTTGGCAATGGAGGATAGAAGACATTTGAGAGCTTCCCACAGCACATCATTGGGCTGTGTTGGTCATTAACTCAAATGATACACTTCACTGCATGTTTCGATGTACGTATGACAAATAATGCTAATCCTTTTAGCGATTAAGATGAAACCTGTGTCACCAGGTTTGTCACTGGCTCCATCCCTCGCCCTGGTAGCTGAAGCTTGATCAGTCTGAGTTTGTAACCACACGGCTGTTTTCAGTGCCCGGCCGATTCAGCTCCCAGGTCCCCAATTCCCGGCCGATTCCGCTAACGGGTCCCCAGTTCCCGGCCCATTCCGCTCCCGGGTCCCCAGTTCCTGTCCGATTCTGCTCTCGGGTCCCCAGTTCCTGTCCCATTCCGCTCCTGGGTCCCCAGTGCCCAGCTGATTCCACTCCCGGGTCCCCAGTGCCCGGCCAGTCCCGCTCCCGGATGCTGAGACACTCCTCCATGTCTTTGTCATCTCCACACCTGTCCAGCCTCCATATTCTACTCACCAGGACCTCATTGCCTGTGTTTGAACTCATGATGTCTTGTTGGTCCACTATCTTTATCTGTGTAGGTTTTCACTAAAGCAATACCTCAGTTTTAAATTTCTGAACCCAGACTTTCAAATTCTACTGATGCAGGGTCTCAACCCAAAATATCAACCATCCCTTTGCCTCCAGAGATGCTGTACCTGAGTTCTTCTGATAGAATGATAGGGGGAGAAACAGAGGACAATGATTAACTTATAATCAATCACCTTGTAAATGCCTTAGCTTACTGCTTTGGACAAGTTTGGACAAGTCAGCAAGAAGCTTTACGTACTAGTCATTGTTCTCTAAAGATTGGCAAAGGCCCAGATAAAGAACTATCTGATCTTGCAGAAGCAGCTCAAGGTGCAGCTAAATATGGGAAGTATGGTGTAGGGGCTAGAATGTTCTGGAGAAAAGGGGAAGTGTCCGAATGAGGAACTGATGGGCTAGTTTTGGCTTAAAATAATTATAACTAACTGACCAATGGTTATCTTACATCTAATTGTATCTTAGCATGTGATTGCAATGATTCTAACATTGTCTAAACTTGTAATCATAAGATTTCCTGCTACCAGATCAATGTTATAAATTGTGGAGAATTGTGTAATTCGGGGGCAGTTTCTGGACTGGCTCTTTTGGGAGATCAGTCTGTAACTTCCCCCATAGCATGCTATGAGTAGAGAATAAAGGTTTGAAAAGAATTACGTGTGTCAGTGTATTTGTGGTACAACTGCTGTTGCATCGGGTCCGATCGAGTACGACACTTCCAGCAGACAATGTTTGACTTTCAAATTCCCCATCGCCTCATCTTTCTCATTCATTTTGAGAAGACTAGAATATAGAGGAAGGATGTAATGATGAGGCTTTAAAAGGCATTGGTCAGACTGCACTTGGAGTATTGGGCTCCTTATCTAAGAAAAGATTTGCTGGCATTCGAAAAGATTCTGAGGAGGTTTATCAGACTGATTCTAGGAATGAAAGGGTTAACACAAGGAGTGTCTGGGCCTGTACTCACTGGAGTTCAGAAGAACGAGGGGGATCTCATTAATACCTATCGAATATTGAAAGGCCTAGATAGAGTGGATGTGGAGAGGATGTTTCCTATAGTGTGTGTGTTTAGGACCAGAGGGCACAGTGTCAGAATAGAGGGATGTCCCTTTAGAACAAAGATGAGGGGGAACTTCTTTAGCGTGAATCGATGGAATTCATTGCCACAGACAGCTGTGGAGGCCTGTTCTTTGGGTATATTTAAAGCAGAGCTTGATAGGTTCTTAATTAGTCAGGGTGTTGAATGGTACAGAGAGAAGGCAGGAGAAAACAGTTGAGAGGGAGTTAATAAATCAATCATGATGGAATGGCAGAGCAGCCTTGATGGGCCGAATAGCCTAACCCTGCTCCTAAGTCTTACGGTCTCTCTCCCTCTGTGATCTTGGTGAGTGTGGTGGGGATGGAGAGTGTATCTGGGCATTGAACAAGGTGGACCCAACATGTGGGCTGTATATTGTACACTACAACCTTGTCTGGGCCATTCTACAGTACACAAACACAGGAGATCCTGCAGATGCTGGGAACTGGACAACACACACACAAAATGCTGGAGGAACTCAGCAAGTCAGGCAGCATCTACAGAGGTCTGTTTATTCACATTAATCCCCCCGCCCACTGCCCCACACCACCATAAACTAGAGGAGGTGTCCCTTCCAGGTCACTCACCCTGCAGAAGAAGGAGAGGTGTTCCTTGACGGTCAGGCTGTCAAACAGAACATCATGCTGTGGGCACAGGCCCAGGCTCTGGCGTACCAGTGCCATGTCCTTGCAGATGTTGAACCCATTAATGTAGGCCGTACCACTTGTAGGAGGAAAGAGGCCTAAAAGGCAGGAGAGAAGGGTAGTATTTCACACAGACACAGCTCACAGCCCCCAGTGTCAGGCCTGCTCCCAATGGCACCTCCCAGCCTCCACCCAGCAACCAGGATTCACCTGCAGCTCATTCCACCCTCTTTAACCCCAGCTCTTTTCCACAGTCCTCGTTCACTCATCCAACCAGCTGGACTCAACCCATGGCTCCGAGCCCTCTCTCTCCCTGCCTAAAATTTCCCTTGTTGCCTGTTTTTAGTGTCTGTTCTCTCTTGTTTTGTGGCCCCTCATGGATTATTATTTTGCATCTATAATTAAAGTTATTACAGCACTGAGTCATCTCCCCTGCTCTGCTGTTGAGTCAAGCTGTCTCTATGTGCCCTGACACCCAATCCATTCTACACTGCACAGACTGCCTATCCCAGCCCCGCCATACTCTTCCAGTGATACAGAATCCCCCTCCCACCGATACACTCACCCCCCGACCCTCTGATAAAGCACCCCAAACCCACAAACTTAGTGATACAGAATCCCCCTCCCACTGATACACTCACCCCCCTGACCCGCTGATAAAGCATCCCAAACCCACAAACTTAGTGATACAGAATCCCCCTCCCATCGATACACTCACCTCCCTGACCCGCTGATAAAGCACCCCAAACCCACAGATCACCCCCTATTGATACAGTCTCACTACCCCCCCCCCACCAATACAGCTGTCCCTGGAGATACAACACTCCACTGATCAGCCTCTGTCCCACTGGTACCGTCCCACAGCCCACCTTGCTGATACACCACTCCATCTGCCGCTGCTGCAGTCTCATCCCTTCCTTGCACTGATGACCGCCCCCCGCCCCCCCAGTGGTACAGTGTCAGCACCACTTGCCCCCAGCCCCCTGCACCATTCTGCAAACAGAACAACAGACACCCTGGGCCTACCTGTGAGCACAGACAGGGTGGTGCTCTTCCCTGCCCCGTTGTGACCCAACAGGACCGAGATCTGCCCCTTGTACAGGTTCACAGTGAGATGGGAAACGGCCACCTTCGTCTGATTATCGGCACGAAACTCCTATACAGTGCAGAAACATTAGCTGGAATGGCAGAAAAGCTCAGTGTCTTACCGGCAGGCAGTCCAGACGGCCCCTGACCTTCCGCTGTCACAGAGAGGGCTGTTCAGGCTATTACACCTCTCTGTCCATCTACACTGACCCCATTCCCCTCAGGACCATCTCTGACGTCTTGCCCATACAGTATGTGTCGAAATGCCAGTAATTATACCCAATTCCACCACCTCCTCTGGCACTGACCTGGCGAGATCTGATTTATTTTTATTTTATGGATACAGTGCAGAACAGGCCTTCCATCCCCATGAGTCACAGCACGCAACAACCCACTGATTTAACCCGAGCCTAATCACAGGACAATTCACAATGACCAATTAACATACCCCAGTACGCGTTTGGGGTGTGGGAGGAAAACTGCCTTCCAGAGGGCATTGGAGTTGAACCCTGAACAGTCATGCCCTGAGCTCTAACAGTGTCGTGATATCGTGGCACCCCACTCTACGTTTAAAAAAAACACCCCTCAGGCTCAGTCACCCAAACTTCCACTCAGCTGAAACTTGTTTGCTTCTGCTTTTAGTGCCTCTACCACGGGAAGATTTTGGCTGTCTGCCCTACCCATACCTCTCCGAATCGCATTGACCTCTTCCAGGCCATCCCCCTTCCCAAGCCCACTTCACTTCAGGGTAACAAACCCACTCTCTCCCAATTCAGTTCTGATTTATCTGTCACCTGCACCTTGAAATGGGCCCCTTGTGCAATGACATTGGTGCCGGGCCCGGGACCGGAGGTTCCCGGGTTTGAAACCGGCCGGGTCCGCTCCTGAGTACACTTTCCATTGAGTGTCGAGATTGCAACTCGACCTCGTAAAATAAAGGGAAAAATACTGTGAAAACGTCAGTGTGAGGAGTGGCTCGTCACAGTCTCCGCACCTTGTAAAAGCCATGACAAAGACATCATCATGGACGCACGCACACACTTCATTGTTTGGCGACAATAAACTATAAAGTACACCCATGCACACGCACAAACTCGCACGCACGCAGGCACAAGCCAAAATAAAAAGAAATGGGTCCCTTGTGTTAACAACAAACAGACCCAAGGGTGAGCTGGGGCAGCCCGCAAGTGTCACCACACAGTCCAGCACCAACACAGCGTGCTCACCATGTTCAGAACAACACAACACAAAAGCTTCGAAACAGGAGCAAAACCCCTTTCCACACACACACTCTCACACTCACACCTACAATCCCAGGACAGGCCACCTCTGGGCCAGGACTTACAGAATGGCAGACAAGCCCACCCAGGGGCATCGGCCTCCTTCCCTCACCAACATGGCACGCCCACCATGCTCAGAACACCACAAGCGGCAACAGTAGCATCAAAGTAAATGTCTTTCCCACCCTTGCACCAACCTACCCACTCACATACTCAGACAGACCTCCGACGCCAGGGTAACAACCCCTTGGCCCCAGATCTGCAGACATGGGGTTTCCAAACCCCAGGACTCGCCGATGCCAGGTTTGACTGTCTGGCCTCGACCTGTGGACTCACACGGGTCTCTGACCCCGGAGATCCTGAGCCAAGTTGCTCTAGCAGGCTGTTACTCCACACCCCTCCACCAGTTGCAGTGCCTGGTGCACCCCTGCCCAGACTCCAAACCCATCACAAATGTTACCTGACGGAAGTCGATCTCAACTCTGCAGTATTCTGTCCACCCACAGCTCAGACTTCCCTGGGCACAGCAAGGACTGGATTCCCACCCACAGAGAACACAAAGAGCAGCACAGAACGGCAACAGGCCTTTGGCCCACAATGTGGTGCCAAACCAAATAAAATTAGTAATCATATGGTCAACCTAACTCTGCTGACACAGTTTCCTCATATTCGGTGAAATCGAAACGTCTTTTAAAAGTCCCCAATGTTTCTGCCCCTACCACCACCCCAGGCAGCACGTTCCAGGCATCACCACTAGGTAAAAATCTTGCCCCTTACCCCACAGCCCAGCAACACCCTTACCCTGGTCCCCACCCCACAGCCCGGCAACACCCTTAACCTGGTCCTTACCCCACAGCCCAGCAACACCCTTACCCTGGTCCTTACCCCACAGCCCGGCAACACCCTTACCCTGGTCCCCACCCCACAGCCCGGCAACACCCTTACCCTGGGCCCCACCCCACAGCCCGGCAACACCCTTACCCTGGGCCCCACCCCACAGCCCGGCAACACCCTTACCCTGGTCCCCACCCCACAGCCCGGCAACACCCTTACCCTGGTCCCCACCCCACAGCCCGGCAACACCCTTACCCTGGTCCTTACCCCACAGCCCAGCAACACCCTTACCCTGGTCCCCACCCCACAGCCCGGCAACACCCTTACCCTGGTCCCCACCCCACAGCCCAACAACACCCTTACCCTAATCCCCACCCCACAGCCCGGCAACACCCTTACCCTGGTCCCCACCCCACAGCCCAGGAACACCCTTACCCTGGTCCCCACCCCACAGTCCGGCAACACCCTCACCCTGGTCCCCACCCCACAGCCCGGCAACACCCTCACCCTGGTCCCTACCCCACAGCCCGGCAACACCCTCACCCTGGTCCTTATCCCACAGCCCGGCAACACCCTCACCCTGGCCCCACTCCACAGCCCGGCAACACCCTCACCCTGGCCCCACCCCACAGCCCGGCAACACCCTTACCCTGGTCCCCACCCCACAGCCCGGCAACACCCTGACCCTGGTCCCCACCCCACAGCCCGGCAACACCCTTACCCTGGTCCTTACCCCACAGCCCGGCAACACCCTTACCCTGGTCCTTACCCCACAGCCCGGCAACACCCTTACCCTGGTCCCCACCCCACAGCCCAGCAACACCCTTACCCTGGTCCCTATCCCACAGCCCGGCAACACCCTCACCCTGGTCCTTACCCCACAGCCCGGCAACACCCTCACCCTGGCCCCACCCCACAGCCCGGCAACACCCTTACCCTGGTCCCCACCCCACAGCCCGGCAACACCCTGACCCTGGTCCCCACCCCACAGCCCGGCAACACCCTCACCCTGGTCCCCAACCCACAGCCCAGCAACACCCTCACCCTGGACCCCACCCCACAGCCCAGCAACACCCTCACCCTGGTCCCCACCCCACAGCCCGGCAACACCCTCACCCTGGTCCCTACCCCACAGCCCAGCAACACCCTTACCCTGGTCCTTACCCCACAGCCCAGCAACACCCTGACCCTGGTCCCCACCCCACAGCCCGGCAACACCCTGACCCTGGTCCCCAACCCACAGCCCAGCAACACCCTCACCCTGGACCCCACCCCACAGCCCAGCAACACCCTCACCCTGGTCCCCACCCCACAGCCCGGCAACACCCTTACCCTGGTCCCCACCCCACAGCCCGGCAACACCCTGACCCTGGTCCCCACCCCACAGCCCGGCAACACCCTGACCCTGGTCCCCACCCCACAGCCCGGCAACACCCTCACCCTGGTCCCCAACCCACAGCCCAGCAACACCCTCACCCTGGACCCCACCCCACAGCCCAGCAACACCCTCACCCTGGTCCCCACCCCACAGCCCGGCAACACCCTCACCCTGGTCCCTACCCCACAGCCCAGCAACACCCTTACCCTGGTCCTTACCCCACAGCCCAGCAACACCCTGACCCTGGTCCCCACCCCACAGCCCGGCAACACCCTCACCCTGGTCCCCACCCCACAGCCCGGCAACACCCTCACCCTGGTCCCTACCCCACAGCCCAGCAATACACCTACCTTGGTTAAGTCTTTGATTATGATCCCAGCCTCTAGGTCAGACTGGTCATCCTCAATGTATTCATTGTTCTGGAAGGCCTCTGGTTCCTCTTCCTCACTGCTGACCTTGACGTAGGTGGATTTTGGTGACTTGAGCCAGTAAGAGGGCTGTGGAAACATAAATAAGTTATCAATAAGACCATAAAACGTAGGAACAGAATTAGGTCATTCGGCCCATTGAGACTGTTCCAACATTCCATTATGGTGAATTTATAACCATATAACAATTACAGCACAGAAACAGGCCATCTCAGCCCTTCTAGTCCGTGCCGTACTCTTACCCTATCCTATTCCCACCGACCTACACTCAGCCCATAACCCTCCATTCCTTTCCTGTCCATATATCTATCCAATTTAACTTTAAACGACAGCATCGAACCTGCCTCAACCACTTCTGCTGGAAGCTCGTTCCACACAGCTACCACTCTCTGAGTAAAGAAGTTCCCCCTCATGTTACTCCTAAACTTTTGTCCTCTAATTCTCAACCCATGCCCTCTTGTTTGAATCTTCCCCACTCTCAATGGAAAAAGTCTAACCACGTCAACTCTATCTATCCCCCTCATAATTTTAAATACTTCTATCAGGTCTCCCCTCAACCTTCTACGCTCTAAAGAATAAAGACCCAACTTGTTCAACCTTTCTCTGTAACTTAGGAGATGAAACCCAGGCAACCCAGGCAATAAAATTGAGAGAGTACAGAGAAGGTTTACTAAAACCTTCTCTGTACTCTCTCAATTTTATTGACATCCTTCCTATAATTCAGTGACCAGAACTGTACACAATACTCCAAATTTGGCCTTACCAATGCCTTATACAAATTCAACATTACATCCCACCTCCTATACTCAATGCTCTGATTAATAAAGGCCAGCAAACCAAAAGCTTTCTTCACCACCCTATCCACATGAGATTCCATCTTCAGGGAACTATGCACCATTATTCCTAGATCCCTCTGTTCTAAAGCATTCTTTAATGCCCTACCATTTACCATGTATGTCCTATTTTGATTAGTTCTACCAAAATGTAGCACCTCACATTTTTCAGCATTAAACTCCATCTGCCATCTTTCAGCCCACTCTTCTGTCTTAAATCTCTCCGCAAGTTTTGAAAACCTACTTCATTATCCACAACGCCACCTATCTTAGTATCATCTGCATACTTACTAATCCAATTTACCACCCCATCATCCAGATCATTAATATATATGACACACAACATTGGACCCAGTACAGATCCCTGAGGCACACCACTAGTCACCGGCCTCCAATCTGACACACAGTTATCCACCACTACTCTCTGGCATCTCCCATCTAGCCACTGCTGAATCCCTTTTACTACTTCCATGTTAATGCCTAATGATTGAAATTTATCATCCTGTTCAACCCCATTCTCCTGCATTCTCTCCGTAACCTTTGGGGAACCATGGTGCTACAGTGGTTAGTACAACGCTTGGGTCATTGGAATTTGGAGTTCAATTCCCACACTGTCTGGACGTCCCTTCCTGAGTTTCCTCGGGCACTCTGGTTTCCTCCCACAGTCCAAATGCAGGAAGTTTGAATTAATTTGCCAGGGGATGAGAACCAGAATGAGGATGGAGCATTTGGTGTACAAGTCGATTCAGTGTGTAGTGAGATTGTCAGGCAGGACAGGCAGATGATGGGGCAAGACTGCAGTCAGTGGGATGAATTGAAGTGTAACATGGGAACAGTATCAAACAGGGTGATGAATACAGGACTGAAGGTGTTATCTTTGAATGCTTGCAGAAAACAGAATAAGGTAGATGATGTTGTGCAATTAGTATTGGAAGGTATGACGGCTGGTTGGTGCGGCTGTAACGAAACCCAATTTCCCTCGGGGTCAATAAAGTATATCTATTTATCTATCTATGACATGGATGCCGCTGAGTGGTGGCTAAAGAGGATTATCGTTGGGAGCTTAACAAACAAGGATGGACACTGTATCAAAAGGACAGGGAGGAAGGCAGAGAGAGGGTAGGGTGGCTCTGTAGGTAAAAATGAAATCAAATCCTGCAAAGAGGTGACATAGCACCAGAAGATGCAGAATCCTTGTGGGTAGAGTTGAGAAATTATAAGGGTAAAAGGACCCTGATCAGAATTCTATACAGGCTTCTGAACAGTAGTCAGGATGTGGGCTACAAATTACAATGGGGGATATAAAGGACATGTCAAAGTGTAATGTTACAATAGTTATGGGGGATTTCATTCAGAAAGATTGAAGATTGGGAAAATTAGGTTGGTGCTGAATCCCTAGAGAGAGAATTTGTAGGGAGCTTAAGGTGAAGGAACCCTAAGGAAGCAGTGATCATAATATGACAGAATTCACCCTGCAACTTGAGAGGAAGGAAATGTCAGATGGATTAGTATTACAGTGGAGTAAAGGGAATTACAGAGGCATGAGAGAGGAGCTGGTCAAATTTGATTAAAAGGGGACGCTAGCAAGGATGACAACAGAATAGCAATGGCTGGAGTTTCAGGGGACAATTTGGAAGGCGCAGGATAGATACATCCCAAGGATGAGGAAGTATCCTAAAAGGAGGACAAGGCTACTGTGGCTGACAGGGGAAATCAAAGACAGGATAAAAGGAAAAGAGAGGGCATATAATAGAGCAAAAAATAGTGGTAAATTAGAGGATTGGGAAGCTTTCAAAAACAAACAGAAGGCAACTTAAAAAGTCAAAAGGAGAGAAAAGATGAAATATGAAGGGAAGCTAGTAATAATTTAAATAAGAATATCAGAAGGTTTTTAAAATATATAAATAATGAAAGAGGTGAGAGTGGATATTGGACCACTGGAAAAAGACTCTGAAGAGATAGTAATGGGGGACAGAGAAATAGCAGATGAACTGAATAAGTAATTTGCATCAATCTTACTCTGGAAGACACTAACACTATGCTGGAAATTTGAGAGTCTCAGGGGGTAGAAGAGAGTGTTGTTGCTATTGCTAAGGAGAAGGTGCTTGGGAAGATGAAAGGTCTGAAGGTAGGTAAGTACCTGGATGACACTCCAGGGTTCTAAAAGAGGAAGTTGAAGAATTGTGGAGGCATTAGTAATGATCTTTCTAGAATTTCTAGGTTCTGGAATGGTTCCAGAGGACCTAGAAAATTGCAGATGTCACTCCACACCTTAAGAAGGCAAGGAAGCAGAAGGAAGGAAATTATAGGCCAGTTAGCCAGACTTCAATGGTTGGAAGGATGTTGGAGCCCACTTTTAAGGATGAAGTTTTGGGGTACTTGGAGGTACATGATAAAATAGGCCAAAGTCAGAGGGGATTTCACTTAACCTCACTTGCCCCATTATTGAACTCTTCCCCACAATTTATGGACTCACTTTCAAGGAATCTTCACCTCATGTTCTCAATATTTATTCCTAATTTATTTATTATTATTTATTTTCCCCTTTTTATATTTGTACAGTTTGTCTTCTGCATACAGTTGTCTGCCTTGTTGGTGTGGTCTTTCATTGATTCTATTATGGTTATTGGATTGATTGAGTATCCCTGCAAGAAAAATGAATCTCAGGGTTATATATGGTGACATATATGTACTTTGAACTTTGAAGGTTTCCTCAAGGGGATATCTTGCCTGACAAATCTGTTGGAATTCTTTAAGGAAATAGCACACAGGGTGGACAAAGGAGAGTCAGTGGATGTTGTCCACTTGGATTTTCAGAAGGCCTTATACAAGGTGCTGCACATGAGGCTACTTATCAAGATAAGAGCCATGATATTACAGTAAAGATACTAGAATGGATAGAAGATTGTCTGACTGGCAGGAGGCAAAGAGTGGGAATAAAGGAGACCTTTATTGGGACTGCTTCTTTTCAAGTTTTACGTGAATGAAATGTATGATGGAATGATGGAATTGATGGCATTGTGGCCAGCATCTGTCATTAAAGACCCTCACCACCAGAACGTGCTCTCATCTCATTACTACCATCAAGGAGAAGGTACAGGAGCCTGAAGTCACACACTCAATGTTTTATGAACAGCTTCTTCCCTTCCGCCATCAGATTTCTAAATGAACAATGAATCCACTAGTTTGCTTTTTCTCCCCCCTCTCTTTTTTGCATATAGTTTTTTAAGAAGTTTTTTACTAGTTTTTTTTTATGATGTATTGTATTGCTGCTGCAAAACAACAAATTTCACGACATATGCCAGTGATATTAAACCCGATTCTGACTCACGTGACCAGTTGCAATTTCAGTGTAATTCAAGGTATTTGTGCAACTTACCAATATGAAAAAGTACCAGACTTTTGGTATTCCATATTCCCCCGGGAACACGGCCTCCACATACCAAGTGATCAAACTATACAAGATAGAGTCAATAATCAACATGCCCATCGCATCAGAAAGGGTGAAACTGTCATCCACATTCACTGGCTGGTTAATGTTCACCCACTGGATACCCGTTCCTTTAAACAAAACAGGAAATCAGCAACGGGACTTTTAGTGGTTATTGAATTAGTGAGGCTTTCCCCTCTCACACCTCTATCTTCTGCTCCATGAACAGGCTCCCTCATTGCCCAAGATCATAATTATTTATTAGCTCTATAAAACCCTAGTTAGACCACACTTGGAATATAGTGTTCAGCTCAGTTATTTATTTAGAAATACAGTGTGGAAATGATCCTTCTGGCCCATCGAGCTGCACCACTCAGCAACCCACCTGTTTAACCCCCAGGCTCATCACAGGACCATTCTTAATGACCAGCTGACCTAGTAATTGGTTTGACTTTGGGCTGTGGGAGAAAACCAGAGCACCTGGAAGAAATCCATGCATTCACAGGGAGGACGCAAGGAACGTGGTAACTTTAGAGCAGGTGCCAAAGAGATTACCAGGATGCTGGAGAGCATGGAGAGATTAACCAGGATGTTAGAGAGCATGTCTTATTAGGATAGGTTGAGTGAGCTAGGGCTTTTCTCTTTGGAGTGAACGAAGGTGAGAGGTGACGATAGAGGTTTAAAGATGATAAGAGGCCTACATCAAGTGGACATCCGGAGATTTTTTCCCCCAAGGTGGACTTTTGATTGCTACTGGGATCGCTCTGCTGTCGGAGAGGGGAATCAGACAATGCTTTCCAAATACTGTAAACCTGTCTCTAAGAATCCCCTCCAATAATGATTGCAGATTGCAAGTGTTAGATTGATCTTGCATTGGGGATAATATCTTGGGTCTATGGGTCTGCACTGCACTATAATGGTCTCTGTTATATTTCTGGACCCAATGGAGAAGAGTATGATATGGAAAGTCCTTTAGCACATGATGCATGTGCCGACAACAATATCAAATTAAAACAAAGCCCATACACAGTCCGTGTGACTCCATTCTCCGCCCGTTTACACAGTCTGTGTGACTGTTTCCTGCCCGTACGTGACTCCATTCTCCGCCTGTTCACGCAGTCTGTGCGACTGTATCCTGCCCGTATGCGGTCCACGCGACTGTTCCCGGGTTGTTCATGTGCACGTCTAAACGTCCAAGGTTGGCGTTTAAGGTAGTAAGTAATGGAAACCAGTCTCATATTCTTACCTTTGCCTTCGAACATGCCAATTAACTGGCAGCCCAATGCCATTGCCACATTGGAGAATAAACAGGACGCCACTTTCTGTGCGAAGGTCATCGTGTGATAGCGTGGTACGATGAAAAGATAGGGGACGTAGGTTAGGAAGTACAGGAATCCGCTGACCGCTGCTGCCGTGTTGGCTGAGGTAGAGGTAGGAGAAAGAGAGAGCAGTCACGTCACTTTCCAGTGCATGCATCTCGGAGCCGTGTCTCAGGACCCGGGCATCACTGGCAGGGATGGCATTTCGTAAACATGAGATTCTGCAGAGACAGAGACACACACACACACACACAGACAGACACACACACACACAGACACAGAGACAGACACAGACAGACACACACACACAGAGACACACACACAGAGACAGACACAGACAGACACAGAGACACACACACACAGACACACAGAGACACAGAGACACAGAGACACAGACACACAGACACACACACAGAGACACAGAGACACACACACACACAGACACAGACACACACACACACACAGACACAGACAGACACAGACAGACACACACACACACAGACACAGAGACAGACACAGACACACACAGACACACACACAGAGACACACACACACAGACACACACACACACAGAGACACACACACACACACACACAGAGACACACACACACACACACAGACACACACACACACAGACAGAGACACACACACACACAGACACACAGAGACACACACACACATACACACACAGAGACACACACACACACAGACAGAGACACACACACACACAGACAGAATACTGGAGGAAGTAATAACAAGCAGGATAGAGAGAAGAGGGATTAATGGATGTGGTGTACTTGGATTTTCAGAAGGCCTTTGACAGGGTGCTGCACATCAGGCTGTTTGACAATCTGTGAGTCCACGGTATTAGAGCAGAGGGACTCGGGAGTCCTTGTGTAGGGTTCCCTGAAGGTTAATTTGCAGGTTGAGTCTGCGGTGAGGAAGGCAAATGCAACACTGGCATTCATTTCAAGAGGACTAAAATATGAAAACAAGGATGTACAGTAACGTTGAGACTTTATAAAGCACTGGTGACATCTCACTTGGAGTATCATGAGCAGTTTTAGGCCCCTTAGCTAAGAAAAGATGTGCTGACTTTGGGAGAGGGTTCAAAGGAGGTTCATGAAAATGATTCCAGGATTGAAAGTCATACCATATGAAGAGTGTTTGATGGCTCTGGGCCTGTACTTAGTGGAATTCAAATGAAATAGGGGAGATCTCATTGAAACTTATTGTACGGTGAACGGCCTTAATAGAGTGGATGTGGAAAGGGTGTTTCCTTTGGTAGAAGAGTTGAAGACCAGAGGACACAGCCTCAGAATAGAGGGACATCTATTTGGAATGGAGTTGAGGACAAATTTCATTAAGGTCATAGGGTCACAGAAGAGTAAATCACAGAAACAGGCCCTTTGCTCCATCTGGTCCATGCCTGACAGGAGATTCTGCAGACGTGAACGGGACACCCGGATGGTATGTCACCTCCCAGGTGCCAGGGTCAGGGATGTCCCAGATCGCGTCCACAGCTTTTTGGAGGGGGAGGGAGAGTAGCCGGATGTCTTGGTATATATTAGTACCAATGACACAGGAAGGATAAGCAAAGAGGTCCTGAAAAGATAATTTAGGGAGCTAGGTAGAAAGCTGAGAAACAGGACCTCCTGGGTAGTAATTTCTGGATTGCTGCCTGTGCCACACGCCAGTGAGAGTAGAAACAGGATGATTTGGCAGATAAATGGATGGCTGAGAAGTTGGTGCAGGGGGCAGGGCTTCAGGTTCTTGGATAATTGGGATCTCACCTGGGGGAGGTATGACCTGTACAAAAGTGACAGATTGCACCTGAACCTGAGGGGGACCAATATTCTGGCGGGCAGGTTTGTTAGAGCTGTTGGGGAGGGTTTAAACTAATTTGGCAGGGAGATGGGAATGGGAGTGAAGGGACTCAGGATAGGACGGGTGGTATATAAGCAAAGATAGCGTGCAGTCAGACTGTCAGGAAGGGCTGGCTGACACCAAGACAAAGCAGGGTCAGCACCAATGCATTAGGGATGCAGAATCAAAAAGGGTAGCAAATACAGCCCTCAAAGTGTTGTAACCAGTGCACCGATTGTGAGTTAGAGAGCTCTGAGAGAGGAGGCAGCGCCCAGGTCCGGCAGCGAAGTTTAAAAGGGAAGGCTTTGTGGGAACTCGGCTATAACCGGCGCACCGATCGTGAGTTGGAGAGCAGGGAAGGTTCAGGTATAAAAGGGAGCAGTCATTGACGGAGTGGTCTGAGGCAGAGTGATAGGGCTTTGGCTCATTCAGGCTTCAGCAAGGTAGGTGATTAGGTGGACTTTGTTTTTTAACCCTCTTGCATTTTTTCCCATAGGAATAGAGAGAATAGTACTTTGCTCTGGGTGTCAGATGTGGGAATGCTGGGATTCTTCCAGTCTCCCAGATGGCCACATCTGCGCCAGGTGCACCAAGACGCAGCTCCTGAGAGACTGTGTTAGGGATCTGGAGCTGCGGCTTGATGACCTACAGCTTATTAGGGAAAGTGAGCAGGAGATGGATAGGAGCTACAAGGAGTTAGTCACCCTGAGAGTGCTGGAGTTAGATAAGTGGGTGACTGTCAGGGAAGGGAAGGGAAGAGCTCTGATAATAGAGAGTACCCCTATGGCCATCCCCCTCGTTATTTTGTTTTGGATGCTTTTGGGGGGGGGGGTGACCTGACAGAGGACAACCACAGCAATCGAGCCTCTGGCATTGAGCCTGGTTCCATGGTGCAGAAGGGAGAGAAGATGAGGAAGAATGCAAACAACAGGAATTCTGCAGATGCTGGAAATTTAAGCAACACACATAAAAGTTGCTGGTGAACGCAGCAGGCCAGGCAGCATCTATAGGAAGAGGCGCAGTCGACGTTTCAGGCCGAGACCGAGGGGATTCCATAGTGAAGGGAACAGACGGGAGGTTCTATCAGCCTGATAGAGATTCCCACATGGTGTGTTGCCTCCCAGGTGCCAGGGAACGGGATGTCTCGGATCTGGTGCAGAGTATTCTGAAGGGAGAGGGTGAACAGCCAGAAGTCTTGGTACACGTTGGTACCAATGACATAGGTAGAAAAAGGGAGGAAGTCCTGAAGAGAGAATTCAGTGTAGGAAGCTGAAAAGCAGGACCTCCAGGGTAGTAATCTCAGGATTGCTGCCTGTGCCACTTGCTAACAATCACAAGAATAGCATGATCTGGCATATTAATGTGTGGCTGAGAGACCGGTGTACGGGGCAGGGCTTCGGGTTCCTGGATCACTGGGGCCTCTTCTGGGGGAGGAACGACCCGTACAAAAGGAACAGGTTACACCTGAACCCAAAGGGGTCCAATATCCTAGCAGGCAGGTTTAATAGAGTTGTTAGGTGGGGTTTAAACTAATTTGACAGGGGGGTGGGAACCCAAGTGACAGGGCTGAGGAAGGGGAAAACAGAAATAAATCAAAGATAGCATGCAACAGAGATGATAGAAAGGCCAGACAGGAGATGAGGCATAATCACAGCCGGTGGGATGAGTTACAGGGCAACAGAGGCATGGTGCAGTTAAACAGAAAGCAACGAATACTGAACTGAAAGTGTTGTATTTGAATGCACATAACATAAAGAATAAAATGGACAATCTTGAAATTCAGCTACAGATTGGCAAGTATAACGTTGTGGCCATCTCTGAAACTTGGCGAAAGGATGGTTGCCATTGCGAGTTGAATATCCAAGGATATACGGTCAATCGGAAAGATAGGTTAGTAGGCAGAGGGGGTGATGTGGCCCTGCGTATAAGAAATAATATTAAGTCATTAGAAAGGGATGACATAGGATTGGAAGGTGTAGAGTCCCTATGGGTTGAGTTAAGAAATGACAAGGGTAAAATGACCCTAATGGCAGTTGTAAACAGGCTTCCAAACAGCAGCCAGGATGTGGCTCACAAATTACAGCAGGAGGTAGAAAAGGCATGTCAGAAGGGCAATGTCATGGTAATCATTGAGGATTTTAACATGAAAGTGGATTGGGAAAACCAGGCCAGTACTGGATCTCAAGAGAGAGAATTTGTAGAATGTCTAAGGGATGGCTTTTGAGATCAGCTTGTTATTGAGCCTGCTAGGGGATCAGCTGTGATGGATTGGGTGTTGTGCAATGATCCGGAGGTGATAAGAGGCCTTAAGGTTAAAGAACCATAGGGGAACAGTGATCACAATATGATCGAGTTCACTTTGAAATTTGAGAAGAAACTAAATTCCAATGTGTCGGTACTTCAGTGGAATAAAGGAAATTACAGTAGCATAACAGAGGAACTGGCCAAGGTTGACTGGAAAGGGACACCAGCAGGAAGGGCGGCAGAGCAGCAATGGCTGGAGTTTCTGTGAAAAATGAGGGAAGTACAAGACAGATATATTCCAAATAAGAAGAAATTTTCGAATGGAAGGACACTACCGTGGCTGACAAGTGAAGTCAGAGCCAAAGTAAAAGCAACAGAGAGGGCATACAATGAAGCCAAAGCTAGTGGGAAGACAAAGGATTGGAAAAATTTTAAAAACTTACAGAAGGAAACTAAGAAGATCATTAGAAAGGAAAAGATGGATTATGAAAGGAAGCTGGGGACTAATATCAAAGAAGATACTCAAACCTTTTTTTAAGTACATAAAGGGTAAAAGAGAGTTGAGGGTAGATATGGGACCAATACAAAATGACACTGGAGATATTGTAGTGAGAGACACAGAGATGGTAGAGGAACTGAATGCGTATTTTGCATTAGTCTTCACAGTGGAAGACATCTGCAGTACACCAGACATTCAAGAGTGTCCGGGAAGTGAAGTATGTGCAGTGAAAATTACGACTGAGTAGGTGCTTAGAAAGCTTAATGGTCTGAGGGTGGATAAATCTCCTGGACCTGATGGAATGCACTCTTGGGTTCTGAAGGAAGTAGCTGGAGAGATTGCGGAGGCATAAACAATGATCTTTCAAGAATCGATAGATCCCGGCATTGTACTGGATGACTGGAAAATTGCAAAATTACTCCGCTATTTAAGAAGGGTGAGAGGCAACAGAAAGGAAACTGTAGACCTGTTAGCCTGACATCAGTGGTTGGGATCAATAGTTAGGGATGAGATTACGGAGTACCTGGAGGCACATGACAAGATAGGCCAAAGCCAGCACAGTTTCCTGAAATCCACTGTAATTTTCTGAGGAAATTACAACCAGGGTAGACAAAGGAGATGCAGTGGATGTGGTGTACTTGGATTTTCAGAAGGCCTTTGACAAGGTGCTGCACATGAGGCTGCTTAGCAAGATAAGAGCCCATGGAATTACAGGGAAGTTACTAGCATGGATAGAGCATTGGTTGATCAGCAGAAAACAGAGAGTGGGAATAAAGAGATTGTGTTCTGGCTAGCTGCTGGCTATCAGTGGAGTTCCACAGGGTCGGTGTTGAGAACGCTGCTTTTTAATGATGTAAGTCAATGATTTGGACTATGGGATTTAGGGATTTCTGCATAAATTTGCTGATGATACAAAGATAGGTGGAGGAGCGGGTAGTGTTGAGGAAATAGAGAGCTTGCAGAGGAATGGGCAAAGAAGTGGCAAATAAAATATAATGTTGGAAAATGTATGGTCATGCACTTTGGTGGAAGAAATAAATGGGCAGACTATTGTTTAGATGGGGAGAAAATTCAAAATGCAGAGATGCAAAGGGACTTGGGAGTCCTTATGCAGGATACCCTAAAGGTTAACCTCTAGTTTGAGTTGGTTGTGAAGTAGGCGAATGCAATGTTGGCATTCATTTCTAGAGCTATAGAATATAAGAGCAGGGATGTGATGTTGATCAGATTAGATATGGCAAAGTTATTTCCCATGAAGGGAGTCTTGGACAAGAGGGCACAACTTCAGCTTTGAAGGACATCTTTTTAGAACTGAGATGCAGAGAAATTACTTTAGTCGGAGGGTGGTAAATCTGTGGAATTTGTTGCCACGAGCGGCTGCGGAGGCCAAGTCATTGGGTGCATTTAAGGCAGAGATAGATAGGTTCTTGATTGGCCTGGGCATCAAAGGGTATGGGGAGAAGGCATGGGAGTGGGGATGACTGGAAGAATTAGATCAGCCATGATTAAATGGCGGAGCAGACTTGATGGGCTGAATGGCCTACTTCTGCTCCCTTATCTTATTGTCTTATGGCTGATGGTCTTATCTCAATGCATGGAGTATAAGAAATAAGGTGGATGATCTTGTGGCAGTTTTAAAGAAAGTCAGGTATGATGTTGTGGCTATCACTGATTCATGGCTGAAGGATGGTTGTAGTTGGGAGCTGAATGTCCAAGGATACACGTTGTATCGGAGGGACAGGAAGGTAGACAGAGGGGGAGGTGTGGCTCTGCTGGTAAAAAAATGGCATCAATTCAGTAGAAAGATGTGACAGGGGATCGGAAGATGTCGTATCCTTGCGGGTTGATCTAAGAAACTGTAAGGGTAAAAGGACCCTGATGGCAGTTACATACAGGCCTTCCATCAGTAGCTGGGAGGTGGACCACAGATTACAACAGGAAATGGAGTGCGGATGACTGGAAGAACTGCAGCAGCCCATGGTGGAGTAGACTCGATGGGCCGAATGGCCTGCTTCTGCTCCTATATCTTATGGTCTTATGTCTTTTGATCTTATGGTCTAAACAGGCCCTTTGGCCCATCTGGTCCATGTCAACCCATCTTAAGCTGCCTTCTCCCATTGACCTGGACTGGGACCACAGCCTTCAATGCCCGACCATCCATATACTTATCCAAACTTCTCTAAACACTGAGAACATAGCCTGCCAGCACTACTCATGCTGGCAGCTCATTCCACACCTCACAACCTTCTGAGTGAAGAAGTTTCCCTTCATGTTCCCCTTAAACTTTTCACTTACCTTAACCTATGACCTCTGTTGTTGTCTCACCCAACCTCAGCAGAAAAAGCCTTCTTGTACTTAGCCTATCTATGCCCCTCATAATTGTGTATACCTCTCTCAAGTCCCCTTTCAGTTTTCAACGTTCCAAGGAATAAAATCCTAACCTATTCAATCCTTTTAATAACTCAGGTCCTCCAGACCCGGCAACATCCTTGTAAACTTTCTCTGTAGTCTTCCAACCTTATTTACATCTCTCCTATAGGTAGGTGACCAGAACTAAACACAACACTCCAAATTAGGCCTCACCAACATCTTCTACAACTTCAGCATAGCATCCCATCTCCGGTACTCAATACTTTGACTTATGAAGGCCAATGTGCTAAAAGCTGTCTTTATGACCCCATTTACCTGTGATGCCACTTTCAATGAATTATGGATTTGTATTCCCAGATCCCTTTGTCCACACTCCTTGGTGCCCTACCATTCACTAGTAAGACCTACCCTGGTGGGTCCTACGGAAGTACAACACCTCACACTTGTCTGCATTAAGTTCCACCTGCCATATTTCAGCCCATTTTTCCAGCTGGTCCAGATCCTGCTACAAGCCATGATAGCCTTCCTCACTGTTTACCACACCGCTAATCTTGGTGTCATCCACAAACTTGCTGATCCAGTTAACCATATTATCAGCTAGATCATCGATATGGATAACAAACAACGGACCCAGCACTGAACTCTGCAGCACTCCACGAGTCAGAAGCCTTTAGTTAGTGAGGCAACCCTCTGCTATCACTCTCTGGTTTCTCTCACAAAGCCAGTCCAATTTACTACCTCATCCTGAATGCTGATTGACTAAACCTTCTTGACCAACCTCCCATGCGAGACTTTTCAAATGCCTTGCTAAAATCCATTAGACAACATCCACTGCCTTGCCTTCATCAACTTTTCTGGTAACTTCCTCGAAAAACTCTAGAAGATTAGTTAGACATGACCTATCACACACAAAGCCATGTTGTTTATCTATCCTTAATCAGTCCATATCTATCCAAATAGTTATATATCCAGTCCCTTAGAATACCCTCCAATAACTTTCCCACAACTGATGTCAGGCTCACCAGCCTATAATTTCCTGGTTTATGTTTATAGCCTTTCTTGAACTGTGGAACAACACTGGCTATCCTTCAATCCTCTGGTACATCTCCTATCACTAAGGATGATATAATATCTCTGCTAGGGCCCCAGCAATTTCTGCACTTGCCTCACGCAAGTGAGGGAACACCTTGTCAAACGATGGGGATTTATTCACCTTAATTTGCCCCAGGAAAGCAAACACCTCCTTCTCTGTAACCTACATGGGGTCCAATGGAGTGGTGAATCTGTGGAGGGAAAGTCATTGGGTATATTTAAGGCAGATGTTGATAGATTCTTGACTGGTCAGAGCATGAAGGGATACAGGGAGAAGGCAGGAGATTGGGGTTGAAAGAGAAAATGGATCAGCCATGATGAAATGGTGGAGCAGACTCGATGGGCCAGGTGACTTAAATCTGCTCCTGTATTTTATGTATCGCATTGAACTGAGCTTGTCATGGACAGTTTCAATCCCGGTTGTGAAGGAAGGATGGTTAGACATGAGGCTATCAACGTCAACCCGTAAAACCCAGTTCTACAGAAATGCCAACAGTTGCTCTGAAGACGTCATCCCTGGCAGAGGAAGGATCTTTGATGGACAATTTGAAAGTCTGGCCCAGGGCAGGGAACTCTGGCGAGATGCTATCGGTGGTCTGTGTCCCTGTGGGGTGATGGTTTAAGTACTTATTGCACAGCTGCCACAAAACAACAAATTTCACAATATACTGTATGTCAGGGATAATATACCTGATTTTGAACACCTCCAAGAAGTCCTCTTACAGTCCTGATGAGGGGTCTCAGCCTGAAATTTTGGCTTCTTATTCCTCTCAATGGGGCTGCCTGACCTGCTGAGTTTCTCCAGCAGTTTGTGGGTATTGTCTACAGCCTGGCATTCTCTCTGATCAGTAATGCCATGATCCCACCTCTTTCCTCTCAGCCACCTCCGAACCACCCAGGCTTCAGTCTGCCTACCAGCCAGAATCAAACGGCTGGCTTTTAACCAGGGAGCAATGACTGCAGTCCACAGCATCTAGGAGAGGCAAACGGGACTCTGATAAACGTGGCTACTTACCCAGTTGGGGCAAGTCTCCTTCACTCACGTCTCACATACCTTTGGAGAAGAAGACACTGATCATGAAGCTGAAGGAAATGGTCGAAACGACAACCAGCATCAGGAAGGAGAAGACAAGTGTGGGGTCGCTGTGCTGCAGGACTGCCCTCTGGTTCCGGAGCTACCAAGGCAAATGAAGAGCACGTCACCACAGCAACTGTCCCATAGCCAGAGATCAGCGGCAGTTTGACCTGCAGATACACCCTTCCCTAACCCCACACCCCTCCGAGCCCCAAACCCTCACCTCCAGCTCCACACAACCCCTCCCTTCCACCCCCACACCCCTCCAAGCCCCAAACCCAAATCCTCCCCTCCAACTCCACACAACCCCTCCCTTCCACCCCCACACCCCATCCGAGCCCCAAACCCTCTCCCTTCCAACACCCAACACCTCCAACTCCACACAACCTTCAACCCCCACAGCCTCCCCCTTCTGACCCCTACCCCTCCTCCAAGCCCCATACCCACTCACCTCCAAACCTTTTGCCCCCCTCAGAGCCCCACAGCCCCTTCCATCTAACCCCCACCTCCTCCAAGCCTCATACACCCTTCTCTCCAACCCCCACATTCCCTCCTGATCCTCACAACCCCTCTCCAGACCCCCATAGTCCCTCCTCTGCAACCCCACATCACCTCCCCGTCTGACCCAATAAGCCCCCTCTCAGCCCCACAGTGCCACCCTCTACCCTCACCACTACGTTGTTCTGCTGTCGAACCCTCCACAACCACTTACAGCCTTTCAAAATGCAAACCACGTTCCCTCTGACCAAACCCACCACCCTCTCAAGGCCACCATTGAATGCCACTGCTCTCTGACACAGTCATGCCCTGAGGTCAGCTGTCCCTCGTCCTCCCTCACTGCAGTGCACAGGACCTACCCTCCCTCACCGATAGGGCAGGGGACCCTCCCTCCCTCACCGATAGGGCAGGGGACCCTCCCTCCCTCACCGACAGCACACGGGACCCTCCCTCCCTCACCGATAGGACACGGGACCCTCCTTCCCTCACCGACAGGACACGGGACCCTTCCTCACCGACAGGACACGGGACCTTCCCTCACCGACAGGACATGGGACCCTCCTTCCCTCACCGACAGGACATGGAACCCTCCTTCCCTCACCGACAGGACACGGGACCTTCCCTCACCGACAGGACACGGGACCCTCCCTCACCGACAGGACACGGGACCCTCTCTCGTGCCTCACCAATGATGCATGGGGCACTTCGTCCCGTCTCAACTAAAGTTCAGCACATTTTTACCCCTTCGGTAGTGGGACATCAGCACCTTAGATAAAACAACAGATTTAATATCCCCCTCCACCCCCGAACGTGTGGCACTCCCTCAGAACTGCCCTCTGACAGGACCGAGCTCCCATGGTGCAGCACCCACCCACCCAAACAGGGACAATTCCAACAGACACGCACCTTTACACAAAGCAGCAGGGTCATGAGGAACGCTGAAATCACAAGGAAAAGCAGGAACTTGAGGAACCAAGCCACCCAGTGCAACCAGTTGTTCAACCCCATCATCTTCATGTATTCCTGAGGAAACACAGATATATTGCTGCCGGGCTTCACACCGCATCAAGTTATTACTGTTAACCAACAAGGACAAGAACCATTATTCGATGGAGTTAGAGCTTGTCCTGTGTCTGTACCCAGAACCCGGGATCGTGATCCTCACTGTGACTGACTCCAGAACATGCCCTGTCACCTATTCCAGTCTACAGTCCCACTGGTCCCATCCCGTCTGACTGCCGGAGCCTAAACCCGTCCCTCCCCCCTCCCACACACCATCAGATCCAAAACTGACCTGTCTTGATTCTCAATTCATCCCCAATTGATGCAGGAAACATTGTCAAACAGATCCAGTGCCTGACCTTTATCATCCTGCCATCAGGGAGGGGTACTGGAGCCTGAAGACGCACTCTCAACGACTCAGGGACAGCTTCTTCCCCCCCGCCATCAGATTTCTGAATGGTCCATGAACACTATCACATTCACAAAATGCTGGAGGAACTCGGCAGGCCGGGCAGCTTCTATGGAAAAGAGTAGAGTAGAAGTTTCGGGCTGAAACCGGCCTGTTGAGTTTCTCCAGCATTTTGTGTGTGTTGCTCGGATTTCCAGCATCTGCAGATTTTCTCGTTAGTGATTCGAACACTTTCACATTATTTCCTTTTTTTTAAAAAAATGTATAATAATTTTATGTCTTTGCTTTATAAACTGCAACCAATTTTATGTCCTGTAAGACAACAATCCTAATTCTGATCTGGTTCCGATGCTGCCACCGGACTGGACCTGGATGCCTCTCTCTGCTGGATCGGATCGGATCCCACCCTGTTTACTACTGTCCACGTCCTGCTGGATCGGATCGGATCCCACCCTGTTTACTACTGTCCACGTCCTGCTGGATCGGATCAGATCCACGTCCTGCTGGATCGGATCGGATCCCACCCCGTTTACTACTGTCCACATCCTGCTGGATCGGATCAGATCCACGTCCTGCTGGATCGGATCCCACCCTGTTTACTACTGTCCACGTCCTGCTGGATCGGATCGGATCCCACCCCGTTTACTACTGTCCACGTCCTGCTGGATCGGATCGGATCCACGTCCTGCTGGATCGGATCGGATCGGATCCCACCCCGTTTACTACTGTCCACGTCCTGCTGGATCGGATCCCACCCTGTTTACTACTGTCCACGTCCTGCTGGATCGGATCGGATCCCACCCCGTTTACTACTGTCCACGTCCTGCTGGATCGGATCGGATCCACGTCCTGCTGGATCGGATCGGATCGGATCCCACCCCGTTTACTACTGTCCACGTCCTGCTGGATCGGATCAGATCCACGTCCTGCTGGATCGGATCCCACCCCGTTTACTACTGTCCACGTCCTGCTGGATCGGATCAGATCCACGTCCTGCTGGATCGGATCCCACCCTGTTTACTACTGCCCACGTCCTGCTGGATCGGATCGGATCGGATCCCACCCCGTTTACTACTGCCCACGTCCTGCTGGATCGGATCAGATCCCACCCCCTTTACTATTGTCCATGTCCTGCTGGATCGGATCGGATCAGATCCCACCCCGTTCACTACTGTCCACATTCTGCTGGATCGGATCGGATCGGATACCACCCCGTTCACTACTGTCCACATTCTGCTGGATCGGATCAGATCCCACCCCCTTTACTATTGTCCATGTCCTGCTGGATCGGATCGGATCAGATTCCACCCCGTTCACTACTGTCCACGTCCTGCTGGATCGGATCAGATCCCACCCCCTTTACTATTGTCCATGTCCTGCTGGATCGGATCGGATCAGATTCCACCCCGTTCACTACTGTCCACGTCCTGCTGGATTGGATCGGATCCCACCCCCTTTACTATTGTCCACGTCCTGCTGGATCGGATCGGATCAGATCCCACCCCACCCTGTTCACTACTGTCCACGTCCTGGTCGAGATCACTGTGCACTTCACCTTCTGCCTGGTCTCCTTCTCCAGCACAATGGCTTTGGTGATGTTGAGTGCCGTGTAGGTGAAGCTCAACATGACAACGAGCGAGAGCTGGGTCTGGATCGCCAGAATGAAGAGGTCATCGATGTAGGGCGGGTAAGGGAAGCGCAGCATCTGCACTGACGTCAAGCTCAGGAGCTCAGCCCCAACACGGCCAGTGTGGTACCTGATGATGGCTTTGTCTGTCGCATGCTGGGTGGCCAGGAAACCCTCGCGATAGTAGCCTTTGGGAAAGCACAGAGCAGGTCACAACACACCTGGAACACAGTAGCTTTCAGACCAATGAGCATTTTACCAGAAGACAGCCAGGATTTATTACATCTGTCCTTTGTGGGGATACACAGTGCTCTGAGGATAACTATTCTCCAGCTACTGAAACCTCCCAATATTGAAAGGTCTGGGCAGAGTGGATGCAAAGAGGTTGTTTATTGCAGTAGGGGAGAGCAGGACTAGAGGGCACAGCTTCAGAATAGAACAACATCCCTTTAGAACAAAAATGAGGAATTCCTTTAGCCAGAGGATAGTGAATCTAAATCTGAAGGTCAAAGCCCATGCTGGAGGAGGTAATGTAGACAGAAGATTGGCTGGTGAAAAGAAACAGAGGGTTTCCTGTGGCTGGCAACATGTAACAATGGTGAGCCACTAGAATTGACGCTTTGTCCTCAGCTTCTATAAATGACTCAGGTGAAGTCAGAGGTAATGACATTAAATTTAGTAATGACACAGAGACGGGGAACAAGTTGTGAAGAGGACAAAAGAATACAAAGGGATAGTGACAGGCAAAGTAAATGGACAAATGGAATACAATATAGGAATGCAGTGGTGCTAGAAAGTTTGTGAACCCTATACAATTTTCTAAACTTCTGCATAAATACGACCTAAAATGTGATCAGGTCTTTACATAAGTCCTGAAAATAGATAAAGAGTACACAATTAAATAAACACAAAAGGCAGCATACTTATTCATTTACTTATTGAGAAAAATGATCGAATATTACATGCATTTGTTGGAAAAGGTATGTGAACCTCTGGGGGATGCCTTCTACAAAAGCTATTTGGAGTCAGATGTTCCAATCAATGAGATGAGAATGGAGGTGTGGGTTGTAGAGGTGACCTCCCCTATAAAAAAGACAAAGTCAGGTTACTGACAGAACTGGCTGTTCTCAAGAAAGATCTCTTTATATGTAATATGCCTCGATCTAAACAACTTTCAGAGGACCTTAGAAGAAGAATTGTAAAGATGCATGAAGCTGGAAAAGGCTACAAAAGCATTTCTAAAGACTTGAGTGTTCATCAGTCCACAGTAAGAGAAATTATCTACAAATGGAGGAAACTCAGTACTGTTGCTACTCTCCCTCACACCAAGAGCACAACATGCAATGCTGAAGGAGCTGAAAAAGAACCCAAGGGTAACAGCAAAAGACCTGCAGAAATCTCTAGAACTTGCTGAAGTCTCTGTTCATGTGTCCACTTTCAGACAAACACTATAAGGACACCACGGAGGAAACCACTGCTCTCCAATAAAAACACTGCTGTGCATCTCAAGTTTGCAAAAGATCACCTGGATGTTCTACAATGCTTCTGGGACAATGTTCTGTGGACAGTTGAGACGAAAGTTGAACTTTTTGGCAGAAATGCACATTGCTATGTTTGGAGGAAAAAGGACACTGCACACCAGCACCGAAACCTCATCCCAACTGTGAAGCATGGTGGAAGGAGCATTGTGAAATGGTTTGGGGCCATTTTGCTGCCTCAGGGCCTGGACAGCTTGCAATGAATTCAAAATTGTATCAAGACATTTTACAGGTGAATGACATGGTAGCAGTCCATCACCTGAAGCTTAATAGCAGTTGGATGATGCAACAAGACGATCATTCAAAAGACAAGAGTAAATCAACAACAGAATGTCTTCAAAAGAACATGCGTGTTTTGGAATGGCCGGGTCAAAGTCCTGATATTAATCCTATAGAAATATTGTGGAAGGGCCTGAAGCAAGCAGTTCATGCAAGAAAGCCCACTAACATCCCAGAGTTGAAGCGGTTTTGTAAGGAGAAATAGCCTAAAATTCTTCCAAGCCGATGTGCAGGTCTGATCAACAGTTATCAGAAACGTTTAGTTGAAGTTATTGTAGTAAAAGGGGGTCACACCAGTTACTGAAAGCAAAGGTTCACATACTTTTTCCAACAAATACATGTCATATTGGATCATTTTTCTCAATAAATAAATGAACACGTATAATGCTTTTAGTGTTATTTATTTAATTGGGATCGCTTTATCTAGTTTTAGGACATGTGAAGATCTGATCACATTTTAGGTCACATTTATGGAGAAATAGAGAAAATTCTACAGGGTTCACAAACTTTCTAGCATCGTTGAACATGAAATTGTTCTGAGATCAACCTAACCCTTCCCTCCCGCTCATACCTCCAATGTCCTATCATTCTCGTTAATATCTCAAACATCCCTAATGTATCTGCCTCTACCACCAACCCTGGCAAAGCATTCCACGCACCCACCCCTCTGTGTATAGAACTTACCTCTGACATCCCCTCTATACTTTGCTCCAATCACCTTAAAATTATGCCCTCTCATATTAGCCATTTCCACCCTGTGACAAAGTCTCTGGCTATCCATTCTATCTGTGCCTCTCATCATCTTGTACACCTCTGTCAAGTCACCTCTCATCCTCCTTCGCTGCAAAGAGAAAAGCCCTCACTCGCTCAACCTTTCTTCATATGTTATGCTCTCCAGTCCAGGCAGCATCCTGGTAAATCTCCTCTGCACCCTCTCTAAAGCTTCCACATCCTTCCTATAATCAGGCAACTAGAACTGAATGCAATATTCCAAGTGTGGTCTAACCACCATTATCTTGTGGCTCTTGAAGTTAGTAGCCCAGAACTCAATTCCCCACTCCCTAGTGGCCAGAGTTAATGTTCAGTCTCCTGCCATGGAGTGTTAAGGATGTGACTACAGATGGCACAAGGAGTAGGCAGTGTCTCATTCCCCGCACAACTTTACGCGTGAGAAACTCATGACTATTTGCTCACCTGGAGTGCCTCCATCCTTGAAGTACCTCTCCCGAGGCCCTGGCAACTGGAACAGCGGGAAGAGGTACTCTGTGTGCCAGTTTTGATCCTCGCTAGGACTGAAAGAGGTGTGTTCCTCAAGAGGTGCATTCCAAGGACTGTATTTAAATCTGAGGTGGTACTTCACCTAAAAAGACAAAACCAGCATTTCCAAGTTCCATTTGCAACATGCAGATTCTGAGGGAGGGAGTGGAGAGGACAGGACATCAGCCACTGATGTGTTCCTGCTGGTCTTGCCTTTTTTCACTATGCACTACACCACCTATGTTAGTGTTACCTGCAAACTGTCTAACTATCTCTTATACATTCTAAGCACAAGAGAATCTGCAGATGCTGGAAATCCAGAACGACACGCACAAAATGCTGGAGCAACTCAACGGGTCAGGAGACATCTATGGAGAGGAATAAACAGTCAACATTTCAAGCTGAAACTATTCATCAGGACATTCTCGTCCAAATCATTGATATAGGTGACAAAGAACCAATGACCTAGTGCTGCTAGGCACATCACTAGTCACAGGCTTCCATCTGAGAAACAACCTTCCACAGTCATCCTTTGCTTCCTACCATCATAGAGCCATAGAACACCACAGCACAGAAAGAGGCCCAGTGGCCCATCTAGTCTGTGCCAAACCCACACACAGTCATAAGACCATAAGACATAGTAGTAGAATGAGCCATTCAGCCCATCGAGTCTGCTCCACCATTGCATCACGGCTGATCCCGGATCCCACTCAACCCCACACCCTGCCTTCTTGCCATATCCTTTGATGCCCTGACCAATCAGGAAACAATCAATTTCCGCCTTAAATATACACACAGACATAGCTTCCACTGCAGTCTGTGGCAGAGCATTCCACTGATTTACTGCTCTCTGGCAAAAAAAAATCCTCCTTACCTCTGTTCTAAAGGGTTGCCACTCAATTTTGAGGCTGTGCCCTCTAGTTCTAGAAACACCCACCACAGGAAACATCCTCTCCACATGTCCTTTCTCGTTCTTTCCACATTTGGTAAGTTTCAATGAGATCCTCCCGCATTCTTCAAAATTCCAGCGAGTACAGGCCCAAAGCTGCCAAATGCTCCTCAAATGTTAACCCCTTCATTCTTGGAATCATCCTTGTGAACCTTCTCTGGACTCTGTCCCATGACAACACATCCTTTCTGAGATATTGGGCCCAAAATCGTTGACAATACTCCAAGTGCAGCCTGATTAGTGTCTTATAAAGACTCAGCATTTATCTCTTTGCTTTTATATTCTATTCCCCTTGAAATACATGGCAACATTGCATTTGCCTTCTTTACCACAGACTCAACCTGTGAATTAACTTTCTGGGAGCCTTACACGAGGACTCCTAAGTTCCTCTGCACCTAGGATGCTTGAACCTTCTCCCCATTTAGATAATAGTCTGCACCATTGTTCCCTTTAGCAAAATGCATTATCATACATTTCCCAACACTGTATTCCATCTGCTACTTTTTTACCCATTCTTCCAATTTGCCTGTCCTGTTGCAATCGCATTGTGTCCTCAGCACTACCTACCCCTCCACCTTTCTCTGTATCATCTGCAAACTCTGCCACAAAGTCATCAATTCCATTAACTAAATCATTGACAAACAATGTGAAAAGCAGCAGACCCAAGTACTGACCCCTGAGCAACATCACTAGTCACTGGCAGCCAACCAAGAAAAGGCCCCTTTTATTCCCACTTGCTGCCTCCTGGCTGCCAGCCATTCTGCTATCCATGCCAGTATCTCTCCTGTAACACCATAGGATTTTATCTTGTTAAGCAACCTCACGTGTGGCACCTTATCAAATGCCTTCTGGAAATCCAAATAAATGACATCCACTGCCTCTTCTTTGTCCACCCGGCTTGCTACTTCCTCAAAAAACTCTAACAGATTTGTCAGGGAGAGAAACCATGCAGACTGAGTCATTTTGTCATTATTCTTGAGGTACCTTGAAACTTCATCTTTAATAATAGACTCCAACACTTTCCCAACCACTGAGGTGAGGCTAATTGACCTATAATTTCCTTTCATTTGCCTTCCTCCCTTCTTAAAGCGTGGAGCGACACTTGCAATCTTCCAGTCCTCCGAGACCATAACAAGAATCAAGTGATTCTTGTAAGAACAGGACCAATGCGTCTGTTATCTCTTCAGCAACCTCTCTCAGGACTCCGGGATTTAGTACATCTGGCCCAGGTGACTTAAGATCTTTGAGTTTTGCCTGGCAATTTTGCCTTTGTAATAGCAATGGCACTCACTCCTGCTCCCTGACACTCACACACCTCGGGCACACTGCTAGTGTCTTCCACAGTTAAGACTGATGCAAAGTACCCATTAAGTTCATCTGTCATTTCTTTGTCCTCCATTGCTACCTCACCAGCATCATTTTCCAGTGGTCCAATATCAACTCTCACCTCCCTTTTACTCATCATATAAACTTTTGGTATCCTGCTCTATATTATTGGCTGGCCTGCCCTCATATTTCATCTTTTAGCTATTTTTAGAAGCCTTCTAATGGATTTTAAAGCTTCCCAATCATCCAACTTCCCACTTACTTTTGCTACATTATATGCCTTTTCCTTGGCTTTTGGTGTCCTTAACTTCCTTTGACGGCCGCAGTAGCCTGCCCCTGCCATTTGAGAACTTCTTCCTCTGTGGGACATGTCTATTCTGCGCCTTGTAAGCTGTTCCTAGAAACTTCAGCCATCTCTGATCTGCTGTCATCCACACTAGTATCCTCCCCCAATCCAGCTGGGTAAGCTCCTCTCTCATTCCTCTATAATTCCCTTTATTCCATTGTGATACTGATACATGTGACTTGTGCCTCTCCCTCTCAAATTGCTATACAAATTCAATTATATTATGATCACTGCCTCCTAAGGATTCCTTTATGTTAAGCTCCCCAAATAAGATCTGAGTTATTACACAACATTCAATCTAAGATAGCCTTTCTCCTAGTAGACTCAAGCACAGGTTGCTCTAAAAATCCATCTCGTTGGCATTCAACAAATTCCCTCTCTTGTGATCCGACACCAACCTGATTTTCCTAATCCCCTTGTGTATTGAAGTCCCCCATTACAATTGATCATTACCCTTATTACATGCCTTTTCCAGCTCCCTTTGCAATCTCAAACCCACATCCTGGCTACTATTTGGAGGCCCAGAATGTTTTTTTTCACCTTTGCAATTTCTTAACTCTACCCACAAAGATTCAACATTCTCTGACCCTCTGTCACCTCTTTCTAAAGATGTAATTCCATCTCTTGCCAACAGAGCCACACCACTGCCTATGCCTTCCTGTCTGTCCTTTCGAAACAAAGTATATCCTCTGATGTTTAAACACTACAGCACAGAAACAAGGCCCTATGCCCCATATAGACTGTGCCCAACCCTCTGTGTCATAGCACACTACAGCACAGAAACAAGGCACTGTGCTGACCCCTCCGTATCATAGCACACTACAGCACAGAAACCATCTAGTTCATGCCGAACCGACGAGATGATTGTGTCCTCATTTAGTCCGTTCTCTTGGATTCCACATGATCCCACCATCCAGAGTTGGTGCCATCTACATGTGCAACCTTACCCAAGGCCTTACTGAAGTCCATGTAGAGTATGCTTACTGCCCTGTTTTATCAACCTTACTGGTTACTTCTTCAAAAACCATACTCAAATTTATGAGACATGATCTCCCATGCACAAAGCGGTGTTGACCTTATCTCACTCTTCCCAGTGTTCTGGATATATACCTAATCGTGCATACATTTTAAGACATCTAGCACCTCCTTTGCTGTAGTGCAGACTACTCCCAGGACATTCCCATTGGATATCTTAAGTTCCAAAGTCTCCACGATAAAAGCAGAGGATAAATTTCATTGAGAACCTCACCCATCCCCTGTGGCTCCATCCACTTTGGTCTTTGAGGAGTTGTATTCTCTCATACTTGTTACTACTTTTCCCTTAAAAAACACAATATTTCTTTGGATTCTCCTTGATCTTTACTGCCTGAGCTATCTCATTCTCTCTTTTTCTCCTCCTGATTTCCTTCTCAAGTACTGTCTTGCATCCTCTATAAGTGGTGCATCTTCTTCTTCATATGCCTGGTGCGTTACACACTTGGGCGATCATGGCTCTCCGCATTGAACGATCCCTCGCAGCGTCAATATCTCACACACTTAGATCTGTTAGTTCTTTCACAGTGTCCATATATTTTCTTCTTTGCCTTCCTCTTCCGTGTTTCCCAGGCATACGGCCTTGTAATGTAAGGCATTCTATTTCTCCCTTTCTGATGACATGGCCCAGGAATTTAAGTTTCCTCTCATTTAATGTTCTCATTGAAGATCTTTTTGTTTGGGCACGTTGGAGTACTGTCTCATTAGTTACCATATTTCTATATGATATTTTCAGCATTCTTCTAAGAAACTACATTTCTGTTGCTTCTCAGTTTCTTTGGAGTTCTGGTGTTATAGTCCACGTTTCGGAAGCATACAGCAAGATTGACCAGATGCAACATTTTAGTAGCCTAAGCCTTCTTGTCATAGAAATGTGTCTGTTGGTAAAAATGGGTTTCATTTTTTGGAAGTTGGTTTTGGCAATGGCAATTCTTCTTTTTATTTCTACTTTACTTCTAGCATCTTGTGATATAAAGCTACCAAGGTAATTAAAGCTGTTTTTTTTGTTTATATCTGTTGGTTACCGATGTACAATTAGCAGTTGGGAGAATCCTGCTGTTTTGATATTACCGTACATTTGGGTTTTTTTTTAAAACAGTTGATGGTTAGACCAAAATCAGTACTACTTTGTCGAGGAGGATTTGTAGGTCTTCTGTAGAACTTGCTATCAGGTGGGTACAGGGTAAAATTCCAACATTTAGGAGGAGCTTGTTTCGGTAAATGAATGGGAGGGCTATGGAGGGCTATGGGACTAAATGGGCTGATGGGCCTGTATCTGTGCTGTAGTGTTCTATAGCTGCGAATTACAGCAACCTTCCCCTGTATATTTGTTCCTTGAACTCCTGTTGGCTATTCAGGGGTTTATTATACAATTCCAATGAGAGAGATAGCAGCCTCTCCCTCAGGCTCAAGGCTCATAGCTCTTGAATTTGCATCACTAACTGCAAGAACTAGAGGGGTTAAATTGCTTCCTGGTAGATTAAAAGATCACTGAATACCTAGAAACTAAAGAAAACTTACTAAAGCTTAGTGTAAGTGGCAGCAACTGAGCCGAACACTTCACAACTAATTAAACAAGTTCAAGTTGGTTTAATTATCATTTAACCACACACATGAATACAGCCAAATGAAAGTGTTCTTCTGGGGCAATGAAGCAGAGCACAGTAACAGTCAATCACACATAACACACAGCACATACAGTACTTATAATTACTACAGCAGAAAAAAACAGTCACACAAAAAAAAAGCCCGTTGCTTGTGCGTCATGGTCTGTATGTTGATGGTGCATGGGATGGTTGTTGTGAAGCCACGTTCCTGCAAGAACAAACCCAGAGCAGTCCCTTACCAAGCGCTAGTGCAGCCAGAGACGAACGTCTCCAGCTGAGCAAACACCGCAGAGCCTCTCAGACACTGGGTCCAGCCCACAACCCAGCCTGGATGTCCACTGCACCACATTGCCTCTACAGTCTCCTCCCCGGGCGACCCCACAGCACGAGGGTTTGGTCCGCGCGACAACCGAGCCAGTAAAAAGGGAGGCGGGAAATGCGCGTCTCCTTTTGGCATTTCTCTTCTCTAGCTCTACGGACCAGGTCAGGACTCACCTGTAGTGGTAAACGCTCCTCAGGATGCTTGAAGTCATGGTCGAACACCAAAGCTGTCAACACACTCTGTGCCAACTTACTTCCAGATTTTATAAATTCTTCAAACTGAGCTTCTGTGTGGAAACCCAGAACTGCAAAGGAAAGTAAACTCTCTGTAAGGCCTGAAGGACGCAGGACGCAGGACACAGGAACAGAATTAGGCTGGTCCACCCACTGAGCCTGCTTCACCATTTCATCACCGCCTTGCGAAATAAAATGCATCTCAGGGTGACATACATACTTCAATAACAAATGTACTTTGATGTTTGAACTCTCAACCCCATTCTGCTTTCTCCCCGTAACTAAACAAAAACCTGTCAACCTCCACTTTAAATACACTCCATGACCTAACCTCCACGGCCATCTGTGCAATGAATTCCACACATTCAACCCCCTCTGGCTAAAGAAATTCCTCCTCATCTCTGTTCTAAACAGATGTCCCTCTATTCTGAAGCTGTGCTCTCTGATTTATACTCTCCCACTATTGGAAACATACTGCCACTCTATCTAGGCCTTTCAATATTCGACAGGTTTCAATGAGATCCCTCCCTATTCTTCTAATCTCCAGTGAGTACAGGCCTAGAGGCATTAAATGCTCCCCATACATTAACCCTTTCATTCCTGGGATCATTATTGTGAACCTCCTCTGGACCCACTCCAATGTCAGCACATCCTGTCCTACACCAGGGACCCAGAACTGCTCACAATACTCCAAGTGCGATCTGACCAATGCCTGATAAAGCCTCAGCATTATCTCCTTGCTTTTACATTCTGTTCCCCTTGAAATAAATGTCAACATTGCATTTGCCTTCTTTACCAGACTCGACCTGTAAATTAACTTTCTGGGAGTCTTGAACAAGGTCTCTTAAGTCCCTTTGCACCTCTGATGTTTGAACCTTCTCCCTATTTAGATAATAGTCTGCACTATTGTTCCTTTTACTAAAATGCATTATTATTTCCCAACACTGTATTCCATCTGACACGTTTTTGCCCATTCTTCTAATTTGTCTACAGCAGTAGGCAGATACCAATCAGGATGTCCCAGTGCCCAACCATTTGAATCTCTTCTTCCCATTCCCACATTGACATGGCTGCCCATGGCATCCACCTATGCTCCTCTCCTTTCTCCCATCTTTTTTATCCTAGATATTTACCAGTTTCTTTCCAGTCCTGAAGAAGGGTCTCAACCCAAAATATTGACTGTCCATTCCTGTCCCACCCCCACACACAGATGAAACGTGACCCACAGAGTTCCACCAGTGATTTCTGGAGTTGCTCAAAATTTTCTATAGACCATGCATTATCATAGAGAAATCTAATATAGAATAATACACACAAATCACTGGAGAAACTCAGATGTCAAGCAGCATCTATGGAGAGGAATAAACAGTTCAGGACTGAAAAGGAAAGACGCCAGAACAAGAAGGCATGGGGAGGAGGAGTACAAGCTGGTCGGTGAATAGGAAGATGGGAGGGCAGCAGAGGGGGATGAAGTGAGAAGCTGGAGGTGATAGTTGAAGATGGAGGAATCTGGTAGGAGAGTAGAGTGGATCATGGGGGAAAGGAAAGGAAATGAGAAGGAGAACCGGGGGGAAAATGGGCTGTTGTTGTTTGGCTGAGGGGATAAACCAGAAAGGAGAATGAAAAAAGTCTGGTGGGGTGGTGGTGGGAGAAATTACCACAAGTTGGAGAACAATGTTCATTCCATCGGTTTGGAAACTAACCCGACTGAATAACGTTGGATGAAAATAACGACGAGAGGTTGTGGGTTAAGGGTGAAAGGTGAAGTGTTTAAGAGGAACATGAGGGGGATCTTTTTCACTCAGAGGGTGGTGGAAGTGTGGAATGAGCAAGTGGTGGGTGCGATTTCGATTTCAACTTGAGAGAAGTTTGGATAGGTACAAGGAGGGCTATGGTCCAGGCGCAGGTCGATGGGACCAGGCAGATTAATGTTTTAGCAAGGACTAGATGGGTTGAAGATGTTCTCTGACTCTAAGGTGTTGTCCCTCAGTTCCTTTAGACATGCCCGTTCCTCCCTGGACTGCTTTAGTAGATACTGCACCCTGCTGATATCATTACAGATATTGCAGACTGCTTGATACTGCCCATCAGACATTGTTTTACAGCTAAATGTGAACTGGTCAAATGGAAATCGTAGACTGCTGCAGCATGTGTTACTATTGCTACGACTTGGCTGTGACCCTCACTCCCCCTCACTTCCAACACTTGATAAAACTAAGCTATGACGTTGACAGACAGAAGGGACAGTACACTCACCTCCAACCACCCTGTGCAGACTATCTTTCACTGCCATGGCGATCGTCTCTACTGCCGTCACATTGGAAGGAATGTAAACCACATACCACTGAGCAAAAGGATGTTGTGGGAAGAACGGGATGTCGTTAATGTTGAAGGAGGGATATACTGTTGCATTGGGATACTGGACGGACACAACGCGTTGTCTTAGAACAATAAGAATTGCAGTGAATAAAAGTGGCAGGCTTATTTCAATAATGGTGACCAACACTTGCCGTTTCTGTATTGAAAGAAAAGAAACATCATTAAAAGCAATCATCACTGAAGCACAGAAAATGCAATTCACCAGTTTCAGCAGAGACCACCAGCTAGAACCAGCACAGACCAGCACAGACCAGCCAGAACCAGCACTGACCAGCACAGACCAGCACTGACCAGCACTGACCAGCCAGAACCAGCACTGACCAGCACAGACCAGCACTGACCAGCCAGAACCAGCACTGACCAGCCAGAACCAGCACTGACCAGCACAGACCAGCACAGACCAGCCAGAACCAGCACTGACCAGCCAGAACCAGCACAGACCAGCACAGACCAGCACTGACCAGCCAGAACCAGCACTGACCAGCACTGACCAGCACAGACCAGCACTGACCAGCCAGAACCAGCACTGACCAGCACAGACCAGCACAGACCAGCCAGAACCAGCACTGACCAGCACAGACCAGCACTGACCAGCACTGACCAGCCAGAACCAGCACTGACCAGCACAGACCAGCCAGAACCAGCACTGACCAGCACTGACCAGCCAGAACCAGCACTGACCAGCCAGAACCAGCACTGACCAGCACTGACCAGCCAGAACCAGCACTGACCAGCCAGAACCAGCACTGACCAGCACTGACCAGCCAGAACCAGCACTGACCAGCACTGATGTCAAACTGTCCCAACGTGGCCAGGTCACTGGTGACCGCCTACAGCTTTAGAGTTATTTATCACATTTTCACGTTAGATCGTTCTCTTTTTCATGTGTCATAAATGCAGTTTATTAGTTATTCATTTATTTGTGGTAATATTACTTTATGTGTTACGTGTGTGAGTTATACGTAGTGTGTTGTGCACCTTGGTCCAGAGGAATGATGTTTCGTTTGGCGGTATACATGTGTATTGTTGAATGACAATAAGCTTGAATATTGAAACACACGGTGAATGTGTCGTTTCCATTAACAACTCTCACAATCACGCTCCAACTAGGACTCCAGCTCCTGCCCATAATTCTTCATTTACTGCTCCCAAAACCTAACTCACTCTCATTGCTGTCTCTAAACTTGACCCCCCCAACTCCATGTCATCTGTGTCACTAATCCCTAATCTGACCCCAACTCCCCTCATCTGTCACTAAACCCTAACCCGACCCCCAACTCCCCTCATCTCCGTCACTAAACTCTAATCTGACCCCCAAGTCCCCTCATCTGTCACTGAACCCTAACCCGACCCCAAACTCCCCTCAATTCTGTCACTAAACCCTTAACCCGACCCCCAACTCCCCTCATCTGTCATTAATCCCTAATCTGACCCAATTTCCCTCATCTGTCACTGAACCCTAACCCGACCCCAAACTTCCCTCATCTCTGTCACTAAACCCTTAACCCAACCCCTAACTCCCCTCATCTGTCACTGAACCCTAACCTGACCCCAAACTCCCCTCATCTCTGTCACTAAACCCTTAACCCAACCCCCAACTCCCCTCATCTGTCACTGAACCCTAACCTGACCCCAAACTCCCCTCATCTCTGTCACTAAACCCTTAACCCGACCCCCAACTCCCCTCATCTGTCATTAATCCCTAATCTGACCCAATTTCCCTCATCTGTCACTGAACCCTAACCCGACCCCAAACTTCCCTCATCTCTGTCACTAATCCCTAATCTGACCCAATTTCCCTCATCTGTCACTGAACCCTAACCCGACCCCAAACTCCCCTCAATTCTGTCACTAAACCCTTAACCCAACCCCCAACTCCCCTCATCTGTCATTAATCCCTAATCTGACCCAATTTCCCTCATCTGTCACTGAACCCTAACCCGACCCCAAACTCCCCTCATCTCTGTCACTAAACCCTTAACCCAACCCCCAACTCCCCTCATCTGTCACTGAACCCTAACCCGACCCCAAACTCCCCTCAATTCTGTCACTAAACCCTTAACCCGACCCCCAACTCCCCTCATCTGTCATTAATCCCTAATCTGACCCAATTTCCCTCATCTGTCACTGAACCCTAACCCGACCCCAAACTTCCCTCATCTCTGTCACTAAACCCTTAACCCAACCCCTAACTCCCCTCATCTGTCACTGAACCCTAACCTGACCCCAAACTCCCCTCATCTCTGTCACTAAACCCTTAACCCAACCCCCAACTCCCCTCATCTGTCACTGAACCCTAACCTGACCCCAAACTCCCCTCATCTCTGTCACTAAACCCTTAACCCGACCCCCAACTCCCCTCATCTGTCATTAATCCCTAATCTGACCCAATTTCCCTCATCTGTCACTGAACCCTAACCCGACCCCAAACTTCCCTCATCTCTGTCACTAATCCCTAATCTGACCCAATTTCCCTCATCTGTCACTGAACCCTAACCCGACCCCAAACTCCCCTCAATTCTGTCACTAAACCCTTAACCCAACCCCCAACTCCCCTCATCTGTCATTAATCCCTAATCTGACCCAATTTCCCTCATCTGTCACTGAACCCTAACCCGACCCCAAACTCCCCTCATCTCTGTCACTAAACCCTTAACCCAACCCCCAACTCCCCTCATCTGTCACTGAACCCTAACCCGACCCCAAACTCCCCTCAATTCTGTCACTAAACCCTTAACCCGACCCCCAACTCCCCTCATCTGTCATTAATCCCTAATCTGACCCAATTTCCCTCATCTGTCACTGAACCCTAACCCAACCCCAAACTTCCCTCATCTCTGTCACTAAACCCTTAACCCAACCCCCAACTCCCCTCATCTGTCACTGAACCCTAACCCAACCCCAAACTTCCCTCATCTCTGTCACTAAACCCTTAACCCAACCCCTAACTCCCCTCATCTGTCACTAAAACCCAACTCCCCTCATCTGTCACTAATCCCTAATCTGACCCCCATCTCCCCTCGTCTGTCACTAATCCCTAATCTGACCCCCATCTCCCCTCGTCTGTCACTAATCCCTAATCTGACCCCCATCTCCCCTCATCTGTCACTAAAACCTAACTCCCCTCATCTGTCACTAATCCCTAATCTGACCCCCATCTCCCTTCGTCTGTCACTAATCCCTAATCTGACCCCCGACTCCCCTCATCTGTCACTAATCCCTAATCTGACCCCCATCTCCCCTCATCTGTCACTAATCCCTAATCTGACCCCCATCTCCCCTCATCTGTTACTAAAACCCAACTCCCCTCATCTGTTACTAATCCCTAATCTGACCACCATCTCCCCTCATCTGTTACTAATCCCTAATCTGACCCCCATCTCCCCTCATCTGTTACTAATCCCTAATCTGACCCCCATCTCCCCTCATCTGTCACTAATCCCTAATCTGACCCCCATCTCCCCTCATCTGTCACTAATCCCTAACCTGACCCCCAACTCCCCTCATCTGTTACTAATCCCTAATCTGACCCCCATCTCCCCTCATCTGTTACTAATCCCTAATCTGACCCCCATCTCCCCTCATGGGTTACTAATCCCTAATCTGACCCCCATCTCCCCTCATGGGTTACTAATCCCTAATCTGACCCCCATCTCCCCTCATCTGTTACTAATCCCTAATCTGACCCCCATCTCCCCTCATGGGTTACTAATCCCTAATCTGACCCCCATCTCCCCTCATGGGTTACTAATCCCTAATCTGACCCCCATCTCCCCTCATGGGTTACTAATCCCTAATCTGACCCCCATCTCCCTTCATGGGTTACTAATCCCTAATCTGACCCCCATCTCCCCTCATGGGTTACTAATCCCTAATCTGACCCCCATCTCCCCTCATGGGTTACTAATCCCTAATCTGACCCCCATCTCCCCTCATGGGTTACTAATCCCTAATCTGACCCCCATCTCCCCTCATGGGTTACTAATCCCTAATCTGACCCCCATCTCCCCTCATGGGTTACTAATCCCTAATCTGACCCCCATCTCCCCTCATGGGTTACTAATCCCTAATCTGACCCCCATCTCCCCTCATCTGTTACTAATCCCTAATCTGACCCCCATCTCCCCTCATCTGTTACTAATCCCTAATCTGACCCCCATCTCCCCTCATGGGTTACTAATCCCTAATCTGACCCCCATCTCCCCTCATGGGTTACTAATCCCTAATCTGACCCCCATCTCCCCTCATGGGTTACTAATCCCTAATCTGACCCCCATCTCCCCTCATCTGTTACTAATCCCTAATCTGACCCCCATCTCCCCTCATGGGTTACTAATCCCTAATCTGACCCCCATCTCCCCTCATGGGTTACTAATCCCTAATCTGACCCCCATCTCCCCTCATGGGTTACTAATCCCTAATCTGACCCCCATCTCCCCTCATCTGTTACTAATCCCTAATCTGACCCCCATCTCCCCTCATGGGTTACTAATCCCTAATCTGACCCCCATATCCCCTCATGGGTTACTAATCCCTAATCTGACCCCCATCTCCCCTCATCTGTTACTAATCCCTAATCTGACCCCCATCTCCCCTCATCTGTTACTAATCCCTAATCTGACCCCCATCTCCCCTCATGGGTTACTAATCCCTAATCTGACCCCCGTCTCCCCTCATGGGTTACTAATCCCTAATCTGACCCCCATCTCCCCTCATCTGTTACTAATCCCTAATCTGAACCCCATCTCCCCTCATCTGTTACTAATCCCTAATCTGACCCCCGTCTCCCCTCATGGGTTACTAATCCCTAATCTGACCCCCATCTCCCCTCATGGATTACTAATCCCTAATCTGACCCCCATCTCCCCTCATGGGTTACTAATCCCTAATCTGACCCCCATCTCCCCTCATCTGTTACTAATCCCTAATCTGACCCCCATCTCCCCTCATCTGTTACTAATCCCTAATCTGACCCCCATCTCCCCTCATGGGTTACTAATCCCTAATCTGACCCCCATCTCCCCTCATCTGTTACTAATCCCTAATCTGACCCCCATCTCCCCTCATCTGTTACTAATCCCTAATCTGACCCCCATCTCCCCTCATCTGTCACTAATTCCTAATCTGACCCCCATCTCCCCTCATCTGTTACTAATCCCTAATCTGACCCCCATCTCCCCTCATCTGTCACTAATCCCTAACCTGACCCCCATCTCCCCTCATCTGTTACTAATCCCTAATCTGACCCCCATCTCCCCTCATGGGTTACTAATCCCTAACCTGACCCCCAACTCCCCACAGTGCTTGTTTATACACAGAGAGGGTGGGTGTGTGGATCTGGCAGGGGTGGTGGTTGAGGCAGATGCTTTAAGGACATTTAACAGACTCTTAGATAGGCATATAGGTGAAAACAAAATGGGGGACTACGTAGGAGGGAAGAGTTAGATTAACCTTAGAATTGGTTAAAATGCTGGAACAACATCAAGGGTCAAAAGGCCTGTAGTGTGTTGTAACGGTCCACATTCCAAAACCGTTCCAACGAACATAGAGGACAACAAAGTCTGAGACACAATCTTGATGGACATCACAGTTCAGCATCATCTTGCTCACAGATCTTCTCCCTTCTCCATCCTTCTGGTGAGGATTGGGGTCACACATTCCTGGGGATGGTGCAGACCTACACTAGTGTGGCGATCTCTCCAGGAGACCAATGAAGTCTTGCAGCTGGTCCCAAGGGGAGCTCGAGCCCAGCTGTGGAGAGGAGGATGAGAGCTGGGTCTAAGAATGGAAATGTTTCAAGTTCATTGTCTTCTGAGTGTGAGTGTGAGGGTGAGGGCCTCTGTTGGTAAGAGTTGACCTTGGATATTGCATCCTACCTCTCTACTACACAAGACTGGGCAGTACGATATGGAGAGCAAGCTGTTGCCCATGTAGCAAGCCTGCACTCTCCATGCATCTGATGAACCCAAAGGAACAGCAGATATCGATACAGTTTGGTAGCAGCAGATTTGGAGGAGTTGCCAGTCAGCGTTGAACTCAATGCTGAAGCTTAAGGGACTGCAGCTGCAGATTTTTCCTCAGGGTTCACCCCCAAAGCCTCCCCCCCCCCCCGCCAAAGCCTTTCCCATGAGTGGTACAACTGCAAGGCAGCAGAGGTCTGAGATCCGTTTTCCTTTTTCTCACTGAGCTGCCAACCCCAGGTGATGAGTCCCATCTTCCTGAAGCGACTGGCTTTAAGGCATCAGTGATCAGTCTTTGCCCCTTCTGTTATAGAAATGGTTTCGCTGGCTTAGTAGCTAAGCCACACGGGAAGGCCAGGAGCTGGACTTGGTTGTCAGAGACTACTTGAGGTGCACGCCATTGGGAGCATTTAACAGGTAGTGAGAGCTTGTCCCTATTACCACTCCCCCACATCCCCCCCCCCCCGGCTGCAACAACCTGATTGTACATATGTACAACCAAACAAAACAACGTTCCTCCACACCACAGTGCACCCACAAAACATATATCACACACAGCACATCAAACAAAGTATTACTACAAATAAGTTAATAAAATATAATTCAAAATGCGTGTAGTCCACATCACAGGTAAACAGTAAACAGCTCATTGTCCTAGTGACGAGACCTCAATGGTGACAGGGTATTCATTAGCCTCCCAGTCTGGCAGTCCTGGTCCTGCTGCACCTGTCCCTCCTTCCTGACTGTGGAGGGTCAAAGAGATTGTGGGTTGGGTGTAAAGGTCCTCAGGCCCTCCCTCCACAACACTCCTGGGAAAGGTCAGAAATGGGGGAGGGAGACCCAGTGATCCTCTCGGTGGCCTTTACTGTCTGTAGGGTCTTGTAGTCTGATGCCTTACAGCTTCTGTACCACACAGTGGACAGAAAGCTTTCCTGTAGAAAGCTGTTAGAATGGGGGGTGGGGGGCGGGGGAAGAGCCTTGCACACCTCAATCTCTGCTGCAGGTGTAGTCACTGCTGTAGCTTCTTGATTAGTGAGGAGGTATTGTGGGTTAGACTGTATGCAAGTCTAGCGGGTATCCTAGAGAGAAGCGTCACACATGTCCACGTGACACAGTCGCACATACACCCCTCCCACCAATACCGACGGACTTCACTTACCTGTAACACGTAGTTCTTCCAGAGCAGTAGTCCCAGCTGCCGAAATCTGCTCATTCTGAACTCAGAACGTCACCCCACAGTTCCTCAGAGAGGTGGAGGGTGTCAGAATAACTCTAACAGGCAGCTTCTCAAGGCCACCCCTCGGCCACAGAGAGGTGGGTCACTCTGATCGGAGCGGATGTGGAGTGGTTTGAACGAGGTGCTGTGCTTCCCTCATCAGGTCAGGTGGCAGCTCTCTGAGGAACAGAAGAAGACTCCGCATTTCTATGGTGCTGTTTACTTCCAAAGGATTTATAGAACTGTGCCAAACGTCTATGGATTCACTGTGGAGAGTATCATGTCCTGGTATGGAAACACCAATGCCCAGGAATGGAAAAGTCTGCAAAAAAAAAAAGTGGATACTGCCCAGTCCTTCACAGGAAAATCCCTCCCCACCATTGAGCACATTTATATGGAGCACTGCCACAAGAAAACCCTCCCCACCTTGGACCCCCACCATCCAAGCCACGCTCTCTTCTCTCTATTACCACTCGGTAGGAGTTCGAGGAGCCTTAGGCTCAGGAACAGTTATTACCCCTTCAATCATCAGGCTCCTGAACCAGCATGGATAACTTCACTCACCACAACACTGAACTGATTCCACAGCCCATAGACTCACTTTCAAGGACTCTACAACTCATGTTCTCAGTATTATTTTTTATCTTCACAACTTGTTGCCTTTTCTACATTGTTTGTATGGCAGTCTTTGTATATGTAGAATTTTTTGTGGAAATTCTATTGTATTTCTTTATTTTCCTGTAAGTGACTGCAAGAAAATGAATCTCAAGATAGGAGAGTGGATTCTGGATAACTGGGCCATCATTTAACTGGGGCATCTCCTTATTTAGGACAACTTTTAAAGAACAAAAACTAATTGAGAAAATAACTGGGACTCCCTTCATTTATTTGAGAAACTATGCCCTTAATTGTGACAGGAGGCTGCCTGTCTATCAAACATTAGTCATGTGCATGTCATGTGATTGTCAGACATTATCGTGGGCTTTGAGCGAGTGGTTCTTAAATAGTGCCCACATGCATGTGTTTGTGTTCAAAAAGCAGTGAGTTTTGTTACTGATAGTTGGTGAGAAATAAGCAGTAAGACAATTCAGAACCGTTTTGCTCATTGTGGTTTCAAGCGTTCAGGCTTGGAGATACCAGAAATGGCCACGAGTGAAAATGAAACAATTTCACTCCTTCAACAAGTTGGGAACTATGAAAAATTTGAAGGTATCGACAATCATCTTGAATGTTACAATTAATATTAAGATTTGGGGGACACGATCTTCAATGGCATGGTATGAAGGCAGCGCATTATCTGCACTAGGCATCTGTGCTGATTTTGTTCTTTTACAGTCAATCAAAAGACAGGGCAGCGTACACCGGATGGATTCCTTGTTCGATAACAATTAGGAACTAATACGGTTTTATAGTACTGTCGTAGTATTGGTAGGTTTTAAATTATTCCATATTTCATTTAAATAAATAATTTGTTACTCAGCTAAAAGGTAGTTCACCTTTTTTATGCCCTTTTAAAAAAAAAACTATTTCCATCAAACGAACAAATTCTTCTTGGACTTCCAGCTGGTGCAGGCATCGATTTTAATTGATGTTTCGATGACAAATTGCCATCTTCATCAGGGATGATGCCTAGGTACGTCTAGTTCAGTGGTATATATACCCCTGTTGTCTGTCCCTCCTAAATGGTTAGTCCTCAGCCAATCAGGTTTCCACTGTTCTGCTTCGTTTACAATCGAATTCCAGTTGATACTTCGAACGGGACTTTTGTCTGTTAAAATTCTTTTCCTCTAGTTTTATTACAATGGCTTCCCTCACCAGGTGGCTCCATAAGCTATTGGCACGGCACAGTAGCTTTGTGCTGAATTCAATCCTACCGTCATTCCAAATGCAAAGTTCTGCTACAACTGATTTCTTCAGATAACCCAAACGGATACACTTCCTGTGCTCCTTGATGCGTGTTTCCACCATGCGTCCCGTCTGGCTGATATACACTGCTCCGCATTCACAGGGTAACTTGTAAACACCAGCCGACCTGACTCCCAGGTCATTTTTGATCTGCATAAGCTGTACTTTGAGCTTCCTTACGGGTTTGTGGATGGTATTACACTTTATACCTTATTGTCACCAAACAATTGATACTAGAACGTACAATCATCACAGCGATATTTGATTCTGCGCTTCCCGCTCCCTGGATTACAAATATTAAATATTAAAAATATTAAAAATTAGTAAATATAAAAATTTAAATTATAAATCATAAATAAAAAATAGAAAAATGGAAAGTAAGGTAGTGCAAAAAAAACCCAGAGTCAGGTCCGGATATTTGGAGGGTACAGCCCAGATCCGGTCAGGATCCATTCAGCAGTCTTATCACAGTTGGAAAGAAGCTGTTCCCAAATCTGGCCGTACAAGTCTTCAAGCTCCTGAGCCTTCTCCCGGAGGGAAGAGGGACGTAAAGTGTGTTGGCTGGGTGGGTCGTGTCCTTGATTATCTTGGCAGCACTGCTCCGACAGCGTGCGGTGTAAAGTGAGTCCAAGGACGGAAGATTGGTTTGTGTGATGTGCTGCGCTGTGTTCACGATCTTCTGCAGCTTTTTTCGGTCTTGGACAGGACAACTTCCATACCAGGTTGTGATGCCCCCTAGAAGAATGCTTTCTACAGTGCAACTATAAAAATTAGTGATGGTTTTAGGGGACAGGCCAAATTTCTTTAGTTTTTTCGGGAAGCAAAGGCGCTGGTGGGCCTTCTTGGCAGTGAACTCTGCTTGATTGGACCAAGTCAGGTCATTTGTGATATCGACCCCGAGGAACTTAAAGCTTTTGACCTGTTCCAGATGTAGATGGGGTCGTGCGGTCCGCTACTCCTTCTGAAGTCAACAACCAATTCCTTCGTCTTGCTGACGTTGAGGGATAGGTTATTGTCTTCGCACCATGCCACCAGGTTCTTAATTTTCTCTCTGTACTCAAACCCATCATTACCCGAGATACGGCCTGCAATTGTTGTGTCATCAGCAAACTTATATATTGAGTCCGATGGAAACTTGGCTACACAATCATGGGTGCACAGTGAGTACAGCAGGGGGCTGAGTACACAGCCTTGTGGGGCACTGGTGCACAGGGTGATTGTAGAGGAGAGCTTGTCTCCTATTTTTACAGCCTGGGTCCTGTCTGTGAGGAAGTTAAAGATCCAGCTGCAGATCTGAGTGCTAAGGCCCAGGTTCCGGAACTTAGGAATCAGTTTATCTGGAATGATGGTACTAAAGACAGAGCTGTAGTCAATGAAGAGGAGCCTTAAGTATGCATCTTTGTTCTCCAGGTGTTCTAAGGAGGAATGTAGGGCCAGAGAGATGGCATCTTCCGTTGACCTGTTGCTCCGGTAGGTGACTTGCAAAGCGTCAAGGTTGACCGGTAGGCTGTGGTCGATGTGTGTCATAACCAATCTCTCGAAGCACCTCATAGCAATTGATGTCAAAGCCACAGGTCGATAGTCATTCAGGCATGCCACCTTGCTCTTCTTCAGCACTGGGATTATCGTTGCCTTCTTAAAACACGAGGTGATCTTAGACTGAAGCAAGGAACAGTTGAAGATGTCAGCAAACACTCCAGCTAGCTCGCTTGCACAGGCCCGGAGAATCCGTCCTGGGACACCATCTGGGCCCATCGCCTTCCTTGGATTTATCTTCAGGAAGGCCCTACTAACGTCCTCCTTGGTGACGATGAACCTCGATGCCACCAAGTTCGGTTCATCCGGAGGGAGTGGAATGCTCCTCTTCTGTTCAAATCTTGCGTAGAATACGTTAAATTTGTCAGGAAGAGAAGCACCACAGTTATTGATATTCCCAGCCTTTTCTTTGCGCTCAGTGATCTCATTTAGACCCTGCCATAGTCTACTAGCATCCCTCTGGTTAGCCTGGGCTTCCAACTTGGCTCGATATTGCCTCTTGGCGCCCTTAATGGCTTTCCGGAGTTCACACCTGGATTCCGTGTAGCGACTGGTATCCCCGGACCTAAAAGCCACAGCTCTAGCCTTTAAAAGGGACTTGACCTCATAATTCATCCAAGGTTTCTGGTTAGGGAATACCCGGATCGTCTTGCAAGACACACAGTCCTCCGTGCATTTCCAAATAAAGTCGGTGACAGCTGAGGCATCCTCATCGAGGTTAGCTGCCGAGTCCTTGAATACTAACCAGTCCACCGATTCAAAGCAGTCACGGAGGACCTCATCCGTTTCCTCTGTCCAATGCGACACTACTTTTGACACCATGACCTCCCGCTTCAGTTTCTGTTTGTAAGCCGTGAGGAGGAGTATGGTCTGATGGTCCGATTTTCCGAAGTGAGGTCGTGGGACGGAACAGTAGGCATCCTTGACTGCTATGTAGCAGTGGTCAAGTATATTTGGGCCTCTAGTGGGGCAGGAGACATGTTGGTATAACTTTGGCAGCGTCTTTCTGAGGTTGGCCTGGTTAAAGTCTCCGGCTGTAATGAGCAAAGCCTCCGGATACATAGTCTCAAGTTCACTGATGTTGGCATACAGTATGTTCAGATCACACTCCACGTCCGCCTGGGGGGGATTGTAGACCGCTGTCAGTATGACCGAGGTGAATTCCCGTGGCAGATAGTAGGGACGACACTTCACCGACAGGTGTTCCAGGTCCAGGCTGCAGGAGCTTGTCAGTGCCACTGTGTCCAAGCACCACGCAGTGTTGATCAGTAGGCAGACACCGCCTCCCCTCGTCTTGCCCGAAGACGCCGTGCAGTCCATCCGATGGAGCAAAAATCCCTCCGGTCAGATGGCACAGTCGGGGAGGCAGGGGAGAGTCAGGTCTCGGTGAAACAGAATACACAGCAGTTCTGCATCTCCCTGCAGTAGGTGAGTCTCCCTTTAAGATCATCCACCTTGTTCTCTATGGCTTACACATTAGCTAGTAGGAAGGTGAGCATAGGGACCCTGAAGCCCCTCAGCTTCAATCTGACCAGCAGCCCAGCTCTTTTCCCACGCTTTCTCGGTAAATAGTGCATCTTTCCAGGTTTCCATTGATGCAGTGTGTTGTTGGCAGCTCTTTGAGGTTGGTGGACACGTCCCGCAGGGATCGATCGGTGGGTCGCGCCCGTTGGACACTCCGGGTCGGGCCAAGTAACGCGGGAAGCTCCGCTGCCACTTCCAGCTGCCGGGGGCCCAGGCTGTCGACTGGGTCGGGCCCTGAAGCCGACACTTAATCCCGGATGGCCGGGCTCCTGGCTGAAACAAGTCTGTAAACCGAGTCACGGTTGCGGAGGCCTCCGCTCCAGCTGAGCCTCAGGCTCGATTTCCGAGGTCGGCAGCGGAGGCCTCACTTCCGGCAGCTGTGGATGGCCACCAACGGGGCTTTACGGTGGTCGCTCCGGGGAAGCGTCTGGGGCACCTTGAGGTCTCCGGCGTCACTTCTGTGTGGTCGTCTGCTCCGGAGAGGTGCTGGTCGGAATGGGCCGTGTCTCCAAGCGCTCCAGCACGGTAGCAGACCGCGGGTCTCCGGGAACGTGGTGGGCCTCACTGGTCAGGTCCTGGTGCGGTCCGGAGCTTGAGAAGCGGTTCTGGCGCGGTGGTCTCCAGCTGGGTCAGTAGCTTCACCAGGGTGTTGTCGATCTTGATCTTGCTAGATTGGAGGTTTAGAAGGGTTTCTCGGGTATAGGATAGTGGAGAGGGCAGTTTGCTCAGGAGAGCACGGGCAAAGTTGCCAGTTACCGGCACCATCTTTAAACAAAAATTAATCCAGTGTTTCTTCAGGATCCTGGTGATCCTTCGAGAAACGTGGAAATACTGGGAAGACAGGCAGTAGCGACAGGTTCCTCCTTGTGGTTAGGTTTCCCGGTTTTTCTGTCAGCCCTTTTAAGAGCCTGATTGATTTCCTTCTCCTTGCAGCCATACTGTAGGAACGTCGTGTATAATTGTCTTATTTCTTTGTGGAGACTCTGGGTCCAAACAGTTTTCACATGGTTAGTCAAAGCAGAAAGCACCGCTCTATGTTGGGAGGCGTGATGGTGGCTGCTAGTGTTGAGGCATATTGGTGTGAGTGGGTTTCTGATAGATACCACGCCCGGGGCTGCCATCTGGTTGTCTCCTGTTCCTGGATATACTAATATGATGGAAATCAGACTTTGACTTTAACTTTGAAGTACTGCAGAGTCAGGAAGAATCTCTGAACAGAGCCATGACTGTACTGCAATTATATTTCCACTCCAGTGTGTGCGGACAGAGCCAGGGCCACCCTTTGTCACTCTCAGACAGGACTGGAGTACTTCAGACCCAAAACCTCCTGCTCTCCAACATGACTGCGCATTTACCTTGACTGCCGTGGTTACCAGCCCGTTATTGGTGGCCATAGTTTGACCATGGTCATTTCTCACTTACTGCCTATTATGCCACTGGTGCTTAGGGCAGCAACGAGGGTCCCCCATCTCCAGCAGTGTTCAGGGATTCCCTCATTGTGTTAGTAGTCTTCTCTCACTTTTCACTACTGTCAGTCATACAAGTCCCACACAAAGATGTCTGGGCGTGGAAGAGATTTTGCACTCAGATGTAGAAGAATTCTTCATTGCTGTTTCTGTAACAATTTTGTTTTACCAGTCAGGGTTGTTAGCCCCACGATGAACTCTCGAACCTGGAGGACCAGTGGACCAGTCTTAGTCTGGTCTGTGCCCTTTGACCTGCGTGGCATGAATGACCCAACCGAAAGCCAAAGCATGAAAGCCCTGGCTCCAGCCAACATAGCTCTCTGGGTCATTGAGACACGCAAGCCTCCTACCCGCCGGGCTGCGGCCCTTTTGGAGGACCGTCATTTCTAGCTCTGTAATAACCCAGTTCTCATAACAGCTTCTTCCCCCAGGCTGTGAGACTAACGAACACCCTGCCACCACCGAGGTCTCGTCACTGGGACAGAGCACGTTTACTGTTTACCAGTGCTGTGCACTACATGTATTTTGAATTATATTTTATTAACTTATGTGCTGTGTATAATACATGTTTAGCGAGTGCACTGATCCAGAGGAACATTGTTTTGTTTGGTTGTGCACATGTGGAGTCAAATGATAACAAACCTCAGCTGCCACTGAACGTCTCTCCCACACCCCTGTCATCCTTGTACTTAGACGTCCCAGTATTGAAACTGAGAGTAACTGATTGCTGGAAATCTGAAACGGAGAACAGAAAATGGCGGGAGCACGAGCAGATCGGACAGCGTCTATAGGGAGAGAAGCCGAGTTAACACTTCGCCAGATCACAGCTCGTCTGGTTAATGCAATAGTTTCACAGGAACAAGAAGAATCAGCTAATCAGACAGGAGTGGATGTGCTAACAGACAGTTGCTTGGTTTATGGATGCAGCAGTGTTTTGTGCTGTTGATACACGTGTACACAACGATGAGAGGAATAGATCGAGTCGACAGCCAGAGACTTTTCCCCAGGGCAGAAATGGCTCATACAAAGAGACATAATTTTAAGATGATTGGAGGAAAGTATAGGGGGTATGTCAGAGGTAAGTTTATTTTTAAAAAAAACACAGAAAGTGGGGAGTTGGGGAGTGTGGGCAATAGAAAAGTCACTGTTGCAAACAGTGCAGCGAGCAACACTGTCATTATTTTTGACGCCTATTAGGCAGGGGTACACTTTAGTGTAGTCTGGGGTGACGTACGTTTTATATTTTCTTTTTTTGGAACACTCTGCCATGGCATGTGTGTTCTCTCTCTCTCTCTCTCTCTCTCTCTCTCTCTCTCTCGCTCTAAAAAAAACGATTTCCGGGATATTATATATAATTTGCGGGCATCAGGGAGCCACTATCAATATGCGGGAGACTCCTGGAACTTCCGGGAGAGGTGGGATGTCCGCATTAGGGATATTTACTTACTTATTCATTGACACAGAGCATGGAACAGGCCTTTCCACCCAACGAGCCACACGACTCAGCAATCCCCCAATTTTCATCTTAGCTTAATCATGGGACAGTTCACAATGACCAATAACCTACCAACCAGTAGGTCTTTGGACTGTGGGAGGAAACCAGAACACCTGGAGGAAACCCATGCGGTCATGGGGAGAACGTACAAACCCCTTACAGGCAGCAACGGGAATTGAACCCAGGTCACTGGTACTGTAAATCGTTGTGCTAACCACTACGTACCATGCCACCCCATGGTAAGAGACTCTTAGACACATGGATGAATTAGAAATGTAAGGCTATGTGTGATGGAAGGGTTTGCTTGATCTTGGGAGTAGATGAAAGGGTTGGTACAACATTGCGGGACGAAGGGTCTGTACGTTCTATAAATTAGATTGACTCCTCAAAATACTTGAGAGATGGGACTGAATTCACGGATTCAGAGACCAGATCTGGCAAACAATACCATCATAAAATTAAGTCTTTGAAATAGTTTACACATTATCAAACAGCTTCTGGAGGGATTCAGCAGTCAAGCAGTAGAGGCGTATAATTGTGCTCTGGCTGAGAGCTTCACCCGGACACATTAACACACCACTCAGCTGGCCTATAAGATACACATTTTCCCACATCCAGAGCCTGCACGGAAAGTGAACACTCAGTTCTGTGAAAGGTCATGCTCTAAACCAAGAGTCCCTGCCTGACGAGGAGCACACAGCACAGTACAGGCCCTTCAGCCCTCAATGCTGCACCTATCCTCTAACCTACTCAAAGATCAACCTAACTCTTCCCCCACCCACTCACATAGCCCTCCATTTGTCCTTCATCCATGTACCCAAGTAAGAGTCTCAGTAATGTCTCTGATGTATCTGCCTCTGTCACCATCCCGGCAGAGAGTTCTAAATACCGACCACCGTGTGAAACTAACAGTCTCTGACAGTCTCCCCTATATTTCCTCTAATCACCACCAACCACCCTGTTGATAAAGTTTAAGGGAATGGGGGATTCTCAGATTCCTGTAAACGATGGGTTAAGTGTCAACTATGTCTGTGTATTTTGTGGGTGACTGCAGTGTGTTTGAATAATGTCTCACAGCTGCTTTCTTTAGAGCAAGATAAGGATTAAAGTTCACCCAGATCCACATAGATATCTCTGGGCTTTTCACACCTTTTGATTTTGACAAAAGGCAGTACCTGATGGAAATTAGACAGAACATTCCTTTCTTTAATTAAGATGGCTGGAGTGTCTATCAAACTGATTGTTCTCTGTATCAATAGTCCATTGACTTGACCAGAATAGTTATCAAACTGATTGTTCTTTTGTATCAGTGGCCTTATAACTTCTGACAATTCTGACATCAGGCAGTGAACTTGTTGAACCGCAGGAGATATGAGAACGTTTCTCTCCCTGATGCCGGGTCCAAGTTCACTGGTTGGCTGAGCTCAAAGGTGAAAAGATAAGTAACGATCTTTTTGTACTGTAAAAACGCAAACAACAGGAATTCTGCAGATGCTGGAAATTCAAGCAACACATATCAAAGTTGCTGGTGAACGCAGCAGGCCAGGCAGCATCTCTAGGAAGAGGTACAGTCGAGGTTTCAGGCCAAGACCCTTCGTCAGGACTAACTGAAAGAAGAGTTAGTAAGAGATTTGAAAGTGGGAGGGGGAGGGGGAGATCCAAAATGATAGGAGAAGACAGGAGGGGGAGGGATGGAGCCAAGAGCTGGACAGGTGATTGGCAAAGGGGATACGAGAGGATCATGGGACAGGAGGTCCAACCTGATGGCATGAACATCGACTTCTCTAACTTCCGCTAATACCCCACCTCCCCCTCGTACCCCATCTGTTATTTATTTTTATACACACATTCTTTCTCTCACTCTCCTTTTTCTCCCCCTGTCCCTCTGACTATACCCCTTGTCCATCCTCTGGGTTCCCCCCCCCTTGTCTTTCTTCCCGGACCTCCTGTCCCATGATCCTCTCATATCCCCTTTTGCCTATCACCTGTCCAGCTCTCGGCTCCATCCCTCCCCCTCCTGTCTTCTCCTATCATTTTGGATCTCCCCCTCCCCCTCTCAAATCTCTTACTAACTCTTCCTTCAGTTAGTCCTGACGAAGGGTCTCGGCCTGAAACGTTGACTGTACCTCTTCCTAGAGATGCTGCCTGGCCTGCTGCGTTCACCAGCAACTTTGATGTGTGTTGCTTGATCTTTTTGTACTGTCGTTATTTGATCCAGTAAATTTATTTACACCACCAACCACCATGTAAAACAAACAGTCTCTGACAGTCTCCCCTATATTTCCCCTAATCATCACCAACCACCGTGTAAAACAATCTGACAGTCTCCCCTATTTTTCCTCTAATCACCAGCAATCACTGTGTAAGTAAATCTCTGACAGTCCCCCCTAATCACCTCAAAGTTATGCCCCCTCCTATAAGCCATTGCCATCCTGGGAAAAAAGTCTGATTGCCCGCTTGATCTGTGCCTCTTATCATCTTGTACACATTTATCGAGTTCTCTCTCAAGCTCCTTCACTCCTCGGAGAAAAGCCCTAGTTTACTCAACCTGGCATCAATCCAACATCTCTCTAATCCAGGCATCCTAATAAATCTCTGCGCCCTCTATAAAGCTGAGGGTTCCCAGCATCTGTGTTTGTAAATGCGTCCACCCTCACAGTTTTTTGACTTTTTCTAATGTAGATGCAGCAATGCAGAGTTAAACAGCACATTCAAAACTGCCCTATTAGTAACTAGGCAACACAATAAATCGGTAAATCGTCATTCTCGATGTTTCAGTGACCGGCGCCGGTTCCTGTTCTCGGGTTAATAAGGAGAATCTTAAACCGACTTCTAATATGCAGCTCTCCCAGAACAAAGCTGCTCCCCGCCTTCTCTCTCCATCACTGGCGTGGCCGCCTCCCCACGGGACACTCCACACTCCCGCACCCATTACCAATTGGGAACTGGCACCACTCACCAGTGTCTACAAGACTGCTCTCCGACGTAACTCCGGAAAATGTATTGCCTTTGTGTCAATAACTCCAGTCAGAAGCGAAACTCGTCTCATGCGCCGCCTGTTCTTCTGCGCAAGATGTTTCAGAGTTCCTGCCTCAGCGCGCTAATCGCGGAGGACGAGGCGGCCACTCGCGTTTAAAATCAACAGGTGAATTAGAGGCTGTGCAACTAATCTCTAATCAGTAACCAATCCCCACTCAGTACAGGTGACTGTGTAACCAATCCCCACTCAGTACAAGGGACTGTGTAACCAATCCCCACTCAGTACAGGTGACTGTGTAACCAATCCCCACTCAGTACAGGTGACTGTGTAACCAATCCCCACTCAGTACAAGGGACTGTGTAACCAATCCCCACTCAGTACAGGTGACTGTGTAACCAATCCCCACTCAGTACAGGTGACTGTGTAACCAATCCCCACTCAGTACAGGGGCCAAGGTAAACAATTCCTACAGTCACACTGTCTACTATAACTAATTCCCACTCAGTTTAGGGGACGCTGTAACCAATCACCACTCAGTACAGGTGACTGTGTAACCAATCCCCACTCAGTACAGGTGACTGTGAAACCAATCCCCACTCAGTACAGGTGACTGTGTAACCAATCCCCACTCAGTACAAGGGACTGTATAACAAATCCCCACTCAGTACAGGTGACTGTATACAAATCCACACTCAGTATAGGGAACTGTGTAACCAATCCCCTCTCAGTACAAGTGACTGTGTAACCAATCCCCACTCAGTGAAGTGCAGGGGCTGTGTAACCAATGTTTACACATTACAGAGGTATGAGTAAAGACTCCCCACATCATACAGGGGATTAAGTACTAATAGAGGAGTTAATAGTCTGTCGGTATTTTGGTTTGAGAGCCTGTACTGAAATCCATCATTGATCAGACCATTACAGATCTCATCGCGTCTGGAGATATCTTTTCCAGAGCCTCCAAGCTGATAGTTCTCCAACTATAGACTGTCCGTTTCTATCTCCTATGCAAGATTCACTGCCCTGAGAGGACCAGTTTTTCTGCTGGCTCTTGCCTCAGTGAATGCCTCGGATCTCCATTCACCTTGTCCAGACCCTTCTCACATACATCGGGAACCCATGGACGCTCTCCTCTATTTTAACATCTTCCAGTTCCCTGCATCCCACTGCCTCATCTTTACCATATCCTGTCCTGAACACTTCTGCACATCAGGAAGGCCTTAGGGCTTTGGTTCTTTCTGTAAAAGAAGTCAGATGAAGAGTCTTGATTGAAACATTGACCATCTCCCCCCACAGATGGTGCCTGACCCATTGACCTTGTTCTTTTGCCAGATTAAATCACCTGAATTTCATTGTCCCTCCTTGCTTCCACTCCAGTTTTGGAGGTTCCGAGTCCTCTGTCAGAGTAACTCTGGGACTTACGAGGGGTCATTGATACGTCCGTGGCCTAAGGTAGAAGGAGTCAATTTTAGAAAACCTAGCACATTTATTTTTCAACATAGTCCCCTCCTATATTTACACACTCAGTCCAGCGGTCGTGGAACATACAGATCTTGGACCTCCAGAAAGTGTCCACAACAGGGGTGATTGATAAATTCGTGGCCTAAAGTAGAAGGATTAGATTAGATTATCATTTATTGTCATTTAGAAATGCATGCATTAAGAAATGATACAATGTTCCTCCAGAGTGATATCACAAAAAATACAGGACAAACCAAAGACTAACACTGACAGAACCACATAATTATAACATATAGTTACAGCAGTGCAAAGCAATACCGTAATTTGATAAAGAGCAGACCATGGGCACAGTAAAAAAAAGTCTCAAAGTTCCGATCGACTCCCGACAGTCCCAATAGCAGGCGGCAAAAGGGAGAAACTCTCCCTGCCATAAACCTCCAGGCGCCGACAACTGCTGATGCATTGGAAGCACCCGACCACAGCCGACTCTGAGTCCGTCTAAAAACTTCGAGTCTCCAACCAGCCCTCCCACACCGAGCACCGAGCACCATCTCTGCCGAGCGCTTCGACCCTGTCCCGGCCACCAAGCAACAAGCAAAGCCGAGGACTCGGGGCCTTCTCCTCCGGAGATTCTGGATCACACAGTAGCAGTGGCAGTGAAACAGGCATTTCAGAAGTTTCACCAGATGTCCCTCCGTGCTTCCAACGTCCATCTCCACCAAATCAGGATTGTGCATAGCACCCGACTTGACAGAGTACAGATATTCATCACCGGAGTGGCCGCTGTGCGCTGCATCGTGCCGCCATATTCTCTTCCTCCGTTTGGGGTGATTGATAAGTTGGTGGCCCAAGGTAGACGAGGATGAGTTATTAACTTCAAACTTTCTGCATAATCACACAAAGAGTTGACCTGCACGTACATGTAACGAGAGCTGTATAACATGTCTCCTTCTACCCTAGGCCACAATCTTATCAATCACCCCTGCTGTGGACACTTTCTGGAGGTCCAAGATCCGTATGCTCCATGACCGCTGGACTAAGTGTGTAAATGTAGGAGGGGACTATGTTGAAAAATAAATGTGCTAGGTTTTCTAAAATTGACTCCTTCTACCTTAGGCCGTGAACATATCAATCACCCCTTGTACATCTGTCATGTGATATGATCTTGTGCTTTATTGTGTTCTCAGTGCTTAGGCTCCAGATTTGTAGTTCCACTCTGAACAGTTGGGCAACTGTGAGCTAGGAATCCCCTGAAGTCAGCGAAGATGTTTTACAAGGAATCAAGGAATCTGCCATTCTTGCTTGGTCCAAAGACTGCTTAACCCATCCTCGCTGGGCATGTAGTCTGTGTAACACACCCTCCCTCCAGAATGCATAACACATTCTCCCTTGGTACAAAGACAATGTAACCCATTCTTCCTCGGCTCGCAGGCCGTGTTACCTATCCTTTCATGGAACAGAGACCGTGTAACCCATCCTCAAAGGATACATGGCCCACATAACTATGGGGAGGTTTGCTAATGCAGTTGGGGAGGGGTTAAACTAGAGTGCAGGGGTTGGGAACCGAAGTGAAGAGGCAGAGGGTGGGGAGGTTGGAGCACCAGTAGAGACAGCTTGTAGGGAGTTTGTGAGGAAGAATAGGCAGATGTTAGAGCAAAGATACACTCAGCCTGATGGTTTGAGATGTGTCTGTTTTAATGACAGGAGTATCATAAACAATGCGGATGAACTTACAGCCTGCATCAATAAGTGAAAGGAACATTTCAAGGATTTGGATGTCTCATGAGCAGAAACGGCTGCTGGCTGTGCCAGGCTTTAGATGCACGATGATTGTGTAGCCAAGTTTCCATCGGACTCAATATATACGTTTGCTGATGACACCACAATTGTAGGCCGTATCTCGGGTAATGATGAGTTTGAGTACAGAGAGGAAATTAAGAACCTGGTGGCATGGTGTAAAGACAATAACCTATCCCTCAACGTCAGCAAGACGAAGGAATTGGTTGTTGACTTCAGAAGGAGTAGCGGACGCACGACCCAATTTACATTGGTGGTGCACAAGTGGAACAGGCCAAAAGCTTTAAGTTCCTCAGGGTCAATATCACAAATGACCTGACTTGGTCCAACCAAGCAGAGTTCACTGCCAAGAAAGCCCACCAGCACCTTTACTTCCTGAGAAAACTAAAGAAATTTGGCCTGTCCCCTAAAACCCTCACTAATTTTTATAGATGCACCGTAGAAAGCATTCTTCTAGGGTGCATCACAACCTGGTATGGAAGTTGTCCTGTCCAAGACTGGAAGAAGCTGCAGAAGATCGTGAACACGGTGCAGCACATCACACAAACCAATCTTCCGTCCTTGGACTCACTTTACACCGCACGCTGTTGGAGCAGTGCTGCCAGGATAATCAAGGACACGACCCACCCAGCCAACACACATTTCATCCCTTTTCCCTCCGGGAGAAGGCTCAGGAGCTTGAAGACTCGTACAGCCAGATTTGGGAACAGCTTCTTTCCAACTGTGATAAGATTGCTGAACAGATCCTGACCCGGATCTGGGCCGTACCCTCCAAATATCCGGACCTGCCTCTCGGTTTTTTTGCACTACCTTACTTTCCATTTTTCTATTTTCTATTTATGATTTATAATTTAAATTTTTAATATTTACTATGAATTTTTAATCAAGGGAGAGGGAGGTGCAGAATCAAATATCACTGTGATGATTGTACATTCTAGTATCAATTGTTTGGTGACAATAAAGTATAAAGTAGATGTTTCAAAAAGAACAGAGAGGGAGGCAAAAGAGGTGGGGATGTGGCATTGCTAATCAAGGATAGTATCATGGCTGCAGGAAAGGAAAAAGTCATGGAGGGATTGTCTACTGAGTCAGTGTGGGTGGAAGTTAGAAATAGGATGGGGGCATTAACTCTACTGGGTGTGTTTTATAGACCTCTCAATAGTAACAGGGATATTGAGGAGCAGCTAGGGAGACAGATTCTGGAACGGTGCAATAATAATAGGGCTGTTGTGATGGGACATTTTAACTTTCTAATATTGATTGACATCTCTCTGGAGTGAGGGATTTAGATGGGGTGGAGTTTGTTAGGTGTGTTCAGGAAGGTTTCTTGACACAATATGTAGATAAGCCTACAAGAGGAGAGGCTGTACTTGATCTGGTATTGGGAAATGAACCTGGTCAGGTGTCAGATCTCTCAGTGGGAGAGCATTTTGGAGGTAGTGACCACAACTCTATCTCCTTCACCATAGCACTGGATAGGGATAGAAGCAGACAATTTGGGAAAATATTTAATTGGGGTAGGGGGAAATATGATGCTATTAGGCAGGAACTTGGGAGCATAAATTGTGAGCAGATGTTCTCAGGGAAATGTACAGCAGAAATGTGGCAAATGTTCAGGAAAACCAAAGACTAACACTGACAAGACCACACAATTATAACATATAGTTACAGCAGTGCAAAGCAATACCATAATTCGATAAAGAGCAGACCATGGACACGGTTAAAAAAACGTCTCAAAGTTCCGATCGACTCCGTTCAGGGAACATTTGCATGGCGTTCTGCATTGGTGTGTTCCATTGAGGCAGGAAAGGATGGTAGGGTTAAAGAACCATGGTGTACAAAGGATGTAGACAATCTAATTAAGAAGAAAAGCTTATGAAAGATTCAAGAAACTAGGTACTGTTAGAGCTCTAGAAAATTACAAGGCTGCTGGAAATGTTGATTAAGAATGGAATTCGGAGAGCCAGAAGGGACCATGAGAAGGCCTTGGTGAGCAGGATTAAGGAAAACCCCAAGGCACTCCACAAGTATGTGATGAGCAAGAGGATGTGGGAATAGGACCAACCAGGCGCGAACACGGAAACGTATGCTTGGAGTCGGAGGAGGTAGCAGAGGTACTTAATGAATACTTTGCTTCAGTATTCACCAAGGAAGAAGACCTTAGTAATTGTGGGGATGACTTATAGCAGACTGAAACGCTTGAGCATACAGACATTAAGAGAGAGGATGTGCTGGAGTTTTTGAAAAGCATTAAGTTAGATAAGTCACTGGGACCGGATGAGATATACCCCAGGCTACTGTGGGAAGTGAGGGAGGAAATTGCTGAGACTCTAGCAATGATCTTTGTGTCATCAATAGAGACAGGAGAAGTACCAGAGGATTGGAGGGTTGCAAATGTTGTTCCCTTGTTCAAGAAAGGGAGTAGAGATAACCCAGGAAATGATAAACCAGTGAGTCTGACTTCAGTCCTGGGCAGGTTGTAGGAGAAGATCCTGAGAGGCAGGATTTATGAGCATTTGGAGAGACATAATCTGATTAGGGATAGTCAGCATGGCTTTGTCAAGGGCAGGTCGTGTCTTACAAGCCTGATTGAATTCTTTGAGGATGTAACAAAACACATTGATGAAGGTAGAGCAGTGGATGTAGTGTATATGGATTCAGTAAGGCATTTGATAAGGTTCCCCATGCAAGGGTCCTTCAGAAAGTAATGAGGCATGGGATCCAAGGAGACCTTGCTTTATGAATCCAGAATTCGATGCCCACAGAAGTCAAAGGGTGGTTGTAGAAGTTTGTATTCTGCATGGAGGTTGGTGACCAGTGATGCTCCACAGGGATCTGTTCTGGGACCCCTCCTCTTTGTGATTTTTATAAGTGACCTGGATGAATAAGTAGAAGGGTGGGTTAGTAAGTTTGCTGATGACACAAAGGTTGGGGGTGTTGAACTTCAACCCAGATAAGTGTGAAGTGGTTCATTTTGGTAGGTCAAATTTGAAGGCAAAATATAATATTAATGGTAAGACTCTTGGCAGTGTGGAGGATCTGAGAGATTTTGGGGTCCATGTCCAGAGGACACTCAAAGTTACTTCGTATGTTGACAGTGTTGTTAAGAAGGTGTATGGTGTGTTGGCATTCATCAACCAAGGGAGAGTTCAAGAGCCGTAAGGGTAGTGAGGTACCCTGGTCAGACCCCACTTGGAGAACTGTGTTCAGTTCTGGTCACCTCACTACAGGAAGGATGTGGATACTATAGAGAGAGTGCAGAGGAGATTTACAAGGATGTTGCCTGGATTGGAGGCGTACCTTATGAGAATAGGTTGAGTGAACTTGGCCTTTTCTCCTTGGAGCGACGGAGGATGAGAGGTGACCTGATAGAGGTGTATAAGATGATGAGAGGCATTGATTGTGTGGATAGTCAGAGCATTTTTCCCAGGGCTGAAATGGCTAGCATGAGAGGGCACAGTTTTAAGGTGCTTGGAAATGGATACTGAGGGGTTATCAGGGGTAAGTTTTTTCACACAGGGAGTGGTGTGTGTGTGGAATGCACTGCCGATGGTATTGGTGGAAGTGGATACAATAGGGTCTTTTAAGAGCCTCTTAGATAGGTACATGGAGCTTAGAAAAATAGAGGGCTATGCACTAGGGAAATTCTAGGCAGTTTCCAGAGTAGGTTACATGGTCAGCACAACATTGCGGGCCGAAGGGCCTATAATGTGCTGTAGATTAACTATGTTCTATGTTTTATAACCCACCCTCTCTCAGTACACAGACTAGGTACCCCAGCCTCCCTTGGCACACAGAGCATGTAACCCATCCTCAATGGATAGTTGGACAACATAACCCACCCTCTCTCAGTACGCAGACTGTATAATGCACCCTCCCTCAGAACATGGATCACATGTCCCATTGCAGTCACCAGCTGGTTGTTATTTCACAACAGGGTGACACCTGAGACCTGAGCTAGAGTCTCTGCCTGGAGAAGATTCAGGTTTGTTATAATCTCTCAGGTCAGGGCCACGTCATTCTCAGTAGAATTTCAGTATGAGGTAAGCTGTCTTATTTAAATTCTTCAGACGATTGTGTGACCAATCCTCCATTCAGTGCAGGGGGTAACGGACGTAACGACCACTCACCTACAGACTGTATAATCAACCCACGCTCATTATAAGAGATAATTCACTCATTAGCACTCAGCACAGGGATTGTGAAACTCACATTACTTTCAAACATGAGGCTATTGGGCCCATTGAGTCTATACTAGTTCTCAGAGCAATTCTACACAGCATAGTCTGAGCACAGCAACACTTCTACTTCCTCAGAAGGTTGAAGAAATCCAGCAAAGTCGCAGAATCAGAATCAGGTTTTGTATCGCTGGCATCTGTGATCTGGCAGCAGTACATAAGAATATTTTAAAAAACAGTAAGTACCAATAGAAATATATCAAAAAAAATTAAGAACATAAGAAATGGGAGCAGGACTAGCCCGTCTAGGTGTCAAGCCCGCTCTGCCACTCAACAAGATCATGGCTGATCTGACCATGGACTCATCTCCACCTACCTGCCTTTTCCCCATAACCCTTAATTCTCCTACTGTTCAAAAATCCATTCAACCTCGTCTTAAATATATTTACTGAGGCAGCCTCCACTCCTTCATTGGGCAGAGAATTCCACAGATTCACCACTCTTTGGGAAAAGCAGTTCCTCCTCATCTCTGTCCTAAATCTACTCCCCCGAATCTTGAGGCTATGTCTCTTCATTCTAGTCTCGCCTAACGGTGGAAACAACTGTAACGCTCAGGGCTATCGGCTCGTGTTTATCTAGGGGAAACCCCGTCTGCCCGCCAAACCGTGTCTCACGTTTGTGTAGTTGCTGTGTAATGCCAGCTGGTACAAACTCACATCAAATATCAGACAGCACACAATATACGATTTACAGATTACACTTTGTAAATCTTACTGGAACGATGTAATTAATACAGACACGATATACAAGGAAAGTAAAAGGCGCCAAACTTATCAGAGTTCAACCACTTCGTGCGCAACATTAGAGCTCAATTAACGGGGTTTTCGTTCCACCATTCCACCTTCACCGACCTTCTCAACCCGCCGCCTGGGACCAACCACCGTGGTCGACCAGAGCACGTCCAGCACGTCCTTCCTCTTCGGTTCTCCTCCCGAAAAAACAGGCGCACTCACCCAGATCATCCTGATCCGGATCTGGGCTGTACCCTCCAAATATCCGGACCTGCATCTCGGTTTTTCTTGCACTACTTTACTTTCCATTTTTCTATTTGCTATTTATGATTTATAATTTAAATTTTTAATATTTACTATCGATTTGTAATCCAGGGAGCGGGAAGCGCAGGATCAAATATCACTGTGATGATTGTACGTTCTAGTATCAATTGTTTGGCGACAATGAAGTATAAAGTATAAAAGGTTCCCACACACACAGATAGAATAACATAGCTTCCATTGGTTAGTTCCTCTGTTATCTATAACTATAACCCAAACATTTCAGCTACAGGGAACATTACCTCATAGTTGACATTGCAAAGAAACCATTTCATTATTACACTTCAGAAGAGCCATTTTATAATTAGCAGTTACCAGTTAACATGACAGTTAATATCACTGAGAACCCTACACAGTTTTCCTGCCTCTATCTTATCTATTCCTTTCATAATTTTACATGTTTCTATAAGATCTCTCATTCTTCTGAATCCCAGCACTGCCTCCAAAGCCAGTATATCCTTCCTCAAGTAAGGAGACCAGAACTGCACACAGTACTCCAGGTGCGGCCTCACCAGTACCCTGTAGAGTTGCAGCATAACCTCCCTGATCTTAAATTCAATCCCTCTAGCATTGAAGGCTAATGTTCCATTTGCCTTCTTGACAGCCTGCTGCACCTGCAAACCGACCTTTTGTGATTCATGCACAGGCACTCCCAAGTCCCCCTGCACAGCAGCATGCTGTAATTTTTTACCATTTAAATAATAATCTGCTCTTTCATTTTTCCTTCCAGAGTGGAAGACCTTGCATTTACCAACATTGTACTCCATCTGCCAGACCCTTGCCCACTCATTTAACCTATCTATATCTCTCTGCAGACTCTCCATATCTTCTGCACAATTTACTTTTCCACTCAATTTAGTATCATCAGCAAACTTAGATACACTATACTTGGTCCCCTCGTCCAGATCATTAATGTATATTGTGAACAGTTGCAGGCCCAGCACCGATCCCACGGCACACCACTCACCACTGATTGCTAACCAGAGTAACACCCATGTATCCCAACTCTCTGCTTTCTATGAGTTAACCAATCCTCTATCCCTACTAATACGACACCCCCAACTCTATACATCCTTATCTTATGGATAAGTCTTTTATGTGGAACCTTATCAAACACCTTCTGGAATTCCAAGTAAATAATATTCATCTGTTCCCCTTTATCCACTGCACTTGTTATATCCTCAAAGAACTCCAGTAAGTTTATCAGGTAGGACCTGCCTTTGCTGAATCCATGCTGCGTCTGCCTGATGGATCCATTTCTTTCCAGATACCTTGCTATTTCTTCTTTAATGATAGCTTCAAGCATTTTCCCAACTACAGATGTTAAACTAACTGGCCTATAATTACTTGCCTTTTGCCTAAGCCTTTTTTGAACAGTGGCGTGATATTCACCATCTTCCAATCCGCTGTGACCAGTCTGGAGTCCAGGGAATTTTGGTAAATCATCACCAAAGCTTCTACTATAACTTCTGCCATTTATTTCAGTACCCTGGGATGCATTCCATCAGGACCAGGGGACTTATCTACCTTTAGACCCACAGGTTTGCTCAGCAATATGTCTTTAGTGATAGCTATTGTATCGAGGTCCTCACCTCCCATCGCATCCATAACCTCTCTTTTTGGCATATTAGATATTAGACACGAAACAGTCATTCAAAGCCTTGGCCATTTCCTCATTACCCAATATCAGCTCCCCCTTCTCGTTCTCCAAGTGACCTACATTCACTTTAGCCACCATTTCAGCTTTATATAATTATAAAAACTTTTACTATATGTTTTTATATTTTGTGCTAGTTTATTTTCATAATCTAGTTTCCTTTCTTTATCGCTCGCTTAGTTGTACTTTGTTGCTTTTTAAAGTTTTCTCAATCTTCCAGTTTCTCACTACTCTTGGTGACTTCGTATGCACGAGATTTTAGTTTGATGCCTTCTTTTATTTCCTTAGTTATCCAAGGCTGGCTCACACCGTGAAAAATCTCTTTGAAAGTCTTCCACTGTTCCTCAAATGTCCCACTATATAGCCTGTGTTCCCAGTCTACACTAGCCAATTCTTCCCTCATTCCGTTGTAGTCTCCGTTGTTTAGGCACAATACACTGGTTTTAGATTGAACTATTGCACCCTCCAATTATATGAAAAATTCAACCATACTGTGATCACTCTTTCCAAGAGAATCCCTAACAACAAGATCACTCATTTTACCAGTCTCATTGCGCAGGACCAGATCGAAGATAACATGTTCCCTTGTAGGTTCAGTAACATGCTGTTTAAGAAAGCCATCATGGATGCATTCTATGAAGTCTCCTCAAGACTGCCTCGACCAACTTGATTCACCCAATCTGTGTACAAGTTAAAGTCCCCCATGATAACGGCTGTTCCATTCTTACATGCCTCAGACATTTCTCTGCTTATTGCCTGTGCCACTGTAAAGTTATTATTCAGTGAGATATAGACAACTCCCATCAGTATATATTTTTTCCCTTTACTGTTCCTAATTTCTACCCAGATGGATTCAACATTCTGCTCCTTAGATCTCACCTTTAATTAAGAGCGCTATCCCACCTCCCTTACCTTCCTGCCTATCCTTCCGTATTACTTGATATCCTTGGATGTTTAACTCCCAATCCTCCCCAGCCTGCGCCACATCTCTGTAATTGCCACTAAGTCATACCTCTTTGTACTGATTTGTGCCACAAGTTCACTGAACTTGTTTTGAATACTACAGGCATTCAAATAAACTACCCTTACACTAATTGTGCTTTTAAAATCTTGTAATCTTTTACTCATTTGCACTTGCCATTTCCTCTCTTCACTCTTACTTTTCTCTTTTTTTATCTTTTGTTTTTCTTTATCTTTATCCAGACTTTTCTTTTTTACTTTATCCATACTTCTCCAATCTGTTGAACCCACCCTCTACTATTTCGTTTAAAGCTCTATCCACAGCCTTAGTTATGCAGTTCGCTAGGATTCACGGTTCCATTGGTACAGCTCCCTCCTTCCCCAATACTGGTGCCAATTTCCCATGAATTCAAACCCACTTCTCCCACACCAACCCTTGAGCCACACTCTCTTATCTTCTTGACCCTATGCCAAATTAAACTAACAAAGTATTGCAAAAAGAGAGCAACGAAACATGAAAAAATTGTGAGGTCCACAGTGAGTGATAGGGTACTGAGCATCTGGGAATAGAGGTCCATAATTCATCGAAAGTGGCGTCACAGGTAGATAGGGTTGTAAGGAAAGCTTTTGGCACATTGGCCTTTGTAAATTAAAGTACTGGGTATAGAAGATGGGATGTTATGTTGAAGTTGTATAAGACATTGATGAGGCCTAATTTGTAGTATTGTGTGCAGTTTTGGTCACCTACCTACAGGAAAGATGTAAATAAGGTTGAAAAAATACAGAGGAAATTTACAAGGATGTTGCCAGGACTGGAGGACCTGAGTTATAAAGAAAGACTGAATAGGTTAGGACTTTATTCCTTGGGACGTAGAAGATTGAGGATTGAGGGGAGATTTGATGGAGATATATTAAATTATGAGGGGTATATATAGGGTAAATGCAAGCAGGTTTTTTCTACGCAGGTTGGTTGAGACTACAACTAGAGTCATGGGTTAAGGATGAAAGTGGAAAGTTTAAGGGGAACAGGAAGGAAAACTTGTTCAATCACAGAGTGAGAAATGAACTGCGTGCAAGCTCAATTTCAACATTTCAGAGAAGCTTGGATAGGTACATGGATGGTAGGGGTATGGACGGCTTTGATCCCACTGCAGATCGCTGGGAGTCGGCAGTTTAAATGCTTTTGGCATATAACCATATAACAATTACAGCACGGAAACAGGCCATCTCAGCCCTTCTAGTCCGTGCCGAACGCTTACTCTCACCTAGTCCCATCGACCTGCACTCAGCCCACAACATGGACTAGATGGGCTGAAGGGCCTCTTTCAGTGTTCTAATTTTCTGTGACTCTATGTCTCGAATGTACATGGGATCATTGTCCATTCAGAAATCTGATGGCAGAGGGGAAGACGCTGTTCCAGAAACATTGCGTGTCTGTCTTCAGGCTCCTATACTTCCTCTCTGATGGTAGAGATGAAAAGAGGGCATGTCCTGGGTGATGGGGATCTTTAATAATGGATGCTGCCTTTTTGAGTCATCGCCTTTTGAGGGTGCCATGATACTGGGGAGGCGAGTGCCCATGATGCAGCTGGCTGAGTTTACAACTTTCTGCACCTGTTCCCAATCCTGTGCAGTGACAACCTGATGACTCTCACCAATTCTTACAGATGCACCATCGAAAACATCCTATCTGGATGCATCATGGCTTGGTACAACTGCTCTGTCCTGAAGTTTCAGAGAGTTGTGGAAACAGCCCAGCCCATCACACAAATCATTAACTGTCTATGCTTCCTTCTGCCTCGGGAAAGCGGTCAACATAATTTACGGTTCCTCCCGCTCCAGTCATTCTCTCTGCTTTGCTCCTTTGAAGGCAGACCATACAAAGGCTTGAGAGTGTGTATCACCACAGTACAGGACAGCTTCTATCCCACTGTGGCCCTTGCACGTTCTACGTTCCCCTGCACTGCACGGTCTCTGTAACAGTAACACTATATCGTGCATTGTCTATTTTTCACTACACACCAAACTCTCAGGCCAGCAGAAAAGGTCATTGTCAGCTGTCTACCATCACTGCAGAACTTGTATGTGTCCAGGACAAAGAAGTGAGGGGAAAAGAATTGTGGACACAACCCACCAGAAAACTGCCTTTTCCAAAAGCCCCCTTCTGAAAAGAACTTTTGGGCTATTAAAACAAAAACTTCATGCCATCTTAAAAGTTCTTCCCCCAAACAGTTAATCTAATCAATTAATCCCCCCCCCAACTCCTCTATCCAATACCCCTGTCACTGCACTGTAAACACTTTAAACCATTTTTACAATTCTGTTTGCATTGAAAGTACATGCTGATATTTAGTTATTATACACATTTGATTCCATATCCATCCTTTAACCTCTAAATGCATTTTCTTTTTTACATATAGTTCTTTATTTTGTTCATAATTATTTATTCTTTATAATGTTGCTTTTGTTGCATGTCATGCCAACACACCACAGCAAATCCCTAATACATGTACAATGATATACAGTGAGACAAAGGTCGTCCTTCATCCGTAGCAGTCTGTGTACTTTGGTCCCGTATGATCCGTCTGGTTGGCACACAAACCAAAACCTTTGCACTCTGGGTAAACAGTCCTCGCTTGGGTATCAACGCCTCTCTCTGCAACTGGATCCTGACAGACTGTGTTGGCAGAAACATTTCTAGCTCCACCATGCTGAGCACTGGCACTCCCCAGGGCTGCGTGTTCAGCCTGCTGCTGATGCACAACTGCATTGTCAGATCTAGTTCAAACTGAATCAAGTTCACTGTTGACACAGTGGTGGTTGGCCTCATCAACATTTTGAGACCAGATGTCTTGGTACATATTGGTACCAGTGACATAGGAAGGAAAAGCAAAGAGGTCCTGAAAAGAGAATTTAAAGAGTTGGGTAGAAAGCTGAGAAGCAGTAACTCCCAGGTAATAATTTCTGGATTGCTGCCTGTGCCACATGCCAGTGAGGGTAGAAACAAAATGATTTGGCAAACAAGAGCATGGCTGAGAAGTTGGTGCAGGGGGCACAGCTTCAGGTTCTTGGATCATTGGGATCTCTTCTGGGGGAGGTATGACCTGTTCAAAAGTGACGGGTTACTTCTGAACCTGAGGGGGACCAATATTCTCATGGGCAGGTTTGTTAGAGCTGTTGGGGAGGGTTAAGCTAATTTGGCAGGGGGGTGGGAATCAGGGTGAAGGGACTCGGGATAGGACGGATGGTAAAAAAGCAAAGAAAGCTGGAATCAGACTGTCAAGAAGGGCAGGTAGGTGATGGGACACAATTGCAGTCAGCAGGGTGAGTATCAGTGCAGTGGGGATGCAGAATCAAAAAGGGTAGTAAATGCAGTATTCAAAGTGTTATATCTCAATGCAGGGAGTATAAACAATAAGGTGGGTGATCTTGTTGCACTATTACAGATTGCCAGGTATGATTTTGTGGCCATCACTGAACTGTGGCTGAAGGATGGTTGTAGTTACACGTTGTATCAGAGGTAGGCAGAGGGGGTGGCGTGACTCTGCTGGTAAAGAATGACATCATATGAGTAGAAAGATGTGACATAGGATCAGAAGATGTTGAATCCTTGTGGGTTGAGTTAAGAAACTGCAAGGGTAAGAGGACCCTGATGGCAGGTATATACAGGCCTCCCACTAGCAGTTGGGATTTGGACCACGGATTTACACAGGAAATAGAAAAGACACGTCAAAAGGGCAATGTTATGATAGTCATGGCAGATTTCAACACACAGATCGATTGGGAAAATTAGGTTGGAAACGGATCTGAAGACAGTGAGTTTGTTGAATGACTATGAGGTGGCTTTTTAGAGCAGTTTGTCATTGAGCCTACTAGGGAATCAGCTGTACTGGATTCGGTGTCATATAAGAACTGGAGGCGATTAGGGAGCTCAAGGTAAAAGAACCCTTAGGAGGCGATGATCACAATTTGATAGGGAGAAAGTGAAGCCTGACATAGCAGTATTTCAGTGGAGTGAAGGAAATTACAGAGATATGAGAGAGGAGTTGGAGATGCTGACAGGGATGTCAGCAGAGCAGCAATGGTGAGAGTTTCTGGGAAAAATGAGTAAGGTGCTGGATAGATGTATTCCAAAGACAAAGAAATACTCAAATGGCAAAATAGTACAACTTAGGCTCACAAGAGAAGTCAAAGTTAATGTAAAAGCAAAAGAGAGGGCATACAACAAAGCAAAATTTAGCGGGAAGACTGAGGATTGGGAAGCTTTTAAAACACTATGGAGAGCAATTAAAAGAATCATTAGGAGAGAAAAGATGAAATATAAAAACAAGCTAGCAAACAATATCAAAGTGGACAGTAAAAGCTTTTTCAAATTTGTTAAAAATAAAAGATAGACTAGAGTGGATATAGGACCGCTAAAAAATGAGGCCAGAGAAATAAAAGCAGGGGCCAAGGAGATGGCTGGTGAACTAAATGTGTATTTTGCATCAGTCTTCACTGTGGAAGACACTAGCAGTGTGCCAGGCGTTGAAGAGTGTGAGGGAAGAGAAGTGGGTGCAGTTACTATTACAAGGGAGAAGGTGCTCAAAGAGCTGAAAGACCAAAGGGTACATAAGTCATCCAGACCAAATGAACTGCATCCTAGGGTTCTGAAAGAGGTAGCTGTAAAGATTGTGGAGGCATTAATAATGATCTTTCAAAAATGATTGAACTCTGGCATGCTGGCAGAGGACTGAAAAATTGCAAATGTCACTCCATTCTTTAAGAAAGGAGGAAGGCAGCAGAAAGGAAATTATAGACCAGTTAGCCTGACCTCAGTGGTTGGGAAGATGTTGCAGTCAATTGTTAAGGATGAGGTGATGGAGTACTTGGTGACACAGGAATCCTTTGTGGAGATTACGAGGAGGATAGATAAAGGGGATGTAGTGGATGTTGTATATTTGGACTTTCAGGAGCAGCATCAGCACTTACTGAGGAGATTGAGGTAAAGTGAGGATTCCCCTCATCCCCACCCCCTTCACCAGCCCTGTATTTTAACTCATTTTTTCAAAAGCACCATCAAGAGTACCCTGTCCAGCCTGATACAGGAATTGCAAGGCATGTCACTGAAATATGCAACAAAGGATTGTTAGAACTGCTGAAAGGATCATCAAGGAATATCTTCCATTCGTCAGGTGTATTGATCAGGAGCGCTGCCTACGCAGGGCCCTTAGCATTGTCAATGATCTCTCCCATCCATTCCACGATCTCTGACCCCCACCATCCGATAGGAGGTACCGTAGCATTAAGACAAGAACCATTAGAATGGGAGAGAGCTTCTTCCCCTGGCCGCGAGACTTCAGAGCTCTCTGCCAGCACCCAGGTCTTATCACATATGAAGTGTTAAACTGTTGACTTTTTAACTTACATTGTATATGCACCTTAATGTTAGTTAATTTATTAACTTTCTGTGCTGTGTGTGAGAATTATACGTACTGTGTCATGCACCTTGCTCTGGAAGAACGTTGTTTCGTCTGGCAGTATAAATGTGTTTGGTTGAATGACAATAAACTTGAACTTGAAAGTGATCAACCAATATCAATACTGACTTCCCTGTGATCAATTTTATCTCATTAGCGCATCGATTCTCCTAACGCCTACCTACATAGCCATCAATCAATCAAAGTGCATGGTTTTGGAACGTTGGGAAAAGCAGGAAGGAGAATGTGTAAGATCCACACAGATCCCAGCAGAGGTCAGGATTGATCTCGGATCAAATATTGAAAGGACTATGTAGAGTGGACGTGAAGAGGATGTGGAGAGAATAGTGGGGAGTCTAGGGCCAGAGGGCACAATCTCAGAATACAAGGACTACTTCTTCAAAACAGTGATGAGGAGGAATTTCTTCAGCCATCGGGTTGTGTATTTAATACTTCGATAATATTTGAATCAGTGTACCAAGCGGTCTGTGTCACCACCCTCCTTTATAGCTGTGAAGCTTGGGTAACCTACAGCCGTCACATCAAGTCCTTGGAGCGCTTCCACATAAGCTGCCTCCAGCGCATCCTGGGAATTACCTGGCGTGAGCGGGTGCCTCACACTGAAATACTTGTAAAGACCAACTGCAGGAGTATTGAGGCTGTGATCACCCAGCGTCAGCTGCAGTGGCTGGGGCACATGATAAGGACACCCCCATGTGGGCTACCCGGCAGAGTGTTATACAGCCAGCTACATCATGGTCGACGCTCAGCTGGAAGGCTGAAGAAGCGCTATAAGGATCAGATGAAGAATGCTTTAAGTAAGTGCAAGATCAGACCCAAGGACCTGGAGGATGTTGCTGCTGACCATACCACTTGGTGTAGGGACGGGGTTCATATTCTGGAGATGGAAAGAACAACCAGAAGACAGCAGAAGAGAGCCAGGAGAAATGCAGCCATGGTTGCCACCACTACCACATAGACATGTCCCACCTGCAATAGAGCTTGTGGGTCCAGGATAGGACTGTATAGTCATCAGAGATCTCACCGTTAAAGGAGTGGACATCGTCATCGGATTTCGATGGACAACTGAAGAAGAATATTTGAGTAATCTTGTGTATATACTTGATTAAGTGTTCTTGTTTGTTTAAATAATTAATTACAGGTTATATGTAAAAATATGTTAATTGCATTTGTCATCATGCGACCATAAGACCATAACACATAGGAGCAGAATTAGGCCATCTGGTCCATCGAGTCTGCTCCATCATTCAATCATGGCTGATCCTTTTATCTTCTCCTCCTCAACCCCAGTTCCCGTTCTTCTCCCCGTAACCTTTGATACCATGTCCAATCAAAAACTATCAATCTCTGTCTTAAATACACCCAACGACCTGGCCTCCACAGCTGCATGTGGCAACAAATTCCACAAATTCACCACCCCTTGGCTAAAGAAATTTCTCAGCATCTCTGTTTTGAAAGGGCGTCCCTCTATCCTGAGGCTGTACCCTCTTGTCCTAGACTCCCCCACCATGAGAAACATCCTTTCCACATCTACTCTGTCTAGACCTTTCAACATTCGAAAGGTTTCAATATACCATGTGATATGTGGCTCTTTGTGTAAAGCAGATGAAGTTATACTCACATCTTGGGCTCCCATGTCTTCATTTGAATTAATTGAAAGTTTTGAAGTTTCAAAACATACATTGGCAACAAGGTATTTTTAAAACGAACCCAAGACGGCTACTGACTGGAGTGCGATGATCAAATGAGAAAAAAGGGTCAAATTTAAAAGAAACAGCCCAGAATGTGCAGAGACATTGAGTTTTTAAAAAGGGCTGTAAATGGAAGAATTCATACAAAGCCCACGTAATTGGCTCATGTATACTGAGCTATTGGAATGGTATTTTGAAGTAAGTGAAATCGCCAATGAGAAACAAGTGTCAATTTGTTAAGTGCATTGGGTTAAAAGGCATACAGTTTCTTCAACGTTTGACTCCTCCTATCAAGCCATCAGACGTGAGCTTTGCTGCTATTGTAAAAGTAGTGCAGGATCATTTACAATCAAAGCCATGGGTGAATGCAGAAGGCTTTAACTTTCACAAGTGGAATCAGAAAGAAGGAGAATTCATTTCAGCGTATGTCTGAGCATTGGCAGTTTGGTAATGGGCTTATTGATGCACCGTGAGATGGTTTAGTTTGTGGGATCTTAAAAGAAAGCATTCAAAAACGGCTTTTACTGAAGCAATGGAAACAGCTGTATCAATGGAAACCGCAGACAGATATGCAACTGAGTTGCGTCAGGAGTTAACGTGAGTGTGAAGAAAATTGCAACCTGTAAACGGAAACCGGCCTGGTCAAATAAATTGTGTTACCATTGTGACAGGGGCCCCACTTACCCCAAACAACTATAGATTTAAAGGCAAAATTTGCAGAAAATGCAACAAAGTAGGACACGTACAAAGAGCATGTCAGGCAGACAAAAATAAATCGACTGCACAGAGAAGAGAAAATGCTAAAAAGTCAATTTGCAGTTGCCAAGAGAGCACTAATCTGCATGCTGTTGAAAAGTCTGATAATGATAAGAGTGACCCACAACTGTGTAGCCTTGAGATTTACAGTGTGAAAATTAACAATAAACAATCAACATGGTTTACATCAAAAGTGAACGGTAATTAGAGTGGAATTGGAGACTGGCTCAGGAGTTTCAGCCATTCCACAAAATTAATTTGAACATCACTTCAAAGATACTAAACTGAAGCTAACAGATATTCAACTAAGAACTTATACTGGATAAAAGATAACTCCTGTGGAAATGACATTAATAACAGTAAAATACAACAACCAACAAGCCACACTGAGCTTGTATGTGGCAAAAACAGGAGGCCCAGCATTGTGGGGATGAGAGTGGCTGAGACAACTACAACTTGATAGGAAATTCATCCACATTTTGCATGCCACATCCCCTGTAATGAAGCAAACGGACAGCGTTTTGGGAAAGGTACTAGATGATGTCCGAACTGTCTACATGCTGATAATTTGTCAACATGTTAACCAAACACTTGGTTTTAAGCTGGAAGAGAGCTCAAGGATCTTCAAGAAAGTTGCAACCATTCAGCTTTTGTGAGTATAAAGATCCAGAATTTACTCTGCGTGCATTAAGGTTATTGTATGAACTTCACATGGAAGACAAAAAGTTGCTTGTAAAAGTAGATACAAAGACCAAACCCCAGCTGGATGAATAGAAAGGAGCAGTGGAGATAAGAAAGCAGAGGATTTCTCAGAGGGTGTTGTGAGTGAGGAAACTGAGAAGAGAGATCACATCATAAAGGGAGCAATAGAAGGACTAATAAGAGAATACTCCGGCGAACTAAATGGACCTTCTTAAAATCAAGATACACAAGCTAGAAGAAGAAAAAGGTGGGAAGAGATGGAGAGAAAGAATGTGAATGAGAAAGAGTATGGTGTGAAAGAGCAAATCAACATGAGAAAGAAAAAGAAAGGGATCCAGGTAGATCTAGAGAGAGAAAAGAAGATAAGTGACAGAACAATTTCCTGCAGTCTCAGAGTCAACTCTTACAACCACCAGAGGCCCCAGAACCTGAGATTGTTTCACAGCCACAAGTCTCACCTGCCAAGTAGAGTGACCTCCCTTGTCAGGAAAGATGTTATCCCACAGGAATAAGAAATCCTCCACAGTGATTAAATCTTTAGGCCTGAATTGAACAGTTACTAAAAGTTACAATGCGTGGATGTCTATATACAGTAGTTGTATTATATAATATACTGTGTATATAGCTGATGCATCCTCAACTGAGTTGGAGTTTATTGCTAAGCAGAGAGGAGTGTTGTGTATTTAATATTTCAATAATTTTTGAGTAATCTCGATTTAGAGATCATCTGGGTGTTTCAGTGCTCTGCAGTCTCCGAGGGGATTTCAGGAGGCAGAGGCAGCGTGGGGAACCTGCGAGCCGATGTTTGACTCCATTTTATACTTTATACTTTATTGTCGCCAAACAGTTGGTACTAGAACATACAATCATCATAGCGATATTTGATTCTGCGTTTCCCACTCCCTGGATTACAAATAAATATTAAAAATAGTAAAAATTAGTAAATATTAAAAAATTAAATTATAAATCATAAATAGAAAATAGAAAAATGGAAAGTAAGGTAGTGCAAAAAAACCAAGAGGCAGGTCCGGATATTTGGATGGTCTGGCCCAGGTCTGGGTCAGGATCCGTTCAGCAATCTTATCACAGTTGGAAAGAAGCTGTTTCCAAATCTGGCTGTACGAGTCTTCAAACTCCTGAGCCTTCTCCCGGAGGAAAGAGGGATGAAAAGTGTGTTGGCTGGGTGGGTCGTGTCCTTGATTATCCTGGCAGCACTGCTCCGACAGCGTGCGGTGTAAAGTGAGTCCACAGATGGAAGACTGGTTTGTGTGATCTGCTGCGCCGTGTTCACGATCTTCTGCAGCATCTTTCAGTCTTGGACAGGACAACTTCCATACCAGGTTGTGATGCACCCTAGAAGAATGCTTTCTACGGTGCATCTATAAAAATTAGTGAGGGTTTTAGGGAACAGGCCAAATTTCTTTACTTTTCTCAGGAAGTAAAGGCGCTGGTGGGCCTTCTTGGCAGTGGACTCTGCTTGGTTGGACCAAGTCAGGTCATTTGTGATATTGACCCCGAGGAACTTAAAGCTTTTGACCTGTTCCACTTGCGCACCACCGATGTAAATGGGGTCGTGCGGTCCGCTACTCCTTCTGAAGTCGACAACCAATTCCTTCGTCTTGCTGACGTTCAGGGATAAGTTATTGTCTTCGCAACATGCCACCAGGTTCTTAATTTCCTCTCTGTACTCAAACTCGTCATTACCCGAGATACAGCCTATAATTGTTGTGTCATCAGCAAACTTATATATTGAGTTTGATGGAAACTTGGCTACACAATCATGGGTGTACAGTGAGTACAGCAGGGGGCTGAGTACACAGCCTTGAGGGGCACCGGTGCTCAGAGTGATTGTAGAGGAGAGCTTGTCCGCTATTTTTATAGCCTGGGTCCTGTCTGTGAGGAAGTTGAAAATCCAGCTGCAGATCTGAGTGCTAAGGCCCAGGTTCCGGAGCTTAGGAATCAGTTTACTTGGAATGATGGTATTAAAGGCAGAGCTGTAGTCAATGAAAAGGAGCCTTACATATGCGTCTTTATTCTCCAGGTGTTCTAGGGAGGAATATAGGGCCAGAGAGATGGCATCTGCCATTGACCTGTTGCTCCGGTAGGTGAATTGCAAAGTGTCGAGGTTGACCGGTAGGCTGTGGTTGATGTGTGCCATAACCAATCTCTCGAAGCACTTCATGGCAATTGATGTCAGAGCCACAGGTCGATAGTCATTCAGGCATGTCACCTTGCTCTTCTTCGGCACTGGGATTATCGTTGCCTTCTTAAAACACGAGGAGATCTTAGACTGAAGCAAGGAGCAGTTGAAGATGTCAGCAAACACTCCAGCTAGCTCGCTTGCACAGGCCCAGAGAATCCGTCCTGGGACACCATCTGGGCCCATCGCCTTCCTGGGATTTATCTTCAGGAAGGCCCTTCTAACGTCCTCCTCGGTGACGATGAATCTCAATGCCACCAGGTCCGGTTCATCCAGAGGGAGCGGGACGCTCCTCTTCTGTTCGAATCTTGCGTAGAATACGTTAAGTTTGTCAGGAAGAGAAGCACCACAATTGTCGATATTCCCAGCCTTTTCCTTGCACCCAGTGATCTCATTTAGACCCTGCCATAGTCTACTGGCATCCCTTTAGTTAGCCTGGGCTTCCAACTAGGCTTGATATTGCCTCTTGGCGCCCTTGATGGCCTGGATTCCATGTAGTGACTGGTATCCCTGGACCTAAAAGCTGCAGCTCTAGCCTTTAAAAGGGTCTTGACCTGATTAAAGCGATGAGGTGAATTGAAACGCCAGCTGCCTGCCCTTTTAAATCACTGCTATGAGAGAGGAGACACCTTTCTATTGCTGGTGAAATCGCTCTGCTATAGACAGGGGAGACTGCCTTTTTAATGCTGGTGAGATCGTTCTGCTATGGACGGGGGAGACTGCCTTTTTAATGCTGGTGAGGTCGTTCTGCTACAGAGAGGCAGAATGTTGCCCAGGTTTTCTGCGTTTTGGATGTGGACTTGGACTGTGGACTTTTTTTTTCAGTGTTACAGCTTTTTTTGCATTCTATGTTTTTCGCCCAATCTTTCTTGTTTTTTGTGTGGAGGGGAGGGAGATTTGGGGGTCAATGTGTCTGTCCGTTATTGTTTGTTTTTTTGTGCGGGGATGAGGGATTCGAGGGTTGATTGTGCTGCCTTTTTTTTCTTTCTTGGTTTCGTGGCTATCTGGAGAAGAACATTTTTAGAGTTGTATACTTTGATTAAAAAAATGAACCTTTGAATCATGTATATGTAAGCCTCTCACCAGGCTTATATGCAAAGTCGGATTGATAGCTAACTCAGTTAACAGCCACAACACTCAGTGATGAGAAGGCCATCTTTTTAATCAATACAGTATATGTCTAGAGTCAGAATGATTTGGGGATCCCTGATTTGAGCAAAAGCTGTGTAAGTACTGACCGTACACAATTATCGATCGGCAAGAAATAACAGATCATATACTGCATAAAATTATAAAGAAAGTATATTTGCCAATTTCAGCTTTATCAAACAGTTAATAGGAAACAAGAAAAGTGCCCATTCGTTAAACCAGTCCAATGTGCACAGGACCATTGAGGCTGATACTGGACTATTCGGAGTGTATCTCTTACTCATGCACTGGAACAACGGTCTGCATGAAAACAGCCGCCACAGTCTCAAACTCTCCTCCAAGACCATCTTGAGCAACTGGCTCTCTCACTCATGAGTTTCTCTTCCTCTTTGGAGGCATTCATCTGCACAAAGCACTTCTTGCAATGGGGACTCTCCTTCCAACAGCATTCTGTGGCATCTTTCCTTCTCTCCTGCTCCACAGCTCCTACCAAAAGACCCAAACCAGAGTAGTGTACTTCAGGAAACTCTCTCTAGACACTAGAATACTACAGCACAGTACAGGCCCTTCGGCCCTCGATGTTGTGCCGATCCATAGATTCCTAAAAAAACAGTACTAAACCCACACTACCCCGTAACCCTCTATTTTTCTCTCGTCCATGTGCCTGACCAAGAGGCTGTTAAATACCCCTAATGTTTTAGCCTCCACCACCATCCCTGGCAAGTCATTCCAGGCACCCACAACCCTCTGTGTAGAAAACTTATCCCTGATGTCTCCCCTAAACTTCCCTACCTTAACTTTGTACATATGCCTTCCGGTGTTTGCTATTCATGCCCTGGGAAACAAGTAATGGCTATCCACCCTATCTATACCTCTCATAACCTTGTAGACCTCTATCAAGTCTCCTCTTATCCTTCTACACTCCAAAGAGAAAAGTCCCAGCTCTGCTAACCTTGCCTCATAAGACTTGTTTTCCGATCCAGGCAACATCCTGGTAAGTCTCCTCTGCACCCTCTCCACAGCTTCCACATCCTTCCTATAATGAGGTGACCAGAAATGAACACAATACAAGTGTGGTCTCACCAGAGATTAGTAGAGTTGCAAAGTGACCTCTCTCCTCTTGAACTGAATCCGCCTATTATTGAAACTTAGCCTCCCATAGGCCTTCTTAACCATCCTATCAACCTGTGCAGCGACCTTGAGAGATGTATGGATTTGAACCCCAAGGTCCCTCTGTTCATCCACACTCTTAAGTAACCGACCATTAACCCTGTATTCAGCCTTCTGGTTTGTCCTTCCAAAATGCATCACCTCACATTTATCCGGATTGAACTCCATCTGCCACTTTTCTGCCCAACTCTGCATCCTGTCTATATCCTCTTGTAACCTTCGACAACCTACAGCTCCAGCCACAACTCCTCCAATCTTCCTGTCATCCGCAAACTTACTCACCCATCCTTCCGCTTCTTCATCCAGGTCATTTATAAAAATCACAAAGATCAGGGGTCCCAGGACAGATCCTTGCAGCACTCCACTAGTCACCGACCTCCAGGCAGAATACTTTCCTTCTTCTGCTACCCTCTGCTTTCTTCCTGTAAGCCAATTTTTTTATGCAAACAGCCAAGGTTCCACTGATCTCATGCCTCATGACTTTCTGGATGAGTCTCTCGTGAGGGACCTTGTCAAGTGCCTCTTTAAAATCCATGTAGACCACATCTAGCGCCCTACCCTCTTCAATTCCTTTTGTTACCTCTTCAAAAAACTCAGTTAGGCTCGTGTGGCACAACCTTCCCTTCACAAAGCCATGTTGACTATCCTTGAGTAGACTGTACTTCTCCAAATGCTCATAGATCCTATCCTTAAAAATCCTTTCCAATAGTTTGCAGACCACCGACGTAAGACTCACCAGTCTATAGTTTCCAGGATTTTTTAAACAAGGGAACTACATTTGCCATTCTCCAATCCTCCGGCACCTCCCCTGTAGCCAAAGAGGATTCGAAGGTCATAGCTACTGCTCCAGTGATCTCTTCTCTCACTTCCCACAGCAACCTGGGTATATCACATCTGGCCCTGGGGATTTATCAATCTTGATGTTTTTAAGAAGATCCAACGCTACTTCTTCCTTAATCTCCACATTGTCCAGCACACAGGCCTGTTCTACTTCGACCTCGCCCTGATCAAGGTCCTTTTCACATGTGAATACTGAAGCAAAGTATTCATTTAGGACCTCCCCAACCTCCTCCGCCTCCAGGCACATGTTGCCCTCTTTATCCTTTAGTAGCCCCACCTTCATTCTTGTCATCCTTCTGTTCTTCACATACGCATAGAACACCTTGGGGTTCTCCTTAATCCTACATGCCAAGGCCTTCTCATGCCCCCTTTGAGCTCTCCTAAGTCCTTTCTTAAGCTTCTTCCTGGCTACCCTACATTTCTCATGAGCCCCTCCTGCTTCCTGCTGCTTATATCTAACATATGCTTCCTTCTTCCTCTTGATGAGTTGCCTCATGTGTTTTGTCAGCCATGGTTCCCTTTTCCTACTATTTTTTCCTTGTCTCAGTGGGACAAACCTATCCTGAACCCAGCACAAGTGGTCCCTAAACTTCCTCCACATTACTTCTGTGCTTTCACCCTTGAACATCTGTTTCCAGTTTACTCTCGCTAGTTCCTGCCTCATCACTTCATAGTTAGCCATTCTCCAGTTAAGCACTTTCCTATTTGTCTGTTTTTATCCTTTTCCATAGCTATGCTGAAGCTAAGGGAGTTGTGGTCACTCTCACCAAAATGCTTCCCCACCAAGAGGTCTGCCACCTGACCAGGTTCATTACCTAGAACTAGATCCAGTATGGTCTCTCCTCTCATCGGCTGGTCCACATACTGTGTCAGGAATCCTTCTTGAACACCCCTGACAAATTCAGCCCCATCTATCCCCCTTGCAGTCAGGAGGTGCCAGTCAATATGAGGGAAATTGATATCACCCATAACTACAACCCTGTATTTCCTGCACCATTCTAAAATCTGCCTGCTTACCTGCTCCTCGGTGTCCCGAGGGCTATTTGGGGGCCTATAGACTACTCCCAGCACAGTGACTGATCCCTTCCTATTTCTGACTTCCACCCACACCAACTCAGTGGACACTCCCTCTTCAGCGTCCTCCTTTTCTACAGCCGTGATACTATCCCAGACCAGTAATGCTACTCCCCCCCCCTTTTCTACCTCCCATCCTATTCCTTTTAAAACACCTAAACCCCGGTACCTGCATCAGCCAATCCTGCCCTTCCTCCAGCCAAGTTTCAGTAACGGCCACAACATCGTAGTTCCACCTACTGATCCATGCTCTAAGTTCATCCCCTTTATTCCTCATACTCCTAGCATTGAAATAGACACATTTCAACCCCTCTAACTGGCTACATTTATGTTTTGTCCCCTGCCTGTCCTTCCTCACCAACTCAGAACACATGGCATCATGCCCTACCCTAATCTCTGCCCTCACATTCTGATTCCCACCCCCCTGCTAAACTAGTTTAAACCCTCCCCAACAGCTCTAGCAAACCTGCCCTCTCTACCTCACTCTCTCCAGAACCTTCTCCAGATCCCACCATCCTGATTGGCTGTCACAACACTTCCAAATTGAACAACATAGCTTTAGCCCAACCCAAAACATCCCACCAGCAGGACACACTGCTTCTGCAGAAAACTGATGTAATGAAATACCTGCAGCATAGCAGTGGAAATATTAACTAGGGTATTACACGAAAAACAGTCACGTCCTCATGACTGTGGAACTTATCAAACCATTATTAATAACACAGTACTGTATTCAAATGAATATTGTGGTTTCAGGACCATTTGTAAATGGAAGTAGTATATCTCGCATGGGAATGGACATAACACACTGAGTTTCCTGAATACATCCTCTGCCAATCTAGCTAAGGGTTTCCTGACTCCCTGAGACCCCCTTATCTCACCTTCAGCTTCGGCTACTCCTTGTGATCTGCCCTGTCTACTGGAGGATGCCTCCCCTGTCTATCACTTACAACCTTCAGAGGCCCAGGTCCTCCTGCCCCATAACTGAACTGAGCTTCCTTCAGTTTAAGCAGATGCTGGCAAACATCTTCAACCTCCGCTGGTGCTAATTGGAGAGACCTCTCTCGGAAAGGGATGTCCTCAGTCACTCTATGATGCACCATCAATAACTCCAAAAGACTGGAAGTAGAACAAATACTGAAAGGATTTTATTAGCAGTGAAATGTGACCTCCAGCATACTGAGTGTCTGTCCTGGACTGAGGGAGGAGCAGTGGCACAATCGCCTTTGTTCAGGGGTCTGTGGGAGGAGCCACAGGGGCAGTCAGCAGAGGGGCCTGTCCAGACAGGTAACCCAGTTACAACATATATATATGGTTTACCACACTCTAATAGTGTGACAAGTATTTTTGGAGCAACCAATGTCAGACGTATCAGTAGAAAAGACATCACTCACAACACGATGGAGGAACTCAGCAGGTCGGGCAGCATCCGTGGAAACGACGTTTCGGGCCGGAACCCTTCGTCAGGACTGTAGGGGGAAGGGGCAGAGACCCTATAAAGAAAGTGGGGGGAGGGTGGGAAGGAGAAGGCTGGTAGGTTCCAGGTGAAAAACCAGTAAGGGGAAAGATAAAGGGGTGGGGAAGGGGAGGCAGGGAGGTGATAGGCAGGAAAGGTGAAGAAGGAATAGGGGAAAACACAATGGGTAGTAGAAAGAGGCGGAACCATGAGGGAGGTGATAGGCAGCTGGGGGAGGGGGCAGAGTGACATAGGGATAGGGGAAGGGAGGAGGAGGGAATTACCGGAAGTTGGAGAATTCTATGTTCATACCAAGGGGCTGGAGACTACCTAGACGGTATATGAGGTGTTGCTCCTCCAACCTGAGTTTAGCCTCATCATGGCAGTAGAGGAGGCCATGTATGGACATATCTGAATGGGAGTGGGAAGCAGAGTTGAAGTGGGTGGCTACCGGGAGTTCCTGTCTGTTGTGGCGGACGGAGTGGAGGTGCTCGATGAAGCGGTCCCCCAATCTGCGTCGGGTTTCACCGATGTAGAGGAGGCCGCACCGGGAGCACCGGATGCAATAGATGACCCCAACAGACTCACAAGTGAAGTGTTGCCTCTCCTGGAAGGACTGTTTGGGGTCCTGAATGGTGGCAAGAGAGGAGGTGTGGGGACAGGTGTAGCACTTACGCTTACTCCTTCCCACCCTCCCCCCACCTTCTTTATAGGGCCTCTGCCCCTTCCCCCTACAGTCCTGACGAAGGGTTCCGGCCCGAAACGTCGACTGATCTTTTCCACGGATGCTGCCTGACCTGCTGAGTTCCTCCAGCGTATTGTGAGTGTAGCTCATCTTCTTCTATCTCTGCCCACCTTAATGTCGAAGGTTGAGGTTGGTCATCTGCTGTGGCTGATATTGCTTGACTGCTGAGCCTCGCGCATTTTTCTATCATACAGTTCTTTGTAAGGACTCCTGCAAATATCCCCTAAACCGACGTACCCTTTCAAAATTAAAGTCGTACTTTATCATTACTCATTCGGTTTCGATTGTTATCTTTTCCTCTTCCAATTGCATCAGCTCTTCATCTATCAGTTCTTGGTCAGGGGATGCCAAAACCTCTTCAACATCATCTTCGTCAGCTTCCACAAGCCAAACTCACGTTGTCCTTAACTTCGTTCACCATGATCAAAACGTTTAATTATGTCTAGTTTTACACAAAGTGTAACACCCTTACGAGCTCTTTCAGGCTTTTCCGACACCATAGAACTCATCTTGCTTACGGCTGCTCACAGCCACGTGTTTAAGCAATGCTGGCGAGATTGCAGTTCCGAATCTGGGGGAGGAGCGGCTGCTCGGGGCGCGCGCTGCCTTTTATCGTGCGCTGAATTTTTTTTCGTAACAGTGAAAACACCTTCTGAAAGCGAAAACAGGGAACTAACGTAGGTCTTTCGTCACAGTGAGGTTTTGTAAAGCGAACGTTCGAAAAGCGGGGGACACCTACTGTAGGTAATGGATAATTCATGGAAATAATTTATCTAGGTTTTCAAAATATGTTGGATGTATTAGGGATATTTAAGTAAACCTTAATAGGTGCATTGTTTTAAAGAAAAATCAAAGTTCAAAGTAAATTTATTGTCAAAGTACATACATGTCACCATATACAACCCGAAAATTCATTTTCTGCAGGCATTCATAGTAAAAACAAAAATACACAATAGAATCAATGAAAAATTGCACACAAGACTGACAATGTTCAGAAGGCAATGAACTGTACAGATACAAAAAGAATAACAATAATAATAATAATAATAATAATAATAAATAAATAAGAAATAAGTATCGAGAACATGAGATGAAGTCCTCGAAAGTGAGTCCATAGGCTGTGGGAACAATTCAGTGATGGGGTGAGTGAAGTTACCCATTCTGGTGATAGAGAGTAAAGATAGTGGGAGATGGGGGAGGGAAGGGTTAGATTGATCTTAGGGTAGGTTAAGATGTTGGCACAGCATCGTAGGCTGAAGAGCCTGTATTGTGCTATAATATAGAAAACATAGAAACCCTACAGCACAATACAGGCCCTTCGGCCCACAAAGCTGTGCTGAACATGTCCCTACCTTAGAACTACCTAGGCTTTACCCATAGCCCTCTATTTTTCTAAGCTCCATGTATCCGTCCAGGAGTCTCTTAAAAGACCCTATTGTTTCCGCCTCCACCACCACCACCGGCAGCCCATTCCATGCGCTCACCACTCTCTGTGTTTAAAAAAAACTTACCCCTGACATTTCTTCTGTACCTACTTCCAAGCACCTTAAAACTATGCCTCCCATTATCTTGTACACCTCAATCAGGTCACCTCTCATCCTCCATCACTCCAAGGAGAAAAGGCCGCGTTCACTCACCCTTTCCTCAAAAGGCATGCTCCCCAATCCAGGGAAAATTCTTGTAAATCTCCTCTGCACCCTTTCTATGGTTTCCACATTCTTCCTGTAGTGAGGCGACCAGAACTGGGCACAGTACACCAAGTGGGGTCTGACCAGGGTCCTATATAGCTGCAACATTACCTCTCGGCTCTTGAACTCATTCCCATGATTGATGAAGACCAATGCACCGTATGCCTTCCTAACCACAGAGTCAACCTGCGCAGCTGCTTTGAGTGTCCTATGGACTCGGACCCCAAGATCCCTCTGATCCTCCACACTGCCAAGAGTTTTACCATTAAACTATCCCGACGATAGCGTGCGCGGCACTTCAGTGATGAATATCTGTATTTGTTGAGTAGGGGACCGTGCACAATCCTGATTTGATGGAGACAGACGTGAGAGCACAGCTGAACATCTGGAAAACTTCTGAAATGACTGCTTTGCTACTGCTGCTACTGTGTGGTAACTGGAATCTCCAGAGCTGAAGGCCCCGAAATCCTCGGCTTTGCGTGTTTCAGCGGCCGGGGCTAGGTTGAAGTAGAGGATGGCGCTCGGGAGGCTGTATCGGAGAGGCTGGTCGGAAGCTCGGAGTCTTCGGAGGGATGGACTCAGTGTTGGCTGGGGTCGGCTGCTTGCAAGGTATCGGCAAGTTGATGGTGCCTGGAGGTTTATGGCAGGGAGTTTCTCCCTTCTGCCGCCTGCTATCGGGGACTGGGGAGTCGATCGACTCAGGACTTTGAGAACTTCTTTTTACTGTGCCTATGGTCTGTTCTTTATCAAATTATGGTATTGCTTTGCACTCCTGTAACTATATGTTATAATTATGTGGTTCTGTCAGTGTTAGTCTTTGGTCTGTCCTGTTTTCTGTGATATCACTCCAGAGAAACATTGTATCATTTCTTAATGCATGTATGCATTTCTAAATGACAATAAAAGAGGACTGAGTGTTCTCATAATCTAATACTATATTCTGCCATCATATTTGACTTACCAAAATGAACCACCTCACATTTATCTGGTTTGAGCTCCATCTGTCACTTCTTAGCCCAGGAGATTCTGCAGATGTTGGAAATCTAGAGGTTAAGTGTGAGATAATGCATTTCTGTAAGAGAAATTGGGAGCTGTAAGGGCAGGTGATGGAGGAACAAAATGGTCTCGCAGTACAACTCTAATTATGAAAATTTGTACTTCATATTGACAAGGAGACGGGGCACCACAGTGGCATAGTGGTTAGTGTAATGCTATTATAGAGCTAGGGGCCCGGGTTCAATTCCCACTACTGCCTGTAAGAATCTGTACGCTCTCCATGTGACCACATGAGGAAACCCATGCATCCACAGGGAGAACGTACAGACAGCGAGTTTCTACTTTCTGTCTTGCTGTCTCGTGTAGCACAAACTTGATGTCAGATCCCATTAATCTTGGAGGCTTGAGTCCAAAATCACCCCCATTTGTTGTGGAGAGAAATCATCTCTGTTACATATTCCCATCCCTCAGTCCATGAGGCGATGTGGCCAAATTTATAGTCAACTACAGGGACCCTGTAACTAATGCTCACTCTGGATGCTGAGGGTTAACAATTCTGGAAATGCCTTCTTGTCCCAAGAGCTCCCTCTGTAAAAGTCCAGTTCACAGATCCAGGGAGGTGCGACAGATATTTCACCAAGTGGCGTGGTGATTGAAATAGGGAATAGGTCCCAATATACTCTTACTTCCCTCTTTGAACCAGTGCTCTTTCATCCCGTTTCCTTGTTCAGCTGGAGTGACCGTACATGAGATAGGTAACATACGATACAGAACACTGCTAAATGGTCTCCATTGGGCAGAACATACAAAAGCCTGAAAGCGCTCAGCACCAAGGTCAAGGACAACTACTATCCTGCCGTGCAATCAGATGGTCTCTTGGCCTCACAATTTAAGACCTTAAGATATAGGAGCAGAATTAGACCATTTGGGCCAATGAGTCTGCTCTGCCATTTCATCATAGAACCATCGAACATTACAGCACAGAAACAGGCCTTTTGGCCCTTCTTGGCTGTGCTGAACCATTTTTCTGCCTTGTCCCTCTGATCTGCACCTGGACCATATCCCTCCATACACCTCTCATCCACGTACCTGTCCAAGTTTTTCTTAAATGTTAGAAGTGAGCCCGCATTTACCACCTCGTCTGGCAGCTCATTCCATACTCCCACCACTCTCTGTGTGAAGAAGCCCCCCCAATGTTCCCTTTAAACTTTTCCCCCCTCACCCTTAACCCATGTCCTCTGGTTTTTTTCTCCCCTTGCCTCAGTGGAAAAAGCCTGCTTGCATTCACTCTATCTATACCCATCATAATTTTATATACCTCTATCAAACCTCCCCTCATTCTTCTACGCTCCAGGGAATAAAGTCCTAACCTATTCAACCTTTCTCTGTAACTGAGTTTCTCAAGTCCTGGCAAAATCCTTGTAAACCTTCTCTGCACTCTTTCAACCTTATTAATATCCTTCCTGTAATTTGGTGACCAAAACTGCACACAATACTCCAAATTCAGCCTTACCAATGCCTTATACAACCTCACCATAACATTCCAGCTCTTATACTCAATACTTTGATTTATAAAGGCCAATGTACCAAAAGCTCTCTTTACAACCCTATCTACCCGTGACGCCACTTTTAGGGAATTTTGTATCTGTATTCCCAGATCCCTCAGTTCTACTGCACTCCTCAGTGCCCTATCGTTTACCTTGTATGTTCTACCTTGGTTTGTCCTTCCAAAGTGCAATACCTCACACTTGTCTGTATTAAACTCCATCTGCCATTTTTCAGCCCATTTTTCCAGCTGGTGCAAGTCCCTCTGCAGCTCTGAAAACCTTTCTCACTGTCCACTACACCTCCAATCTTTGTATCATCAGCAAATTTGCTGATCCAATTTACCACATCATGGCTGATCCCTTTCCCTCTCAGCCGCAATCTGCTGCCTTTTCCCTGTATCGCTTAGTGCCCTAGCTAATCAAGAATCTATCAACGCCATCTGCCTTAAATATACCCGAACCCTCGGCCTCCACAGCTGCCTGTGGTAACAAATTCCACGGATTCACCACTCTCTGGCTAAAGAAACTCCTCCTCATCTCTGTACTATCTCTCTATACTGAGGCAGTGTCCTCTGGTCTTCAGACTGCCCCACCACAGGAAACATCCTCTCTGCATCCACCCTGTTGAGGCCTTTCAACATTCAGTCTGTTTCAGTGAGATACTCCCCCCTCATTCTTCTGAATTCCAGTGAGTCCAGAGCCATCAATCTACCTTGTTATGATCTTGCACTTTTACACAATCTACCTGCACTGCACTTTTTCGTTAACTATTACACATTGTCCTGCATTGTTATTGTTTTAACCTTATTCTTGCTCAGTGCATGGTGCAATGATCTGATCAATAAGAAAATGTTTTTCACTGCATCCTGGTATGTGTGACAATAATACTGTAAACCAATTCCAGTTCGGTGCACGTCAGCCCAACAACATCCAAAAGCAGCAACGGGGAGTGGTTCTTACTGCTCGACAGAAGTCTCCAGCTCCTGGAGATGCTTTCTCAAGACAACTCATTGAAGGAGAGAGCGATGCCCCAGCAGCTAGAGGAACCATAGCAACACTCAGCTGCAGAGGGAAGGCACTGGGCCAAGGCTCTGGTTCATCAACAAGTGCTGTTGTTGAAAACATGCTCCTTGTTACTCACGTTTCCGTGGTAAATGTTTTTCATTGTCACAAAACCTGTTCGCACAGTTCTCAAAATAAAAAAATACTTGAGATTCTGCAAATGCTGGAATCCAGAACAGCACACACAGGTCAGGCAACATTTATAGAAATGAATAAAGTCGACATTTTGGGCTGAGAAGTGGGTGATAGGTGAAGCCGGGTGGGTGGGAAAGGTAAAAGGCTGAAGAAGAAGGAATCTGATGGGGGAGGAGAGTGGACTATAGGAGGCAGGGAAAATAAAAGTAAAATTCTGTTCAGTTACCACGGGAACTAAATGAGGTTCCCCTGGGCTCACCTCTCAGGTACAATACCCCCAAGCCTCATTTTGCAACCTCCTTGCCTCTACTGTTACAGCCATTAGCAACCGGCCACTCAGCACGACCACCACTGATTTACCTTGCGCTTCACCTGTTCTGTACTTTGAGGTTCCAATCTTTCACAGATTTATCTACTTTCTCTTAAAGAGCCCCAGAGACACAGCTGCCAGAACCCACAGTATTAGACAATTCCAGAAGTTTACTATCCTATGCGAGGAAGATTCTGAGACTGTGACCCTTTTTACTCACCAACCCATCCAAGGGAAACATTGTGATAAGCTCTATAAGAACTTGGTATACTTACCATTGTGCTTTATACACCGCAATCCATTCACCAGAAAAAGTGACCAATCAACTGGAACGAGCACCTCAATAACAACCTCATTCCATGGCAGGGAGGCAGAAGTAATCTCCTGCTGACATTAACCCAAGGGAAGTGTGCTCAGACCAGCTGATCCTCTACCTGTGCAGAGCCCGTCAAGAGCTAACAGGCTAGTTTTCCACTGGGCTCTATACTCAGCATGGGGAGCATTGGGTGACGATTTCTCTGTGTTCACTGTTGTCACACACACACAGAGTTTGGATGCTTTGAAAACTAGTGCCATGCAACAACAGCACAGAACATTCCAAACACCAGCTAAAATAAACCTATATTTTAAAGATAGTATATTACTTATACATGTGCAAAATAATCAACAAAATAAACATCATTGCAAGATTGAGAGAGAGAGAGAGAAAATAATTATGAGTTCCACACCTATGGATCCCTCACAGTTGCCACACGAGTAGATAAGATGGTTGAGAAGATGAATGGTGTGTTGGCCTTTATTAGTCAGGGGATTGAGGTCAAAAGCTGTACAGTTGCAGACCATACTTGGAATATTATATTCACTGTATGTGGGAGCTTTAGAGAGGAAGCAGAGGAGATTTATCAGGAAGCTACCAGGATTAGAGAGCATGTCTTATTGATGCAACACACATAAAAATTGCTGGTGAACGCAGCAGGCCAGGCAGCATCTCTAGGAAGAGGTACAGTTGACGGTTCGGGCCGAGACCCTTCGTCAGGACTAACTGAAGGAAGAGCTAGTAAGAGATTTGAAAGTGGGAGGGGGAGCGGGAGATCCAAAATGATAGGAGAAGACAGGAGGGGGAGGGATGGAGCCAAGAGCTGGACAGGTGATTGGCAAAAGGGGATATGAGAGGATCATGGGACAGGAGGCCTAGGGAGAAGGAAAAGCGGGAGGGGGGGAAAAACCCCAGAGGATGGGCAAGGGGTATAGTGAGAGGGACAGAGGGAGAAAAAGGAGAGAGAGAAAATGAATTTAAATAATGATGGGGTACGAGGGGGAGGTGGGGCATTAGCGGAAGTTAGAGAAGTCAATGTTCATGCCATCAGGCCGGAGGCTACCCAGATGAAATATAAGGTGTTGTTCCTCCAACCTGAGTGTGGCTTCATCTTTACAGTAGAGGAGGCCGTGGATAGACATGTCAGAAAGGGAATGGGATGTGGAATTAAAATGTGTGGTCACTGGGAGATCTTGCTTTCTCTGGCGGACAGAGCATAGGTGTTCAGTGAAACGATATCCCAGTCTGCCTCGGGTCTCGCCAATATATAGAAGGCCACATCGGGAGCACCGGACGCAGTATATCACCCCAGCCGACTCACAGGTGAAGTGTCGCCTCACCTGGAAGGACTGTCTGGGGCCCTGAATGGTGGTGAGGGAGGAAGTGTAAGGGCATGTGTAGCACTTGTTCCGCTTACACAGATAAGTGCCAGGAGGGAGATCAGTGGGGAGGGATGGGGGGGACGAATGGACAAAGGAGTCACGTAGGGAGGGATCCCGTTGGAGGTGGCGGAAGTTACGGAGAATAATATGTCGGACCCGGAGGCTGGTGGGGTGGTAGGTGATGACCAGGGGAACCCTATTCCTAGTGGGGTGGCGGGAGGATGGAGTGAGAGCAGATGTGCATGAAATGGGGGAGATGCGTTTGAGAGCAGAGTTGATGGTGGAGGAAGGGAAGCCCCTTTCTTTAAAAAAGGAGGACATCTCCCTCGTCCTGGAATGAAAAGCCTCATCCTGAGAGCAGATGCGGCGGAGACGGAGGAATTGCGAGAAGGGGATGGCATTTTTGCAAGAGACAGAGTGAGAAGAGGGATAGTCCAGATAGCTGTGAGAGTCAGTAGGCTTATAATAGGCATCGGTAGATAAGCTGTCTCCAGAGATAGAGACAGAAAGATCTAGAAAGGGGAGGGAGGTGTCAGAAATGGACCAGGTAAACTTGAGGGCAGGGTGAAAGTTGGAAGCAAAGTTAATGAAGTCAACGAGCTCAGCATGCGTGCAGGAAGCAGCGCCAATGCAGTCGTCGATGTAGCGAAGGAAAAGTGGGGAAAAGTCTTATTGATGACAGGTTGAGCAAGCTAGAGCTTTTCTTTTTGAAGTAGAGGAGACTGACAGATGATTTGATAGAGGTATATAAAAATGATGAGGCATATACTCAGTGGCCACTTTATTAGGTACACCGGCTTATTAACGCAAATACCTAATCAGCAACTCAATGCAGAAAAGCAGGCAGACATTTGTTGTTCAGACCAAACACCAGAATGGGGAAGAAATGTGATTTAAGTGACTTTGATCATGGAATAACTGTTGGTGCCAGATGGGTTGATTTGAGTATCTCAGAAACTGCTGATCTCCTGGGATTTTCATGCACGTCTCTAGAGTTTACAGAGAATAGAGAAAAAAAATCCAGAGAGTGGCAGATCTGTGGGCAAAAATATCATATTAATGAGAGAAGTCAGAGGAAAATGGCCAGACTGGTTCAAGCTGACAGGAAGGTGACAGTAACTTAAATAACCAAACGTTACGAGAGTAGTGTGCAGAAGAGCATCTGCGAATGCACAACACGTCGAACCTTGATGCAGATGGGCTACAGCAGCAGAAGACCATGAACATACACTCAGTGGCCAGTTTATTAGGTACATGAGGTATTGGAGATACAAATCTCACTGGCAATGTAAGCATGAAGGGGAGATGGACAGGTAAGTAAATGGGCAAAAACATAGCAGATGGATTATCGTATGGGGAAAATAAGAAAGAATAGAAATGGAGAATACATTTTAGATAATGAGACAGAAAGGTATAGAATGAACATTAATGTACAAAAAGCAAGACGTTAGCAAATAGTACACTGGTCATTATTTGTCAGAGAGATGGCACCAGGACTGTTGTCTACAGGTCTGATTTTCCTGCCCAAAGAAGGAAACACATGATTTGGCCACATGGAATAGAGACAGTGTAGAATCAGAAGCTGGTTTATTATCACGGACGTTTGCAGTAGTACAGTGTAAATTATATATTTATATTAACATATATTTACGCTACATTACGTTTTGGATATACTATATTAATCATGAAGACTGTCCGGTTTGGGTTTCTTCAGAAGTTAATTCTGTTAATAAATTTTCTATTATTTCTCCTCTTGGTTGTTTAATTCCTCTATCCTTAAGCAATTTAACTGATAATTATGTAGTTAAACATTCTTTGAGGATTTGGTTACAATTTAGAAAATTCTTTGGGTTATTTGGTTTTTCACTCTCTAGTCCCACTTTTTCTAATTATTTTTTTAAACCTTCTTTGACTGATGTGGTTTTTAAAAGGGTGAAATAGATTAGGTATTAAATGTTTTCAGGATTTGTTTGTTGGAGATAATCTTTCTTCATTTGATCAACTAAATATTAAATATAATCTTTGTAAAGCTCACTTTTTTAGATATTTATATATTAAGAGACTTCTTGTGTTCTCAACTTTATACATTTCCTAAATGTCCAGATAAGAATTTAATTGATACAATTTTTACTTTGAAACCTTTTCATAATAGATCTATTTCTAATATTTATAGTATGCTGTTTGGCATTGAGAAACATTCCATTAGACAAAACTAAAAACCTCCGGGAACAAGACCTACAGATTTCAATTGATGAGGATACTTGGAATGGAATTTTTAAACTTGTTCACACCTCTCCATTATGTGCGCATCATTGTCTTTTACAATTTAAAGTGGTTCATAGAGCCAATATGACTAAAGATAAGCTCTCGTTTTTACTCAGATTTTTCTCCTTACTGTAATAGGTATAATGTCAAAGAGGCCTCTTCAATTCATATGTTTTGGTCCTGCCCGCGACTTGATAAATTTTGGAAAGAAGTATTTCGAACTTTCTCGGAGCTTTTTAAAGTAAACTTTAAACCCAACCCTCTGACTGCCTTGTTTGGCATTGTTGGAGGAAATGATTTTACTCTTAAGCCGAATGATTTGCATATTTTGGCTTTTATTTCTCTTTTAGCCAGAAGGGTTTTGTTGCTTAAATGGGAAGTTGCCGCTCTGCCTACTCATGCCCATTGGTTGATTGATGTTATGTCATGTTTAAATCTAGAGAAGATTAGGTGTTCTATTTCTATACCTAGACAAGAATTTTTTCCCACATTATGGGGACCTTTTTGGAACTGCTTTCACAATTTTCGATTTGTTCAGCAATGATGATGACTATTATATGTTCGAATTTACGACTATATGTCAGAGATTTTTTTTCTTTTCTTTTAACCAAACAGCTGTTTCTTTTTCCTCTCTTTTTCTGTTTTGTTATGGGGTTTTGATTTTGCTTTAGTTTAAAATAAAATATACCTTTTCAATATTATGGTTAATTAACTATACATAGCTATGGGGCATTTCAATCTTGTTTCTGTTGCCATAATATCATAATGTATTTTGTATTCGTCTATGAGAGTAATTAATAAAAATATTGAAAAAGAAAAGAACATATAAATTAAATAGGTATTGCAGCAACAGCAGCTGAAGGGAGGGTGGCCCTAACCTGTAAACAAGCCCTGTACCTGGAGCCGGGCAACCCGGTGATTTCAACTCCACATCTGTCCCAATTGCTCTGCTTTCCGAAGGTGAAAGGTCTTAGCCCTGTTTCAGTGCCCCAACCCCATCGAGCGTCTGTACAACAACCACTAGCGTCTCAACCTCGCCCCTACTCCTCACCTACTTTCACCAGCTTACTCACCTCCTCCCTCACTCATCACGTTTCCTGTATTCTGTCTCTCATTCATCCTTCTGCCCTCCAGGACTCTCACAATCATTGCCTCCTTGTTTAATTGTCCTTCCTTTGTGCATTTTTCACACTCCTTCAAACCATCCCTCACTGATCCTCAATCACCCCTTCAAACCGTCCCTCACTCATCCCCAATCACCCCTTCAAACCGTCCCTCACTCATCCCCACTCACCCCTTCAAACCGTCCCTCACTCATCCCCAATCACCCCTTCAAACCGTCCCTCACTCATCCCCACTCACCCCTTCAAACCGTCCCTCACTCATCCCCACTCACCCCTTCAAACCATCCGTCACTCATCCCCAATCACCCCTTCAATCCGTCCCTCACTCATCCTCAATCACCCCTTCAATCCGTCCCTCACTCATCCTCAATCACCCCTTCAAACCGTCCCTCACTCATCCTCAATCACCCCTTCAAACCGTCCCTCACTCATCCTCAATCACCCCTTCAAACCGTCCCTCACTCATCCCCAATCACCCCTTCAAACCGTCCCTCACTCATCCCCACTCACCCCTTCAAACCGTCTCTCACTCATCCTCAATCACCCCTTCAAACCGTCCCTCACTCATCCTCAATCACCCCTTCAAACCGTCCCTCATTCATCCCCACTCACCCCTTCAAACCGTCCCTCACTCATCCCCACTCACCCCTTCAAACCGTCCCTCACTCATACCCACTCACCCCTTCAAACCGTCCCTCACTCATCCCCACTCACCCCTTCAAACCGTCCCTCACTCATCCCCACTCACCCCTTCAAACCCCCCCTCACTCATCCCCACTCACCCCTTCAAACCGTCCCTCACTCATCCTCAATCACCCCTTCAAACCATCCCTCACTGATCCTCAATCACCCCTTCAAACCGTCCCTCATTCATCCCCACTCACCCCTTCAAACCGTCCCTCACTCATCCCCACTCACCCCTTCAAACCGTCCCTCACTCATACCCACTCACCCCTTCAAACCGTCCCTCACTCATCCCCACTCACCCCTTCAAACCGTCCCTCACTCATCCCCACTCACCCCTTCAAACCACCCCTCCAAACCACCCCTCACTCATCCCCACTCACCCCTTCAAACCGTCCCTCACTCATCCTCAATCACCCCTTCAAACCATCCCTCACTGATCCTCAATCACCCCTTCAAACCGTCCCTCACTCATCCTCACTCACCCCTTCAAACCGTCCCTCACTCATCCCCACTCACCCCTTCAAACCGTCCCTCACTCATCCCCAATCACCCCTTCAAACCGTCCCTCACTCATCCCCAATCACCCCTTCAAACCGTCCCTCACTCATCCCCAATCACCCCTTCAAACCGTCCCTCACTCATCCCCAATCACCCCTTCAAACCGTCCCTCACTCATCCTCAATCACCCCTTCAAACCATCCCTCACTCATCCTCAATCACCCCTTCAAACCGTCCCTCACTCATCCTCAATCACCCCTTCAAACCACCCCTCACCCCTTCGTCCCTCACTCATCCTCAATCACCCCTTCAAACCGTCCCTCACTCATCCCCAATCACCCCTTCAAACCGTCTCTCACTCATCCCCAATCACCCCTTCAAACCGTCCCTCACTCATCCCCACTCACCCCTTCAAACCGTCCCTCACTCATCCCCACTCACCCCTTCAAACCGTCCCTCACTCATCCCCACTCACCCCTTCAAACCGTCCCTCACTCATCCTCAATCACCCCTTCAAACCATCCCTCACTGATCCTCACTCACCCCTTCAAACCGTCCCTCACTCATCCCCACTCACCCCTTCAAACCGTCCCTCACTCATCCCCACTCACCCCTTCAAACCGTCCCTCACTCATCCTCAATCACCCCTTCAAACCATCCCTCACTGATCCTCACTCACCCCTTCAAACCGTCCCTCACTCATCCTCAATCACCCCTTCAAACCATCCCTCACTGATCCCCACTCACCCCTTCAAACCGTCCCTCACTCATCCCCACTCACCCCTTCAAACCGTCCCTCACTCATCCTCAATCACCCCTTCAAACCATCCCTCACTGATCCTCACTCACCCCTTCAAACCGTCCCTCACTCATCCTCAATCACCCCTTCAAACCGTCCCTCACTCATCCTCAATCACCCCTTCAAACCGTCCCTCACTGATCCTCAATCACCCCTTCAAACCGTCCCTCACTCATCCCCACTCACCCCTTCAAACCGTCCCTCACTCATCCCCAATCACCACTTCAAACCGTCCCTCACTCATCCCCACTCACCCCTTCAAACCGTCCCTCACTCATCCCCAATCACCCCTTCAAACCGTCCCTCACTCATCCCCACTCACCCCTTCAAACCGTCCCTCACTCATCCCCACTCACCCCTTCAAACCCTCCGTCACTCATCCCCAATCACCCCTTCAATCCGTCCCTCACTCATCCTCAATCACCCCTTCAATCCGTCCCTCACTCATCCTCAATCACCCCTTCAAACCGTCCCTCACTCATCCTCAATCACCCCTTCAAACCGTCCCTCACTCATCCTCAATCACCCCTTCAAACCGTCCCTCACTCATCCCCAATCACCCCTTCAAACCGTCCCTCACTCATCCCCACTCACCCCTTCAAACCGTCTCTCACTCATCCTCAATCACCCCTTCAAACCGTCCCTCACTCATCCTCAATCACCCCTTCAAACCGTCCCTCATTCATCCCCACTCACCCCTTCAAACCGTCCCTCACTCATCCCCACTCACCCCTTCAAACCGTCCCTCACTCATACCCACTCACCCCTTCAAACCGTCCCTCACTCATCCCCACTCACCCCTTCAAACCGTCCCTCACTCATCCCCACTCACCCCTTCAAACCACCCCTCACTCATCCCCACTCACCCCTTCAAACCGTCCCTCACTCATCCTCAATCACCCCTTCAAACCGTCCCTCACTCATCCTCAATCACCCCTTCAAACCATCCCTCACTGATCCTCACTCACCCCTTCAAACCGTCCCTCACTCATCCTCAATCACCCCTTCAAACCGTCCCTCACTCATCCTCAATCACCCCTTCAAACCGTCCCTCACTCATCCCCACTCACCCCTTCAAACCGTCCCTCACTCATCCCCAATCACCCCTTCAAACCGTCCCTCACTCATCCCCACTCACCCCTTCAAACCGTCCCTCACTCATCCTCAATCACCCCTTCAAACCGTCCCTCACTCATCCCCACTCACCCCTTCAAACCGTCCCTCACTCATCCCCACTCACCCCTTCAAACCGTCCCTCACTCATCCTCAATCACCCCTTCAAACCGTCCCTCACTCATCCTCAATCACCCCTTCAATCCGTCCCTCACTCATCCTCAATCACCCCTTCAAACCGTCCCTCACTCATCCTCAATCACCCCTTCAAACCGTCTCTCACTCATCCTCAATCACCCCTTCAAACCGTCCCTCACTCATCCTCAATCACCCCTTCAAACCGTCCCTCACTCATCCCCACTCACCCCTTCAAACCATCCGTCACTCATCCCCAATCACCCCTTCAATCCGTCCCTCACTCATCCTCAATCACCCCTTCAAACCGTCCCTCACTCATCCTCAATCACCCCTTCAAACCGTCCCTCACTCATCCCCACTCACCCCTTCAAACCGTCCCTCACTCATCCTCAATCACCCCTTCAATCCGTCCCTCACTCATCCTCAATCACCCCTTCAAACCGTCCCTCACTCATCCTCAATCACCCCTTCAAACCATCCCTCACTCATCCCCACTCACCCCTTCAAACCGTCCCTCACTCATCCCCACTCACCCCTTCAAACCACCCCTCAGTAATCCTGGTTTGGAGAACTGAGGTTACGAGGGTGAGGGATAATGGAGTTGAGCTATGTTTTCACAGAAAGGGAGAGCAGCCCATGGACAGAGAGTCAGATTATTGCTCCCATCTCTATAACAGGAGCAGAATTAGACCATTTGACCCATCAAGCCTGCTCCATCATTTCAATTTTCTTCTCAGCTCCAATCTCCTGCCTCTCCCCATGTCACTTCATGACCTGACCAATCAAGAATTCTATCAACCTCTGCCTTAAATATATTGGAGCACAATTGAGAGCATCCTGACTGGCTGCATCACTGCCTGGTATGGGAACTGTACTTCCCTCAATCGCAGGACTCTGCAGAGAGTGGTGCGGACAGCCCAGCACATCTGTAGATGTGAACTTCCCCTGATTCAGGACATTTACAAAGACAGGTGTGTAAAAAAGGCCCAAAGGATCATTGGGGACCCGAGTCACCCCAACCACAATCTATTCCAGCTGCTGCCATCCGGGAAACAGTACCGCAGCATAAAAGCCAGGACCAACAGACTCCGGGACAGCTTCTTCCACCAAGCCACCAGACTGATTAATTCACGCAGATACAATTGTATTTCTATATTATGTTGACTGTCCTGTTGTACATACTATTTATTACAAATTGCTATAAATTGCACATTTAGACGGAGATGTAACAAAGATTTTTACTCATGTATGTGAAGGACGCAAGTAATAATGTAAATTCAATAACTACTTGGCCTCCGCAGCTGCCCGTGGCAAAGAATTCCACAGATTCATCACTGGCTGAAGAAATTCCTCCCCATCTCAGTTCTAGATGGATGCCCTTCCATTCTGAGGCTGTGTCCTCTGGTCTTAGACTCTCCCACCATAGGGAACATCTTCTCCACATCCTCTCTATCAGGACTTTCACCATTCAATAGGTTTCAATGAGGTCACCCTCATTCTTCTGAATTCGTGAATACAGGCCAGGGCCATCAAACACTCTTCATACGACAAGCAATTCAATCCTGGAAACATTTTTGTGAACCTCCTTTGAACCATCTCCAGTTTCAGCACATCCTTTCTTACATAAGATGCCCAATACTCCAAGTCAGACTTCAGCAGTGCTTTATAAAGTCTCAACATTACATCCTTGCTTTTATATTCTAGTCCTCTTGAAATGAATGCTAACATCACATTTGCCTCTCTCACCACAGACTCAACTTGAAAATTAACCTTTAGGGAATCCCGCACAAGGACTCCCAAGTCCCTTTGCACATTTGTGTTTTCTCTCCATTTAGAAAATAGTCAACCCTTTCATTTATTCTACTAAAGTGCCTCATCATACACTTCCTGACACTGTATTCCATCTGCCACTTCTTTGCCCATTCTCCTAATCTGTCCAAGTCCTTCTGCAGCCTCTCTACTTTTTCAAAATTACCTGCCCCTCCACCCATCTTCGTATCATCTACAAACTTTGCAACAAAGCCATTAAATCCATCATAACGCAAAAATAATCTGTCCTAATACAGACCCCCGAGGAAAACCACTAGGCACTGGCAGCCAACCAGAAAAGGCCCCCTTATTTCCACTCGCTGCCTCCTGTCTATCAGCCATTCCTCTATCCACGTCTTTATCTTTCCTGTAATGCTAAGGAATTTTATATTGTTAAGCAGTCTCATGTGTGGCACCTTGTCAAAGGCCTTCTGAAAATCCAAGTACACAACATCAACTGATTCTCCTTTGACTATCCTATTTATTATTTCTTCAAAGAATTCCAACAGACTTGTCAGGCAAGATTTTCCCTTGAGGAAACCATGCTGACTATGCCTATTTTATCATGTGCCTTCAAGTACTCTAAAACCATATCCTTAACATTGACTTCAACATATTCTGAACCACTGAGGTTAGACTAACTGGCCTATAGTTAGTCTTTCTTCTGCCTCTCTCCCTTCTTGAAGAGCGGACTGATATTTGTAATTTTCCAGTCTTCTGGAACCATTCCAGAATCAATTTCTTCATATTCTCATTGACAAATTCTAACTCTAAAAAAAAACTGTATTTTGGAAGTTATTTTTGTAGGAAAAAATGTAGTTTGCTTCCCTTATCCTAGTGGTGCCCTTATTGCTCCCTACCTAGAACTACAGGATGTGGATTACAGTGTGACACATGAATTGATTACTTAGCTCAGTAGGAATCAAATTAAACCATAATGAAATCACAGTGATTGTTGTAAATACACAGACCATCACATCAGTTAACCACTTTGTAAAATATATCTTTACTTGTAACTCTGCATGTAAGGTGAACAGGTAGGCTTGCCAAAAATAAATGTAACAAACACTGACATTCACACATACTCAAGATGAAATATGTAGGTTTAAGCAACAGGGGTTCCACAGATGTAGTAAATTCAAGTAACACTTGTAAGATTTTGAATTACTTTGCCAGAGTCAAAAGTTTACCAGGTTTGACAGCTGCATTTTGTGTCAGGTCTGGTGTTTCTGGACCTAGAGTTTCTGCAACTAACAGATTGTTAATAAAGTTGACATTTAAAAACCGATAAGGAAACATTAAACTCAAGGCGGGGCATAATTCCACATTGATTCAATATAAAAGATAACAATATTTTATTCACTAACCAAAAAGATCAATAATAATTGTAAATTTTCCCCACAGAACCACTTGAAATTCCAAAGTGCCAACACATTTTCTACATCCAGACTCCTCATGTTAAAAAGGGTGAGATCACAAACCAGTCATTTAAATTTTTTTTTACAAAAATACATTGAATTTCATTTACAACAAAAACTAAGAAATGAAATGCATTTCAAATGTACTCAGTTGTCAACATAATCAAAAGTTTAAAAAACACTGAGTTTGGTTATACACTTGCTCGTTTTCTGGGGCCAGCTGCCCATCAAGTGTTAATTTGTTCTCTGCGATTTAAGCTATACATTTTTGTTTGCATATATGCTCCCTGAAAAAAGTTCTCCTACAACACATTGTTGTGCTGTATCTTTCATTTTCACAGTTTGCCGATATTCCAATTTTTGCAGTGATTATTTGCTGTCCATCAATAGCTTCGGCACAAACACACAGTAGGCTCCCATTTGATCAGTCTGCACACATTAATACGAGTTTCAAGTGCAGTTTCCCACCACACCTTCTCACATTGACAGAAACACAGCCAAGAAAAGCACTAAACTGACCATTTCCAAACATCAGACACTGTACAAACAGAACTTGCTCAGCATCAATTGCTAGCCCCAGCACTGTGGGGAAATGTAGTCCAGTTACAAGTCTAATCATCCTTGAATCAATGCATTGAAGTGGTTTTGTCAAACAGCTGTACACACGGTGTAACATCAAACAGAATGCACCTTAGTTTTAGTGTTGAACAGCTAGTGGTGACCCTTTTGAGTCTCCTAACATTGTCATTTCTCTTTAAAGGCAGTGGCAACTAACAAAGTGCTGTTTTGGTGCTATGAACCAAGGAATGGCAGCATTGACAGACAGGTTTTAGAAGGTTTGCTCAATGCAGGTACTAGCTTTTTACAGGGACATTTGCCATTGAAGACAAATGGAAACCAAATCATTGCCCAAACAGCCCCAAAGCCATACAGAACACCCGGATGTTAAATATAACAAACAAGATACCTATTGAGAGTTTACCTGGTGAAGTATCAGGCTTTATGGCCAATACTTTAGTACCCTTGATACGACTGGGCATTTGAGAAAGATGCACTTTGTACCAAATTATATAATCCTGAACTGTTTAACACTCAAGTGTAATGTTAGGCTGTAACTTGCAAACCAGACGAAACCGACACAAGTGTTTAAATGTAATGTTCCCAGTGTAACAGGGATGTAAACAGTAGCCTTAGCACCATTTCCAAAGCGACGCCAACAGGAAGGATCAAGTACAAAATAAATGCCATCCCCAAGTTGTATTGTAAAACATTTAGGACAATTCAGCACAGTTCATTCCCCTTCAGTTCTGAACTTGCTCAAATCTCACAACATAGTACAGAACCAATACTTCCAGATCAAATTCATTCCAATTGAAAAGCAATTCATTTTCTTTTAGACACTCAACTCCAAGTCTGAATCATCTTTGTCATGTTCTGCACCGTTCTTGCGTTTGATGGGCCTCCTACGAGAGGGCGGCAGCCGTTGCCCAGAGCCTTCAGGTTCTGGTTCATGGCCCAGGTGGAAGCATTGTGTACTACAGGAGGAAGGAGTTGCTTCAATGCGCTCCACTGCAGGAGACAGTCTCGAGATGGGTGGTAATGATTGGTGAGGGTCTGACGAGGACGGGCTTTCGCTGGTCACAGACAAGTACCCTGAGCTGAGCTCCCCCTGCAGATCTTGGGATTCACTCACTTTATGTCTGTGTGACGCTGGCAGTAGCTGGTCATCCATCAGGCTATACTCCGAACTCTCCTCACCTGTTGCTTCATAATTCTCACTGGTTGTAGCTGGGTCCTCCAGTCCAGCAATATCTACAAGAGATTATTAATTGAACATTGTAGACCAGCTGGTTAACTGCTTACAAAGAACATTAAATACAAGGAGAGGAAATATGAAGTGGCAGTGGGTTCTCTCAGCAATAGCAGTGTTAACAGATTTAAATCATGCAGAGTACACACACAGAATCCAAAGTGCCACTGAAACCTTAATTTAGAAACACAGATCAATCAAAAACAGACAGCATGAATTTAACAGAAGGTTCCACGAGGCACAACGACATTCTTTGCAAAGGGCTGAAGATGGCTATGTGTCTGATGTAGTCCATGTGGATTTTAGCAAAGTTTTTTACAAGTCCTCATATGGCGGGCTGGTCTAAGCAAAAGCCCAGTGGAGCCAAAACACTGTGGCAAAGGCAGGATAAAACACATAACGCATGATGACTGCACTGTGGTCTGAACATTTTTACCTGTGATGTTATTGGGTATCTGCCTGGTCCTTTTCTCTGTAACACAGCAAACAAATTTGACCCAAATCTCAGGGGCTGGGGCACCTTGGAGAACATTGCACACAAACAACCTTGTGTGGCTACTGTGACGAAGGAGGGTTACAAAAAGTACACGTAGACTAAGATGTTAACTGTCCTGTGCTGGCACCAGTGGGATCAGCAGTTGATCTGCCACCTGTCTTCAGGAGAGAGATAAGTAAGACAATGGAGCAGCATTTGGAAATGTTAATGAAGAGACGGGAGAGCTTAACGGAAGGAGACAGCGGTCTGGGAATTGTCAAGACTGGCTCCTCTTTGAACCCTGAACTGTTTGAAGTGATGGACAGACGATACCCCAGCAGGGGGATAAAAAGGGACAGGTTCGGTAAGGCAGGACACACACGACACAACGAGGTAACGAGACCCTGGAAGAGGTGCGCCTCCCACAAGTCGGTGGGAGTTTTGGAGGGCTGGTCGCGGGACCAGCCATAGATGCACAGGGTGGAAAGGTACGATCGGCGGGAACCTGGCATGTGTCTGCCCTTGCCTGGGTGCCAGGTTCACTGCAGAGGAACGATCGTATCTGAAACGGAGGGGTCACAGTCGGTGACCTCAGAAGACATTACAAAGGGCTCGCCCGAAAGCTGACTGTGAGGAATATCGAAGGTCTGTTTGGAATCCGACTTGAATATTCATTCGCTTTCGCTCTCTCTCTCCTTCCCCCCGCCGTCCACCGCTACGGCAGTGATTACTGGGAACTGAACTGAACTCCATTGAACTGAACTTTGCGTCACTTTGAAACTGGTCATTTACCCCTAGATGACGATAGAGCTTGATTGATCCTGATATCCTAATTCTGTGTACATGTGTGGTTATCATTGCTGAACTGTTGCATTTATTATCCTTTTGATTAGAGTACTGTGTTGCTTGTTTCTTTAATAAAACTTTCTTAGTTCTAGTAATCCAGACTACAACTGAGTGATCCATTTCTGCTGGTTTGGCAACCCAGTTACGGGGTACGTAACATAAGTGGGGTTCTCGTCCGCGATTTTGAACGCTAAATTTGGGACGGAGTAAATTGATTGGGTTAAAATTCCTGAAAGAAAGAAAAGACAAACAGCAGAAATGGAGGCTGAGGAATTTATAAAGGTGCCGACATTGGAGGCATTAGAGAATGCCAGGAAAGCGGAATTGGCAGCTGTGGCCAAATGGTTGAATCTTGTTAAGGGGAAGTTGACAATGAGGAGAGAGGAGATACACAGAGCTATCGTAGAGCACTATGTATCTAAAGGTGTGTTTCCCCAAGGGGAGCTGGAGGTGGTGTCTATTGAAAAACCTGCTGGAGACGCGGTACAGGTGCAGATTGAAAAACTGAGACTCGAGCATGAGTTCCGGGTACGGCAGCTAGAACCGAAGAGAAACAGTTAGAACGACGAGAAAGAGAGAGGCAATGGGAGCGAGAAGAGAGGCAGAGGGAAAGGGAATTCGAGCTGGAGAGGTTAAAGATGAGGGCAGAACAGGGACCCATGCCGAACCAAGGTGGAGGGTTCAGGGCGACCCAGGAGGTTAGGCTGGTTCCCCCATTTGACGATACCGATGTGGATCAGTACTTTCTCCATTTCGAAAAAGTTGCTGCAAGTCAGGACTGGCCGAGGGATAAGTGGGCTGTTTTGCTTCAGAGTGTACTTAAAGGAAAAGCCCAACAAGCTTACTCAGCTTTGTCCGCGGAAGATGTCCAGAGGTATGAGGTGGCGAAAGAGGCATCCTCAGGATTTATGAGTTGGTCCCGGAGGCATACCGGCAGAGATTCCGGAATGCGAGGAAGCAGTGGGACCGCACGTATTTAGAGTTTGCCCATGAGATGCAGACATATTGTGAGCGTTGGTGCGCCTCGAAGGGGGTAGATGGGGATTATGACAGACTGCTACAGCTGATCCTGACTGAGCAGTTTAAAGGTTGTGTCCCTGAGGGTATGAGACCCTACCTAGATGAGAAAGAGGCAGCCACGTTAGCCGCAACTGCTAAGTTAGCGGATGAGTACGCGTTGACGCATAAAATGAAGTTTGCCCTGAGTAAAGGCTACCAGAAGGGTCGTCAGGACGGCGGGGAGAGTCCGCCAGAAAAGTCAGAAAATAAGCTGGGGACTAGTGAGAAGGATAAGGTAGACCGGGAGCAGTCTGGTAGGAAGTCTCCTGGGGTCGTCTGTTATAATTGTGGGAAAGTTGGACACTTTGCGTCCAGGTGCTTTGCCCCAAAGAAGGAGACGAGGAAAGGTCTGCCAAAGTTCAGGAAGGGTGCGAGAGGTTTATCTCGGCCGGATTGGTGTCAGTGAAGGAGGAGTTAAAACCAGTTCCAGTGCGGATCTGGAGAGACACGGGAGCGTGTCAGTCATTGATATTGAAGAGTGTATTAGAGTTTAGCTCAGAGATCCAGACTGGGGAGGTCAGGGTCAGAGGTATTGGGGAAGGGACAGAGGCAGTCCCTTTGCACCAGATACACCCACAAAGCAACTTGGTCTCTGGACTAGTCACGATCGGGGTGAGGCCCGAATTACCGATGAAAGGCGTGGAAGTCTTGCTCGGTAATGACCTCGCCGGGGGAATTGTGTTCTCGACAGTGAGCTTGACAGGTCAGCCTGCCAGCATTGAGGCCCCGCCCATGGACTCACAGGTTCATCCCAGGGCTGCTGAAGTAAATTTAGCTGAGACGTTTCTGCCAGCCTTGTACGAGGAGGGGGTAGAAAGTGAAAAGAAGGAACGTAATGAAACAGGAGGAAGTGGGGAATTAAGGTAGATTTATCGGTAGAAAAGAAGGACTTTATACAGGTACAGGAGCGAGACGAGGAAACAGCTCTCTCTGAAGCAGGATTAAAAAGAGAGCCAGTAGGCTATTGTGTGGAGGAGGAGGTGCTAAGGAAGGAAGGGAGACCAAGTACCGCAGATGAGGGATGGGGGATGGTGCCAAAAATCTCTGGGGATGAGATTTTTAACCTGGCCCACAAGGTACCCCTCGGTGGACATTTTGAGGTGCTGAAGGAAACAGTCAGTGGAACCATGAAAGAGGTTTACTGGCTGCACAGGAGGAAGGATGTTATTGATTACGGCAGACGCGAACTGAGACGGTCACAGGCTTTTGATATGCTAACAAACCTAGTCTGTGTTAGCGCCGAAATCAATGAAGCTAGGGTCCCCCTGATAAGAAAAAAAAAACATTTTGACAAGGTGAGTATGGTATTGACCAGATGGGAGAAGGCTATTGTTTTGGCCAGTGCTGCTGATAAGGTCTCTCCCTTAATCCCCGAACAAAGCGACTCTTTAGGAGAAGTAATTAAACGGCTCGCACACGTGTGTTTGATTGTCCCGAGGCAATGCAAAGAACTGGGACGTTGGGTGGTGTTTTCACGCTAGGTCAGCCTAGTGAGCAACATCCCTATAGAATGAGTAATTCAGTGACAAAAGGGCTAACGAACACAGAAGTGTGTATTGGCGATGTGATATGGCTGTCTGAAGCCAGCTTGATAGTGAACCTTGAAAAAAATGAGTTCGGCCACTCGAAGGTCACTTATCTGGGAATTGTGGTAACACAGGGGCAGCTGGCAGCGATGCAAGCTATCTCTGACATCCCAACCCCAACAGACAAGAGGGCCCTCAGAAGGCTCTTGGAGATGGTGGGGTACTATAGGAAGTTTTGCAATAACTCTGTGGTTACTACCCCTCCCCCTCCTACTAAGCTCTTGCGAGAGAAAACTAAGTCGGGATGGGACGACCCTTGTTATCGTGGTCCGGGATGAAACCCAATGAGAGGTTACACTGATCGCAATTCATCAGTGTTTTCGGCCACTATGAAGTTTGCTAAATTGGAGCCTGGTTTAGGGGATTATTAATAACACATATAAAAGGAACAGAAAATGTAATTGCTGACTGTCCGTCAGATGGTGACAACTTAAAATTCTCTGTATTAGCCAAATAGCTGATGAAGATGTATATTTGTGTGTATCTAATAATGTATTCATGTTTGTAATTTTTACCCCGGTAAAAATCCTTAAAGGAGAGGGGTGTGACGAAAGAGGGTTACAAAAGTACACATAGATGTAGACTATGTTAACTGTTAACTGTCCTGTGCTGGCACCAGTGGGATCAGCAGTTGATCTGCCACCTGTCTTCAGGAGAGAGATAAGTAAGACAATGGAGCAGCATTTGGAAATGTTAATGAAGAGACGGGAGAGCTTAACGGAAGGAGACAGCGGTCTGGGAATTGTCAAGACCGGCTCCTCTTTGAACCCTGAACTGTTTGAAGTGATGGACAGACGATACCCCAGCAGGGGGATAAAAAGGGACAGGTTCGCTAAGGCAAGACACACACGACACCCCGAGGTAACGAGACCCTGGAAGCGGTGCGCCTCCCACAAGTCGGTGGGAGTTTTGGAGGGCTGGTCGCAGGACCAGCCATAGATGCAAAGGGTGGAAAGATACGGTCGGCGGGAACCTGGCGTGTGTCCGCCCTTGCCTGGGTGCCAGGTTCACCGCAGAGGAACGATCGTATCTGAAACGGAGGGGTCACAGTCGGTGACCTCAGAAGACATTACAAAGGGCTCGCCCGAAAGCTGACTGTGAGGAATATTGAAGGTCTGTTTGGAATCCGACTTGAATATTCATTCGCTTTCGCTCTCTCTCTCCTTCCCCCCCCATCCACCGCCACGGCAGTGATTACTGTGAACTGAACTGAACTCCATTGAACTGAATTTTGCGTCACTTTGAAACTGGTCATTTACCCCTAGACGACGATAGAGCCTGATTGATGCTGTTATCCTAATTCTGTGTACACATGTGTTTATCATTGCTGAACTGTTGCATTTATTATCCTTTTGGTTAGAGTACTGTGTTACTTATTTCTTTAATAAAACTTTCTTAGTTCCAGTAATCCAGACTCCAACTGAGTGATCCATTTCTGCTGGCTTGGCAACCCAGTTACGGGGTACGTAACACTACAGAGCAAAAAGGTGACAGATATTGATGATTGGTGAGTTAGGCAAAGAAGAAATTGAAAAGTAGGGAACTGTGTGAGGTGCAACAGGGCAACAAGATGGTCAATAAATGATGTGGAGGCACAGATTGTCTGCAGATTGGTAAAGTTAGCAATAAGGGGTAGGGGTTTACTTTCCCACACAGAGGAACAGAATGAAATCAGCTCTCCATACAACACCAACTCCAGCTCAACCACCACCCACAGCTCTCCATACAACACCAACTACAGCTCAAACACCACCCACAGCTCTCCATACACCAACTCCAGCTCAAACACCACCCACAGCTCTCCATACAACACCAACTCCAGCTCAAACACCACACACAGCTCTCCATACACTAACTCCAGCTCAAACACCACCCACAGCTCTCCATACAACACCAACTCCAGCTCAAACACCACACACAGCTCTCCCTACACTAACTCCAGCTCAAACACCACCCACAGCTCTCCATACAACACCAACTCCAGCTCATACACTACCCACAGCTCTCCATACTACACCAACTCCAGCTCAAACACCACACACAGCTCTCCATACAACACCAACTCCAGCTCAAACACCACCCACAGCTCTCCATACAACACCAACTCCAGCTCAAACACCACCCACAGCTCTCCATACAACACCAACTTCAGCTCAAACACCACCCACAGCTCTCCATACAACACCAACTCCAGCTCAAACACCACCCACAGCTCTCCATACAACACCAACTCCAGCTCAAACACCACCCACAGCTCTCCATACAACACCAACTCCAGCTCAAACACCACCCACAGCTCTCCATACAACACCAACTTCAGCTCAAACACCACCCACAGCTCTCCATACAACACCAACTCCAGCTCAAACACCACCCACAGCTCTCCATACAACACCAACTCCAGCTCAAACACCACCCACAGCTCTCCATACAACACCAACTTCAGCTCAAACACCACCCACAGCTCTCCATACAACACCAACTCCAGCTCAAACACCACCCACAGCTCTCCATACAACACCAACTCCAGCTCAAACACCACCCACAGCTCTCCATACACTAACTCCAGCTCAAACACCACCCACAGCTCTCCATACAACACCAACTCCAGCTCAAACACCACCCACAGCTCTCCATACAACACTAACTCCAGCTCAAACACCACCCACAGCTCTCCATACAACACCAACTCCAGCTCATACACTACCCACAGCTCTCCATACTACACCAACTCCAGCTCAAACACCACACACAGCTCTCCATACAACACCAACTCCAGCTCAAACACCACCCACAGCTCTCCATACAACACCAACTCCAGCTCAAACACCACCCACAGCTCTCCATACAACACCAACTTCAGCTCAAACACCACCCACAGCTCTCCATACAACACCAACTCCAGCTCAACCCACAGCTCTCCATACAACACCAACTCCAGCTCAAACACCACCCACAGCTCTCCATACTACACCAACTCCAGCTCAAACACCACCCACAGCTCTCAATACAACACCAACTCCAGCTCAAACACCACCCACAGCTCTCCATACAACACCAACTTCAGCTCAAACACCACCCACAGCTCTCCATACTACACCAACTCCAGCTCAAACACCACCCACAGCTCTCCATACAACACCAACTCCAGCTCAAACACCACCCACAGCTCTCCATACAACACCAACTCCAGCTCAAACACCACCCACAGCTCTCCATATAACACCAACTCCAGCTCAAACACCACCCACAGCTCTCCATACAACACCAACTCCAGCTCAAACACCACCCACAGCTCTCCATACAACACCAACTCCAGCTCAAACACCACCCACAGCTCTCCATACAACACCAACTCCAGCTCAAACACCACCCACAGCTCTCCATACAACACCAACTCCAGCTCAAACACCACCCACAGCTCTCCATACAACACCAACTCCAGCTCAAACACCACCCACAGCTCTCCATACAACACCAACTCCAGCTCAAACACTACCCACAGCTCTCCATACAACACCAACTCCAGCTCAAACACCACCCACAGCTCTCCATACAACACCAACTACAGCTCAAACACCACCCACAGCTCTCCATACAACACCAACTCCAGCTCAAACACCACCCACAGCTCTCCATACACTAACTCCAGCTCAAACACCACCCACAGCTCGCCATACAACACCAACTCCAGCTCAAACACCACCCACAGCTCTCCATACACGAACTCCAGCTCAAACACCACCCACAGCTCTCCATACACTAACTCCAGCTCAAACACCACCCACAGCTCTCCATACAACACCAACTCCAGCTCAAACACCACACACAGCTCTCCATACAACACCAACTCCAGCTCAAACACCACACACAGCTCTCCATACAACACCAACTCCAGCTCAAACACCACACACAGCTCTCCATACAACACCAACTCCAGCTCAAACACCACCCACAGCTCTCCATACACTAACTCCAGCTCAAACACCACCCACAGCTCTCCATACAACACCAACTCCAGCTCAAACACCACCCACAGCTCTCCATACAACACTAACTCCAGCTCAAACACCACCCACAGCTCTCCATACAACACCAACTCCAGCTCATACACTACCCACAGCTCTCCATACTACACCAACTCCAGCTCAAACACCACACACAGCTCTCCATACAACACCAACTCCAGCTCAAACACCACCCACAGCTCTCCATACAACACCAACTCCAGCTCAAACACCACCCACAGCTCTCCATACAACACCAACTTCAGCTCAAACACCACCCACAGCTCTCCATACAACACCAACTCCAGCTCAACCCACAGCTCTCCATACAACACCAACTCCAGCTCAAACACCACCCACAGCTCTCCATACTACACCAACTCCAGCTCAAACACCACCCACAGCTCTCAATACAACACCAACTCCAGCTCAAACACCACCCACAGCTCTCCATACAACACCAACTTCAGCTCAAACACCACCCACAGCTCTCCATACTACACCAACTCCAGCTCAAACACCACCCACAGCTCTCCATACAACACCAACTCCAGCTCAAACACCACCCACAGCTCTCCATACAACACCAACTCCAGCTCAAACACCACCCACAGCTCTCCATATAACACCAACTCCAGCTCAAACACCACCCACAGCTCTCCATACAACACCAACTCCAGCTCAAACACCACCCACAGCTCTCCATACAACACCAACTCCAGCTCAAACACCACCCACAGCTCTCCATACAACACCAACTCCAGCTCAAACACCACCCACAGCTCTCCATACAACACCAACTCCAGCTCAAACACCACCCACAGCTCTCCATACAACACCAACTCCAGCTCAAACACCACCCACAGCTCTCCATACAACACCAACTCCAGCTCAAACACTACCCACAGCTCTCCATACAACACCAACTCCAGCTCAAACACCACCCACAGCTCTCCATACAACACCAACTACAGCTCAAACACCACCCACAGCTCTCCATACAACACCAACTCCAGCTCAAACACCACCCACAGCTCTCCATACACTAACTCCAGCTCAAACACCACCCACAGCTCGCCATACAACACCAACTCCAGCTCAAACACCACCCACAGCTCTCCATACACCAACTCCAGCTCAAACACCACCCACAGCTCTCCATACACTAACTCCAGCTCAAACACCACCCACAGCTCTCCATACAACACCAACTCCAGCTCAAACACCACACACAGCTCTCCATACAACACCAACTCCAGCTCAAACACCACACACAGCTCTCCATACAACACCAACTCCAGCTCAAACACCACACACAGCTCTCCATACAACACCAACTCCAGCTCAAACACCACCCACAGCTCTCCATACAACACCAACTCCAGCTCAAACACCACCCACAGCTCTCCATACAACACCAACTCCAGCTCAAACACCACCCACAGCTCTCCATACAACACCAACTACAGCTCTGGTTGCCACTCCACATGAAGAGAAAACTGGAGTGAGCGTGTAGAGAGATTTAGGGATTTGCTAGTTCTGAGAAAATAAGTATAGAGAAAGACTTGACTTGCTGTGTTGTTTGTGTTCTTTGGAACAGTGGCATCTCAGAGGATTGCAGACATACACCTCACCGGATTCCACTCAGGAAACGTGAGGGATGTCGAGACTGAAGTAATGGAAAAGGAAGCATCGGTCAGTTACAGGCAAAACACCATAAAGCATAGGAGCAGCATTAGGCTATTTGGTGTATCAAGTCTGCTCCACCATTCCATCACAACTGATTTATTATCCCTCACAACCTCATTCTCCTACCTTCTCCCTGTAACCTTTGACACCGACTAATCAAGAACCTATCAACCTCCACTTTAAATATACCCAATGACTTAGCCTCCACAGCTGTCCATGGCAATAAATTCCAGATTCACCACCATTTAGCTAAAGAAATTCCTCCTCATCTCTGTTCTAAATGGACGTCCCTCTATTCTGAGGCTGTACCCTCTGGTTCTAGACTGCCGCACCATTGGAAACTTCCTCTCCATATTCAATCCATCTAGATCTTGTTTTAAGTGGGATCAAGTGAATCCCAGGTGTACAGGGAATGCAGGAGAGTACTCAGGAAGGAAGTTAGGAGAGGAGAAAGGGGCAGAGAAGATCAAGGAAAATCCAAAGTAAGTTAATGTACACAAGAGAAAAAAGTAAATAGTGAAAGAATAGAGCTCTCAAAGACCTTTGTGTGAAGTACAGGAGATGGGTGAGATCCTCAATAAACGGTGAAGCTCATGAAGACTTCAGAGCTTAAGATAGTAAATGGGCAAGTCTACATTCCAGCCTCCTCAGGAGTACTGGATGTCTGAAATCACAGACGACAGATCTAGGGCCTGATCAAGTATACGCAGAAGCACTGAGAAACGGGAAAGAATTTTTATTTTTTATTTAATGATATAGCACAGAGTAGGCCTTCTGTCCCTTCGAGCCACTCTGCACCAGCAACTCGACAAATACAATTAACCCTAGCCTAATCACCGGACAATTTACAATCACCAATTAATCTACCCGGTATATCCTTGGATTGTGGGAGGAAACCAGAGCACCTGGAAAAAGCCAACACGTTCCACAGGGAGGACGTACAGAGACTCCTTACAGAACGGCGTTCAATAGAACTCTGAACTCCGGAACATTCCAAGCTGTAATATTGTTACACTAACCACTATACTATCATGGCTTCACTTCCTGTGTAAAGGCACTTCTCAGGGCCCTTTAAGTTGAGGGAGTCCTAGCTGGGATAGGTGCATCATCCTAGTTGTGGGAGCGTTAGGGGCTGGGGCGAGGGTGGAGTCCTAGTTGTGGGAGCGTTAGGGGCTGGGGCGAGGGTGGAGCCCTAGCTGGGATAGGTGCATCATTATTAATGACAGGTAAAGTACTGGAAGACTGCAGTATGGTCAATGCTGTGTCTTTATTTTAGTGTCACCAAGAAAAAACAGGGAACTTTGAATCAGTAAGTCTAACATGTCAGAATCAGGTTTATTATCACTGGCACGTGTCGTGAAATTTAACTTAGCAGCAGCAGTTCATGATAATATTTAGAGAAAAAAAATCAATTATAGTGAGCACATATATCTATATTAAATAGATTAAAAATAGTTCAGAAACAGAAATAATATGTATTAAAAGTGAGGCAGTGTTCATGGGTTCAATGTCCATTTATGAATCATATGACAGAGGGGAAGAAGTTCTGCCTGAATCACTGATTGTATTCCTTCAGGGTTTCCTGACGGTAACAATGAGAAGAGGGCATGCCCTGGGTGACAGGGTCCTTAATAATGGAAGTTGCCTTTCTGAGGCATCGCTCCTTGAAGATGTCTTGTACTATGGAGGCTGGTACCCAAGATGGAGCTGACTAATTTTACGACTTTCTGTAGCTTCTTTTGGTCCTGAGTAGTAGCAACCCCCCCACCCAAGGACCAGAGAGAGATGCAGCCTGTCAGAATGCTCTCCACGGTACATCTATAGAAGTTTGAGTGTTTTAGTTAACAAACCAGATCTCTTCAAACTCCTAATGAAATATAGCTGCTGTCTTGCCTTATAGTTGCAATGATATGTTGGAACCAGGTTAGATCCTCAGAGATCCTGACACCCAGGAACTTGAAACTGCTCACTCTTTCCACTTCTGATCCCTCTATGAGGATTGGTTGGTGTTCCCTCATCTTATCCTCCCTGAAGTCCACTACTAACTCTTCCGTCTTACTGATGTTGAGTGCCAGGTTGTTGCTGTGACACCACAGAACTAGCTGGTATATCTTGCTCCTGTATGCCCTCTCATCTCCAGCTGAGATTCTACCAACAATGTCAAGTCAAATTTATCTATATTGCACATTCAAAAAACAACCCACATTGACCAAAGTGCTGTACAGATCAGAGCAAGAAACAAAGACATAACCAACAAGGCAAACAGCTTATAGACACAAAAGAAACAACACAGGGGCCTAGGCACAAGCCAAAAATCAGCCACATCAGGAGGATTCAAACGCTGGTGAATAAAAGTAAGTTTTGAGCCTGGATTTAAAAGAGTCGACGGAGGGGGCAGATCTGATAGGGAGGGGAATGCTGTTCCACAGTCTAGGGGCTACAACAGCAAAGGCGCGGTCACCCCTGAACTGAAGTTTAGATTGCGGGAGAGCCAGGAGCTCCAAGTCAGCCGACCTGAGGGACCTGGAAGTAGAATAAGGGGTTAGAAGGTCTGTGATATAAGGGGGGGCCAGCCCATTTAGGGCTTTAGAAACAAACAGGAGGATCTTAAAATCAATTCTGAACCGTACTGGCAGCCAGTGGAGGGAGGCCAGGATAGGAGTAATATGGTCCCTCTTTCGGGCACCTGTCAGGAGCCTGGCTGCGGCGTTCTGGACCAGTTGCAGGCAGGACAGGAACGACTGACTAATCCCAGTATACAGGGAGTTGGAGTAGTCCAAGCGGGAGGATATAAGGGCGTGGATGACTTTCTCAAGATCTTTGAGAGAGAGAAACTGCTTGATTTTGGCAATAGTATGAAGCTGGAAAAAAAACTGGCTTTTACTACTGCATTAACTTGCTTGTCAAACTTAAAGGTGGAATCAAATATCACACCAAGGGATTTAACAATGGTTGTATTATCACTAAATTTATAGATGGCATTTGAGCTTTACTTAGCCATGCAGTCCTGGGTATAGAGAGAGTAGAGCAGTGGGCCAAGCACACACCCCTGAGGTGCGCCAGTGTTGACCATCAGCGAGGAGGAGATATCATCACCAATCGTCACAGACTGTGGTCTTTCAGTTAGGAAGCTGAGGATCCAGTTGCAGAGGGAGGTATAGAGAACCAGGTTCTGTAACTTATCAATCAGGATTATGGGAGTGATGGTGTTAAATGCTGAGCTATAGTCAATGAACAGCATCCTGACGTAGGTGTTTGTATTGTCCAGGTGATCCAAGGCCGTGTGAGGAGCCAGTGAGATTGCGTCTGCTGTAGACCTATTATGGCAATAGGCAAATTACAGGGGACCCAGTCCTTGTTGAGGCAGGAATTCATTCTAGCCATGACAAACCTCTCAAAGCATTTCATCACCATAGATGTGAGCGCTACTGGTAAGTAAGGCTAGTTACCAGAAAGGTAAGATATACAAGCATTTGGAAAGACAGGTGTCCGTTAGGGATAGCCAGCAGGGCTTTGTACGTGGAAGATCACATCCCAAGAATGAGGCTTTTCATTCCAGGACGAGAGAGATGTCCTCCTTTTTTAAAGGGGCTTCCCTTCCTCCACCAACAACACTGCTCTCAAACGCATCTCCCCCATTTCACGTACATCTGCTCTCGCTCCATCCTCCTGTCACCCCACTAGGAATAGGGTTCCCCTGAATCTCACCTACCACTCCACCTGCCTCTGGGTCCAACATATTATTCTCTGTAACTTCCGCCACCTCCAACAGGATCCCACCACTAAGCACATCTTTCCCTCCCCCTCCCATCTGCTTTCCGCAGGGATTGCTCCCTACGTGACTCCCTTGTCCATTCGTCCCCCCCCCATCCCTCCCCACTGATCTCCCTCCTGGCACTTATCCTTATAAGTGGAACAAGTGCTACACATGCCCTTACACTTCCTCCCTCACCACCATTCAGGGCCCCAGACAGTCTTTCCAGGTGAGGCGACACTTCACCTGTGAGTCGGCTGGGGTGATATACTGCGTCCGGTGCTCCCGATGTGGCCTTCTATATATTGGCGAGACCCGACGCAGACTGGGAGATCGATTTGCTGAAAACCTACGCTCTGTCCGCCAGAGAAAGCAGGATCTCCCAATGGCCACACATTTTAAATTCCACATCCCATTCCAATTCTGATATGTCTATCCACGGCCTCTTCTACTGTAAAGATGAAGCCACACTCAGGTTGGAGGAACAACACCTTATATTCTGTCTGGGTAGCCTCCAACCTGATGGCATGAACATTGGCTTCTCTAACTTCCGCTAATGCCCCACCTCCCCCTCGTACCCCATCCGTTATTTATTTATATACACACATTCTTTCTCTCACTCTCCTTTTTCTCCCTCTGGTCCTCTCACTATACCCCTTGCCCATCCTCTGGGCTTCCCCCCTCCCCCTTTTCCTTCTCCCTGGGCCTTCTGTCCCATGATCCTCTCGTATCCCTTTTGCCAATCACCTGTCCAGCTCTTGGCTCCATCCCTCCCCCTCCTGTCTTCTCCCATCATTTTGGATCTCCCCCTCCCCCTCCCCCTTTCAAATCTCTTACTAACTCTTCCTTCAGTTAGTCCTGACGAAGGGTCTCAGCCCGAAACGTTGACTGTACCTTCTTCCTAGAGATGCTGCCTGGCCTGCTGCGTTCACCAGCAACTTTGATGTGTGTTGCTTGAAATTCCAGTGTCTGCAGATTTCCTCGTGTTTACGTTTTTAAATCCCAAGAATATGATTGAGTCTTTTGAATTAGTAACTGAGAAGGTCGATGAGGTTGGGAGGTAAATCAGAAAGGCCTCTGATAAGGTTCTGCACAGTGGGCTGCTCTAGAAGGGTAGATCACATGGGATCCAGGGAGATTTGAGTAACTGGAAATACAATTGGTCTGAAGGCAAGAAGCAGAAGGTGATGGTGGAAGATTGTTTCTCATACTGGAGACCCCTGACTAGCGGAGTTTCCTAGGGCTGGTGCTGGTGGCTGGCATCTGTATCAATGATACGAATTGAGTTAAGCTTGGGTTGCAAGATTGCAGATGATAATAAAATGGGTGGTATTGTTGATAGTGAAGATGGTTATCGGTATTTGCAGAGGGATATTGATCAGTTGAATAAATGGGCCAACAAATAGCAAATGGAGTTTAATTTGGGTAACTTAGATGTTAAATGTGTTCAGGCCACATATAGTAGGGAGAGGTGTTGCATTTTGAAAAGACAAACCAAGGCTCTGGGGAGTGTTGTAGAAAAGTGGACACTGAAAATGGACTCACAGGTAAAGAGGGTGAAACAACACACACAAAATGCTGGTGAACGCAGCAGGCCAGGCAGCATCTATTGGAAGAGGTACAGTCGACATTTCGGGTCGAGACCCTTCGTCAGGACTAACTGAAGGCACCAGCATCTTGTATGTGTTGCTTGAATTTCCAGCATCTGCAGATTTCCTCGTGTTTGTGGCTTTTGGCATGCTGAACTTCATTAGTCAGTACACCGAGTACAGAAGCTGGGATGTTATGTTACGGTTGTACAAGACATTGGTGAGGCTGCATTGTGTTCAGTTTTGGAAGGAAGATGCCATCGGACATGAAAGATGGCATTAAGCTGGAAGGAGTACAGAGCAGATTGTTGCTGGGACACGAGGGACTGAGTTATTGAGAGAGGTTGGGCAGGTTGGAACATTTGCCACCTGCCATTGAAACAATTTTTTAAAATATATAGTATATTAAATTATGAGGGGCATAGATAGGTCAATGCACAGTCGTTTTCCCAGGGTTGGGGAATCAAGAACCAGAGCCACAAGTTTATGGTGAAAGGGGAGAGATTTAATAGGAATCCGAGAGGCAACGTTTTCACCTAGAGGGTGGTCAACATATGAGATGAGCTGCCAGAAGAAGTGGCTGAGGCAGGTACATGATCAAATGGGACTTGATTAGATAGAATCCTGGATGGTGTGGACTAGATGACTGAAGGGGCTCTTTCCATGTTGCATTACTCTGTCATTGTGGGCAACCTCGTGGCTCAGTCAGACTGAATCTCAGAGGTACTGTATAGAAACAACCACTCACAGACTAATGGTAAACATTAGGAAAGATTGTGGTTCTAAAAGTAACTTACTAAAGATTTTGAGGTTTCTGTTGTCAAGGATGTAATATTAATGAACTTACTGTCAACACGTTTCTCTCCTTCACTCTCCTGGTCTCCCTCGTATCCAGTGCTGGACAAGTCTAAACTCAGATCCAGGAAGTCGCCCAGGAACGTGTCCTCATGATTCGATAATTCTACAATAGGAGTTGCCACAAAGTTGCCTCTGTCTTCTCGAAAGCTATCTTCTCTTCGTCTAAACAAAGGGAAGAAAATTCTCAGGCAAGCCAGCAACAGAAACAAGTTCGAGGCAAGCTTCACAGTTACTAAAGGGTCTTCTCATCCGAGAGGTTGAATGGACTGCCACAGAATAATGTAGAAATGGCGAGTTCAAGCATTGCTATAGAAAGACGCGCTTAATCGTAGGTTGGAATATTACTTGAGCAACACTCACTACATGCTGGAGGAAGTCAGCAGGTCGGGCAGCATCCGTGGAAACGATCAGTCAATGTTTCCACGGATGCTGCCTGACCTGCTGAGTTCCTCCAGCGAGTAGTGAGTGTTGCTTTGACCCCAGCATTTGCAGAGTATTTTGTGTTTGGAATATTGCCTGACCTCTTCCCACCACCACTCTGAGCACAAGTACAAGCTGGCATGAAAAACTGCCATGCCAAGTGGAAGTCTGACTTAGTGCTGATGTGGGTTAAGGAAATGTGATATTTGAGCAGGTTCTGTCATGAATTTAAAACCTACTGCTCCGCAGTTCCCGCTGCACTGCGAAACAAGAGACAACCTTTGCTGAAGGTGGAGACTTGGACAGTGTATTGCAACAGGGTCCTCTACTCATACAACTCTCCCACAAATGATACAAGGACAGATCCTTGGAATGGATGACAGCAGCAGAGTAACTCAAGGATCAAGGTGCCACAGAACATAAATTCAAGCAGCTAATCTGTGTACGAACACATGGAAGTTAGTTCAAGGTAGTACAAATCTGTGGTAGGTGGACAAGGAGGCCGAAGGGAATGGCAGGGATGACAGACTTGTATTCATTGAGTAAGCCAGCAACAGTGAAAATAGTCTCACATTACTATATTTTTGTATTCTATCTCATCATGACGTAGGACATCATCTAGCTGATTAAGTCATTACCAGTTCTCAGAGAAATTGCAATCTTCCACTTATGCATTTCTCTACAACCTATTCTCTCTTTTGGGTGTACTCTAACTTCCCTTTAATTCTCCTGTCATTCGTTACTAATGAATCCAACCGCCAATGTATCCTTGGGAAGGGCGAGAAAACCAGAAGTACACAGGTGCCATGCACTTCTCGCTGGGAGGAACTGCTTGTTAAAGACCAAGCTCTCTAGTTAAGGCTTACAACAGCGGCCCCCAACCTCTGGGTCGTGGACCGACACATTGCCGCGAAGAATGCAATGGTGCAGCGGTAGCCAGAATGCACCCAGCACATCTTTAAGAAAAAAGCTGAAATAAACAAGCTAATTAATTAGGTGCTGCCGGGCACGTAAATGTCGGCCCAGATCAGAGGCAATGCGCGAGGCACCTAATTAATTAGCTTGTTTATTTCGCATTTTTTCTTAAAGATGTGCTGGGTGAGTTCCGACTACCGCTGCACTGCTGTGCTCTTCGCGGCAATGTGTCAGTCCGCGGCCCGGAGGTTGGGGACCACTGGCTTACAACAATACTTACCGTTTAGTTTTGTTGCCTGAAGGAGATGTCAAAAAGGTCTGGATCTCAGGATTGGTGTGAACATTCAGAAGCAAAGGTTCACTTTCCTCTTTAATCCCCAGCAGACTGCACAATTCATTGTAATCCATCACCTACATTGACCACAGATGTCGGGTTAATAGAAAGCATTGCAACAGCCACTCTTCCAAAGTTACAGCCACCCTCAGTCTTTACCAGGTTCCTTAAGGCTGTTATAGCTGGGGGTGGTAGTGTGGATAAGCTTCCACTGCCGGTTAAATACTCCCAAGGGCGTGCATCTCAAAAAACCTCCGACAACCAAGTCCAGCTTCTGGCCTTCATGTGTGGCTTAGCTACAAAGTCCAGTGGAACTGTTTCCACTAGCAGGAGAGGTGGCAAAGACGGATTACTGGCACCTAAAAACCAGTCACTTATGGGCAGATATGGGCTTGTTAGATATGGGTGGCAGCTCATCAATGAGAAGGAAAACTCTAATCTCAAACCTTCACCAGCTTCTGAGTAACCTTCAATTCATTGTCGCAGGTGTTCAGAGGACTTCCTCCAATTATTTTCTGTCCAAAGAGGGACACTCTCTTATACAGAACATTAGGCAAAGATATGTGACCAGTGTTTCATCACCTTTCTCTCAGGAATGGAAAAGGGCAGAGCATCAGACCATCAAAGGTGCCATGCAAGTTGATAAGGTGATTAACAAAGTGCTTGGTGTTTTCTTTACAAGGAGGATTGAGTTCAAGAACTATGAGTTAATGATGTAGCTCTATAAAACACTTGGAATATTGTGTTCAGTTCTGTTCGCCTCATTATAGGATGTGAAAACTTTAGAGGATACAAAGGAAATTTATCAGGGTACTGTCCGGATTAGAGAGCATGTTCAAAGTAAAACTTATTATCAGAGTACATACACGTCACCACATACAACACTGAGATTCTTTGTTTGCAGGCATACTTAGCAAATATATAGAACGGTAACTGTAAACATCAGAAACTCTAAATTGTAAACAAACTCTGCAAATGCAAATAATAAATAACGACCATGAAATAACAAGATAAAAGAGTCCTTAAAAGAGTGTGGTTATCCCATTTTGTAATAACTGTTCTTGAACCTGGAGGTGTGAGTCCTGAGGCATCATCTTTGATGATGGATGCTACTTTTCGATGGCAATGTTTCATGTAGATGAGCTGGTGCAGAGGTGTGGGAAGTGTTAGAGGCATCGGCAGCATGTGGAGCACCAAACACGGTGAGTTCTATCTCCTTGCACGGGGGGGGTTTTCTTATTGTTTTAAACATTAAAGAGAGATTGGGTCTAGCGGAGTGGTCTTTGTCGGAGTGGGGATTAGAGTCAGAGTAGGAACTTAGGGGCTTCCGCAAGAAGAGGCTGAGGCCAATGAAACAGGTAAGAAGGGTAGATTTTTCCTTTCATTATTGCTGATTTGGTCTCGGTTGCCCATTGTACAGTGCAGGCAGAATGGCAGATATGACATGGAATGTTCTTCCTGTAAGATGTGGGAATTCATGGAACCCGATGCTCTCCCTGATGACTACACAGGCGGGAAGTGCAGCCAGCTCCAGTTCCAGAAAGACCACATTGAGGAGCTGGAGCTGGATGAACTAAGGATCATCCAGAGACAGAGCGATTGATAGATAAACCTTTGAACAGGTGGTTACACCCAGAGTGCAGAACTCAGGGAGCAGATAGTGAATACCGAGAGAGGTAAAGGCAGAAAGAAGTCAGTGCAGCGTCTCCCTATGGCCATTCCCCTCAGCAACAGGTTTATCCCTTTGGATACTGATTAGGGAGATGACCTATCTGGGCAAGACAGCAGCAGTCAGACCAATAGCACTGTGGTCGGCTCTGAGCCTCAGAAGAGTAGGGTGAAGTCAGGCGGAGCAAAAGTCATAGGGGACTCAATAGTTAGGGGGAACAGATAGGAGATCCTGCGGCAGCAAAAGAGACACCAGGATAGCCTCCCAGTTGCTAGGGTCCAGGACGTTTCTGAGTGGTGCCTTTTGAGAATAGGTTGAGTCAACTTGGCCTTTTCTCCTTGGAGCGAAGGATGAGAGGTGACCTGATAGGAGGTGTACAAGATGATGAAAGGCATTGATCTTGTGGATAGCCAGAGGCCTTTTCCCAGGGCTCAAATGGCTAACACTAGGGAGCACAGTTTTAAGGTGCTTGGCTAATTTTTTAATCTCGCTCTTGTACGCAAATTCATCACCACTTTTGGTTCTGCCCACAACAGTGGTGTCATCAGCAAACTTGTATATGGTGTTGGATCTGTACCTAGCCACAGAATCACAGGTGTAAAGCAAGTAGAGCAGGGGACTAAGTACACGTCCCTGTGGTGCTCCTGTGCTGATGGAGATTGTGGAGGAGATGTTTTTTCCGATCCAAACTGACTGGGGTCTACAAATGAGGAAATCCAGGACCCAATTGCACAAGGGGTATTGAGGCCCAAGCCTCGGAGTTTATTGATTAGTTTTGAGGGGACGATAGTGTTAAATGCTGAGCTCTAATCAATAAAGAGCATGCTGATGTATGCATCTTTACTGTCCAGATGTTGCAGGGTTGTGTGAAGAGCCAAGAGATAGCATCTGCTGTAGACCTGTTGCTTCGGGAGGCGAATTGGAGCAGATGCAAGACTTAACCCTGCCACAGCTGTCAAGCATGCCTTGTTAATTCCAGTCTAGTCCATAATCTCCACTTTGCCCAAGAGGTGATTTCCAGAGATCATACTTGCACCTCTTGTAGCATTCTTGATCTCCGGTCTTCAATGTCTCTGATCTGGCTCTCAGCAGATTCCAGATTTCTTTGTTCATCCAGGGCTTCTTATTGGGGAAAAACCCTGAACAATTCATCCACAGTTGTTTTAATAAAGTCTGTAATGACCATGGTGTAGGTATTCAGGTCCTCAGATGAATTCTTGAACATGGCCCAGTCCACTGATTTCAGGTAACCTTGGAACCATTTCTCTGCCTCCTGCGACCACCTCTTACTTGTCTTGCTTTTTAGGCATGCCTTATGAGGATAGGTTGAACGAGCTGGGGCTTTTCTCCTTCGAGTGAAGGAGAAGGAGAGGTGAATTGAGGTACAAGATGATAAGAGGCATTGATTGAATGGACAGCAGAGACCTTTTCCCAGGCAGCAGTGGCTAACACGAGAGGGTATAATTTTATGGTAACTAGAGAAAAGTATGGGGGAGCGTGAAGGAATGTCTGTGAGAGAATTTTCTTTTATATACAGAGTGGTTGGTGTATGCAATACAGTGCTGGGGATGGTGGTAGAGGCAGATACATTAGAGATAGTCAAAAGACTCTCAGATATGCACATGGATTAAAGTAAAATGGAGGGCTATGTGGGAGGAAGGGTTAGATTGATTTTACAATGGGTTAAAAGGTTAGCATGACATTGTGGACTGAAGAGTTTATACTGTGCTATATTCTATCTCAACAATATGGAATTACAAACGATATTCACAGCCATGATTTGGTTCAAAATGACACTGGTACTATATAGCAAGTTGAAAATGCTGGTGGGGAGTTGGAGAATAAGAATTAATCTGCCTGGTATGGGGATTGAAGGATTAATGACAACAACACTACGACGGCAGGACACTGACTGCCATTTGATCAACAGCTATGCTACGCAACTCCACAGGTCTCATATATAACACATGCATTTATCACCACAGTGTACAGCATCACCAACCTTTTCCCTGCTTATTTGCTGATGACGTTCATCCTCAAATCTTTGCTTTACAGCAGTCAGAGAAACTTGCCGGTAATCCCTGGGCACTTCATTATGGAAGCTAATTTTTTTTTTTTTTTAAATCATACAAAAGTAAGTTCAAGTGTTAGATTGGTGCTTGCAACAAATGTACATGATTAACTTTAAGTTGATTTTTTAAAAATTGACTTGGCTCAAAATTTACTCTAAAACTAGTCATTTACATAAAACAGCTCAGTGCACAATTAAATATCAATGTTCATACAGCCATTATCCTCAGGGAAGTAGAGATGAGCTTAGAAGCAAAGCCCCTTTCCAATTACTACATAGCTCCCAAATACATTATCTGCAGATTGTGGAGAGGTATTACAGCAAGCCTTTGAAATTGCACACTCTACAAAGGTTGCCCAGTAAAGTTTATAATATCCCAGGGTTGTAGCACTACTGGCCCTGAAGTTGGAGACCTGTAAATACATAACCCTCAGACATTAAAAGTTGCTTACACAAGGCAAGAATTCTGCCTGAAAGATGTTGGTCAATTCACATGAACATAGGAAAGAAGCATTTGAGAATTTATACGAGATGTAAGTGGGGTTGCATTTGATAGCTCTTACCATTTTTGATGCAGGGTTAATACACATGGAATTAGATTCTCTAATGTAAATCCAGTGGATTCTGCAAGCAGACTGGACCATGGCAGGGCTAGAAGAGAAAAAGACAATTAGTATTACAGCTCGAGAGAGTCCTGCGCTTTCAACTGGAGAAGTCATTGAACACACTACACTAGTTCTTCTTGCCGGTGCTCAACCAGATACAGAGTCCAGTTCAGGAATGGCAAGAGTACGTGCGATGGCCTGCAAGGAGCAACAAAGCTGGGCTCACACTCTGCCATTTCTCCATCCCTGTGAGATGTCACCGATTCCAGCAACTTATTTCAAAGTTGTGCTAAATACCTGCCTTTCCCCAGCTGCACAATCGCTGTACTTGCTAATATAGTACCATAAATACTACTGATTTGAATAGCAGCAAACATTGCACATGACGTAACCTACAATGCAGCGCACTGACCTTGTTTGTGGAGTACTCGAGACAACAGCAACACGGCAGCAGCTGTCATTGCAGGAGAATAAACAGAGATGTCGGTATAGAGCAGCGAAAGTTCACAGATGTAGTTAAAGAGATGGATGGTGTGCCTTTCGAGTGGAGATATTGCCAGCAGCACTTCTGCATAGTCCAGAATGGTAGGCGTCTGTAAAAGCAAATATCAAAATGTACTACACACTGTAGATTTAAGAGATATTCTCATAAATATTGCCATGATAAGCCACAGGAAAAGTCCGCAACTTTTAGTTGAGGACCTACAATTCTAGTCTGCTTAAGTATACAGCTATCATCTGTTTAGACATTCAGAGAAAATGTTTGGAAAGTAAAAGGAGGCATCATTCGATATTCATTTCACAATTTCCTCTTTATAAAACTCCTGGAATGGAGTGTTTCGGTCATGAGGAGAGATCAGAGAGACGAGGTGGAGGTGGAGGAGACCCTGGTGGACATTGATGATGTAGAGTACTGCAAGTATGGTTTATTGGCGAGACTGACAGCAGGGTAACTTCATGGCTTGGTTGTAGCATGGACTAGGCCTCTTGCAGCTGTCCAGGAGAGAAGCCAGATGTGGTACAGCATCCATGCTGGAGTGGGGGCTGGCCTCTCCTGTCAGCGCTGCTCTCCAGTGTTTGCTCAGTGGAAGACAAGCTGGATTGCGTGTGTGCATTTTTCTGCAGACTACTGAGGGCTTGGTCTTGCTGACAATCATCCATGCACCATCAATCGGAAGGAGAGGTCACTCAGGAACTTGGGATATATTATAATTTTTTTCTGCATGATTGTATGTTTGCTGCCATCTTATATGTGCCTTGTGCTGTGTATGACCGCTGGTACAGGTGCACATTCCTTTATCTGAAATTCTGAAATCCAAAAAGCTCTGAAAACCAAAGTTTTTCCACCAACAGCTGACGTCACTCAGGTGTGACGTGGCAGCACTAGCAGAGGCTGCCAGACGTTAGTTGTGGCTCAGCGCTCATACTGGTTACACGTGCATTTGCTGTTCGCTGATATTTTGTGTTCATTGTTGACTTTGTGTTTAATTTCACTGTGAAAATGTCAAAAAGAGCTGCAGATACCCCTATGGGTAACAATGAGAAAAAGAGAAGGAAGCATTTATCAATAACAAAGAAAATGGGAGTTATTGCAGAAGCTTGATAGTGGTGTGTCTGTATGGCGTCTTACTGAAGAAAATAGTGTCGGAACTACCACTGTATATGATTTAAATAAACAGAAAGACAAGTTACTGAAGTTTTATAGTGACAGTGACAGTAATGTTTTACATTTATTCCAATAAGTCATTTACCATGTGTTTGATTCAGTTCGTCTGAAGCTGTATATTTTCATGTTTTTGTTGGAAATAAAATTTCTTCTTGTCATTATTCCCTAAACAATACAGTATAACAATTATTTACATAGCATTTATATTGTATTAGGTATTGTAAGTAATCTAGAGATGATTTAAAGTATACGGGAGGATGTGCGTAGGTTTGGTGTGCCGCTGGGTCTTAAAGTCCACCACACTAAAGGGACTTGAGCATACGTGTTTTTTGGTATGGCGGGGGGGGGTCTGAAATCTGAAAAATTCTGAATTCTGAAATGCAACTGGCCCCAAGGATTTCGGATAAGGGATTGTGGACCTCTACTCTGTTTTATACCTTGGCTCTGTGGAATGTTGTTTCATTTGCCTTTATTCATGGTTATTACATGTTCAAAGTAAATTTGTTATTGAAGTACGTATATGTCACCATATACAACCCTGAGATTCATTTCCTTGTAGGCATACTCAATAAATGCATAATAGAATAATAATCATCATAGAATTAATGAAAGACCACTCCAACTGGGCATTCAACCAGCGTGCAAAAGACAAAATAATGTGAATGCAAAAAGTAGCAGTAATAATAATAAACAAACAATATTGAGAACATGAGACAAAGTGTCCTTGAGAGCGAGTTCATAGGTTGTGGAAATATTTCAATAATAGGGCAAGTGCAGGTTGAGTGATGTTATCCACTGTAGTTCAAGTGCCTGATGTTTGAGGGTTAATACCTGTTCCTGAACAGGTGTGGGTCCTGAGGCTCCTGTACCTTCTTCCTGATAACAGCAGCGAGAAACAAAAACATGGTCGGGGTGGATAACGGGGGTCCTTGATGAGGGATGCTGCTCTCCTGTGACAGTGCTCCATGTAGATGTGCTCATTGGAGGGGAGAGCATTACCCGTGATGGACAGGGCCACATCCACTACATTTTGTACGATTTTCTGTTCAAGGGCATTGCTGTCTAATGATCGTTGATGTTGAATGATAATTAAAGTTGAACTTAAGAGGGGACACAAATGATGTATAGAAAATAAGGACACATTTAGAAAGAGTACACTGCAGAAATGGATTAAATTACCAGAGATGATAAGGTGGAGGACCTTTTATAGTAGAGAGTGGCCAGTACCAGGAATACCGAAATGTGGTGGAAACAGTGCTGCTGACAACACTTGAAGAGATACTGAAGCAAGCACTTGAATTGTGTAGGAATAGAAGGCTATGAATGAAGTGCTGGAAGATGGGATTAATATGGTGGAGCCCTGCTTGTGGTGTGGATAACAGGCTGAATGGCCTGCTTCCCTGATGTTTGGTTGGTTGGTGTATGAAGCCTTGTCTAAGATTTTTATTGCTATGCTGTGGGTATTTCATTCTAGCATTTCTGTAAGAGCAGTCTGTTCTGCTTTCAGCATGTTTGGATAAGGGATTGTGATGTTTATACTTTGGATGACACTACATTCCCATCAGGATGGTGGAATTGGGAGAAGGCTCCAGAGAACGTTGGGCGGAGAGGCTTCTCTGAGGGACACTGTTGAGGATCGAGGTCGTTTTGGCGGGAACTGGGAGAAGACAGGAGAGTAGGTGGCTGAGAATTGCAAAAGGTGCTTTATGCAGATGAATAGCTTGAAGGAAGAAGGACCAGTACTCGTGGGGGGGAGCCCATTTGTTCAAGATGGATTTCGAGTGACATTCGGAAGGTGGTGCATGCTTTCAAGCAGACCGTGGGTCCAGCATGCGAGTTAAAGACAACTTCGAGATGAGCTCCAACTTGTGTGCACATTTGGACTGAGTTAACTGTAATGGGCCCTTTTTCATTTTTTTCTTTTTCCTACTAATTGTTCAATAAAGCTGAAATTTGTAAATATGGTGGTTGTCTCTCGGGGTGCGAGGAAGACTAAAGATTGTGCAGTCATCTGTGGATACGCATGTGGCTTCGGAGCCCGAAGGCCGAAGCAGACATGCGGTTGCAGGTTGGACGTGGAATGGCGGTTGTTAGAACAGGTGTGTACACAGCTTTGTGGCGTCGGTCTCGTGCTGCTGCAAGGCGCTGATTTCGGTCATCCTCAAAGTCAGATGCAGCTTTTCTGGTCAGGTCACGCCACGCATCCCTGTCGGCTGCGGACTCCTCAAGTTGTTGGGGCTGGAGGTCTGCCCATTTGATGTACAATTTCAGATTGTCTTTGAATCTTGTTTTGGGGCGGCCCTGATTGCGACTGCCATGCTCAAGCTCACCGTAGAGCAGCTGCCTGGGGATTCTTGATTTACCCATGCGGATTACATGGCCAGTCCAGCGTAGCTGGGCCTGGAGGATCCTTGCCTCAATGATTGTGCTGTTGGCTCTGTCAAGGACTTCCTGGTTGGTGATTCGGTCCTGCCATCGACCGCAGAGAGCGCATGTGAAACTGCTCCAGCTGTTGATGTGGTGCGGTACAGGGTCCGGGTTTCGCAGCCGTACAGGAGAGAGGTGAGGACCACAGCCGTGTACACCTTGAGCTTGGTTGAAAGCTGTACGTCCTTGTGCTCCAGAACTTTGACACGGAGTTTCCCGAGTGCCTGGCTGGCTTTCTGGATCCTTGCTATGATCTCTTTGTCAAGTGATCCATCACTGGAGATGGTGCTTCCTAGATACTTGAAGATCTCCACATTCTTCAGAATATAAAGAAATATAGTTTCTTTATAATTGTATGCATCAAATAATCTGTTATTTCTTACCGATGGACGATTGCATGGGGGGCAGTAATGACACAGTACACACACAGATTGAGGTTTGAGCAGTCCACTGCTGTTCACTCTGCTGACCCAGGACTGTACTGCAACACACAGCTCGAACCACATCATCAAGTTCGCCGATGACACGACCGTGGTGGGTCTCATCAGCAAGAACGATGAGTCAGCATACAGAGAGGAGGTGCAGTGGCTAACGGACTGGTGCAGAGCCAACAACCTGTCTCTGAATATGAACAAAACAAAAGAGATGGTTGTTGACTTCAGGAGGACACGGAGCGACCACTCTCCGCTGAAAATCAACGACTCCTCCATACAGATTGTTAAGAGCACAAAATTTTTGGTGTTCACCTGGCGGAGAATCTCACCTGGTCCCTCAACACCAGCTCCATAGCAAAGAAAGCCCTGCAGTGTCTCTACTTTCTGCGAAGGCTGAGAAAAGTCCATCTCCCACCCCACCATCCCCACCACATTCTACAGAGGATGTATTGAGAGCATCCTGAGCAGCTGCATCACTGCCTGGTTCGGAAATTGCACCACCTCGGATCGCAAGACCCTGCAGCGGATAGTGAGGTCAGCTGAGAAGATCATCAGGATCTCTCTTCCTGCATTACAGACATTTTACACCACACGCTGCATCCATAAAGCAAACAGCATTATGAAAGACCCCATGCACCCCTCATACAAACTCTTCTCCCTCCTGCCATCTGGCAAAAGGCACCGAAGCATTCGGGCTCTCACGACCAGACTATGTAACAGTGTCTTCCCCCAAGCCATCAGACTCCTCAATACCCAGAGCCTGGACTGACACCAACCTACTGCCCTCTACTGTGCCTATTGTCCTGTTTATTATTTATTGTAATGCCTGCACTGTTTTGTGCACTTTATGCAGTCCTGGGTAGGTCTGTAGTCTAGTGTAGCTTCTGTGCTGTTTTACGTAGCTCAGTGTAGTTTTTGTATTGTTTCATGTAGCACCACGGTCCTGAAAAACGTTGTCTCGTTTTTACTGTGTACTGTACCAGCAGTTATGGTCAAAATGACAATAAAAAGTGACTTGACTTGGGTGGGTGAGAGATCCCAGCCTTCCTAGTTTGGTGGGACTTGGGTCATTTTTGACCCTAGACGTACAGGGATTGAGAAAAGTGGTTTTCTCACTGCTGAGTCCAGTGGCTGTTAGCAAGGGGCTAACAAGTCGATCTCCAGCGATGCCTGGTGAAAAGGGGTTTCAGGTGCAACCATGTTAATATCAGAGAGGGTTTTACCTCATCGCTGATCAGTCTGTTCATTTTGGTGAAATTGGTTTTCTGTATTTTGCTTCTAAGAAAGCAACAGATGTAATTTAATTCCAACAAGTGTGAAGCGATATGTTTTGTGGGAATAAACAGATGTCAGTACAGCAATGAAAGTCTGCAGCTGTAGTTAAAGATATCAATATGTGCCTTTCTAGTGGAGACAAAACTGCCATTCACTGTATGTTCTACTCAAACAGGGACCTGAGGAGTGTCAGTAAAGAGAGACTGAAGAGTCATTGAAAACGGGAACACTAGCAGACGGTGGCAAGGAAGGTATATGACATCCTGATCTTCATTGGCCAAGGTATTGAGTACAAGACCTGGCACTCACAGATGGTTAGGCTGCAGCTGAAGTATTGTATGTAGTTCTAGTCACCCCACCACAGAAAGGATCTTACTGAGCTCGAGAGATTCACAATGATATCGGCTTGAATTATCAGTGGAAATTGGATAGGCAGGGGCTGGAGCAAGGGAGGTTGAGAAGTGACATAAAGAGGTGGTTAACATTATGAGAGGGTAGAGAGCCAGAGAAAGTTAGAGGATACAGGAGGAGGAGGAGGTTGAGAAGTAACATGACAGAGGTGTATAACATTATGAGAGAAGCAATGACTAGGTAGAGAGCTGGAATGTTTTCCTTGGTAGCGGTGTCTAAAGTTAAAGGATATAGGGTTAAGATGAGAGGAAGGAAATTTGAAGTCCTGAGGGGTAAATGTTTTACACAAAGACTAGTTGGTCTCTGGAATGAACTGCCAGAGGCATCTGGACAGGTGCGTGAATGAGCTGAGCAGAGCAGAGAAGGAGATGGAATTAGTGCAGGCAGGAAGGAGTGGTGCAGTTGGGCTGAAAGGCTTGTTTCTGTATTGTATAACTCCATACCTCCAGTGTTCTGAACCAACTCTGCCTGGACCACACACTCCCATTGAAAGGAAGCATGATCTGCTTATGAAAGATTCACATATCAAACATAAAGGAATGTACGTGCGACAGACATAAAATTTGTAGGACATTATGATAAGTTTTTAATTTTTTGCCTTGCATAAGCTCATTTTATTCCAGGTACCATTGTAGTTTTGACTGTAAGCTAATGCCCCTTTGTACAGTTCTACATGCATTCGTATTCACTCACTTTAATTTTTCCTCGAAGCGCAGAAATAATCTCTCCCATCATCCGCACTAGGTCTTCATACTTGTAAGTGTTGTCCGTAAGCCATACTGCTTCACGAATTGTTAGGATCTCCTTACTAATAAAGCTACAGAGGAAGAAGTTTAAATAAGGAACCTGTACAGATTTTGCTGCAGTTCTATGAAGGTAGAATGGGTGTTTGTCAACGTTACCGTGTGCAGATAACCATACAGGCTATCCCCAACAACTGGAGCCTGCCCCTGGGTACAGAGCGCAGCATCAGGTACCGATCGACATTCGCCACAGTGATGTGCAGACACGAGCTGGAGAAGTCCTTCATGCTGGTCACTTCCACCAGCCAATCAATTAAAATATACCTGCAGGAAAGGAAAGTCGTTGGTTACACCAGAGCAATTTCTAGACAGAATCACTTCGTGTACATTTCAAAACAGGATAAAATGGAAAATGTGCGGGTGAGAGAGCACTATAAACAGAAGAGATTCTACAGATGCTGGAAATTTTGAGCAACTCACACACGTAAAAATGCTGGGGGATTTCAGCAGGTCAGGCAGCAACTATGGAAATGGATAAGCAGTTGATGTTTCAGGCCGAGATACTTCATCAGGACTGAAAAGGAAGTGGGCAGAAGCCAGAAGTGTCTCAGCCCAAAATGTCGACTGTTTATTCCCCTCCACAGACGCTGCCTGACCTGCTGAGTTCCTCCAGCACTTTGGGAGACTATTTTCCTCTGTTAATGATTCAAACAGGTCTCCCAAAAGTACCCATTCAGGCTGAACACCTGCATACAATGGGATATGTTTCTCTTTGCTATCCACAGCTTCTCAATGTCAAGGTACTGAGCAAAAATGGAAGAGCCCAAGCAGTTCGATCACTCATACCAACAATCAGAGAAAGACAACTCATGCGGAAAGATGAACTAGAAAAACTCATACTCTCTGGAAAGATCAAGGGGAGCAAACCTAGAGGAAGACCTTGGCTTACGTACATCAAAAGCCTAGCCGGGTGGCTACACATCGAGGAAATGGAAGTCATCCAAAGGACAAGGGATAGATCTATATGGAAAACCATGGTCACCAACGTCTGCATTGGGTATGGTACCTGGACAGATCCCTGAAAGTTCAGTCAGCTTGTTTTACTGATCATAAAAGCATCCAATGTGATGCATATAATTTATAACCATATAACAATTACAGCACGGAAACAGGCCATCTCGGTCCTTCTAGTCCATGCCGAACTCTTACTCTCACCTAGTCCCACCGACCTGCACTCAGCCCATAACCTTTCCTTTCCTGTCCATATAGCTGTTCAGTTTAACTTTAAACAACAACATCAAACCTGCCTCAACCACTTCTGCTGGAAGCTCGTTCCACACAGCTACCACTCTGAGTAAAGAAGTTCCCCCTCATGTTACCCCTAAACTTTTGCCCTTTAACTCTCAACTCACGTCCTCTTGTTTGTAACTTAGGAGATGAAACCCAGGTAACATTTTAGTAAACCTCCTCTGTACTCTCTCTATTTCGTTGACATCTTTCCTATAATTCGGTGACCAGAACTGTACACAATACTCCAAATTTGGCCTCACCAATGCCTTGTACAATTTCAACATTACATCCCAACTCCTATACTCAATGCTCTGATTTATAAAGGCCAGCATACCAAAAGCTTTCTTCACCACCCTATCCACATGAGATTCCACCTTCAGGGAACTATGCACCATTAATTTAATCATTACATAAAGTAAGCTATTTTATTGGTTCATGGCAAAATTGGGTTTTCAGCCACAACACAGGACTGAGAACCCTGCTGAATGTTCTAGCACATGTTATTTCTAATCCACTGATTTATTTATTTACTTAAGAGATACAGCACAGAACAGGTCCTTCTAGCCCAACAAGCCACACCACTCAGCAACTCTCCTATTTAACACTCGTTTAATCACAGGACTATTTACAGTGACTACAAATATAAATTATAGTGACCCTGTAACCGGTACAACTTTGGACAGTGGGAGGAAACAATGGGTGGACACGCAAGCACTCATGGGAAGAACACACAAACTTCTTACAGACAGCGTTGGAATTGAACTCCATACTCCATTGCCCTGAGCTGTATTAGCATCGCGCTATCCACTACACCCCAAATAATACAATGATACAACTGGACATCAAGTTGCTTTAATGACGTAAGTTAAAAAGGCAAGAGAGAAGTGTCCACAAGAAAAGGAGTAAGCTGAGCAGAATAGGACAAGTAAATCCACCTACTATTGATTTATTTTATCTGAGTATCTTCTCTAGAGAGGCTGTTGATCTCATTTCAATTACCTCTGTAACATACCACTGGTGGGAAAGAGTCTCACAAATCTGTTATTGAGGGTCATGAACCCACTCTTACTCATACTCTAGCTCATATTTTAGGAATGGGCCCTTATTAACTGTTTGAACTTTGCATGGTGGAGCATAAACTTTGGCAGAAATTAACTGGACAAGTGATTTGTGCTGTGAATCAACACTACTCATGCAAAACCAAAAGTACAATTAACAGGCAATTCACCCTTAATTTGCCCTTTTAGCCCAATGCAGCTTCAGTAAATCTACAGGCCTTCCCGACATATAGTGAGAGAAACAGACCACATCGATACCAAATGTTCCTGTTCCTTTATTATTCAATTAACAAAAAATTAACAGACTGAAATAATTACACTTACCTCATTGTGTCATTCATGCCTTTTTGTACTTTGAACATTTTTTGCTTGAAGGATGGACGGGAAGACTGAAAAATTTGGGCTACAAGATCTTGAGGGTTAAACTTTAATCCAAACGGATTGCCATTTCCACAGGCTTTGGCTAACATCAACTGAAACAGAATTATAAAGAGGTGTTAATCAATTCAAAAATTACAGCCTGTTGTAAGATAGAATTCTACTATTTTCCCAGAACAGACCAGTGGTACTCTAGTGTTGACATGGTTGGCTGCGGATCTGACCAAGTAGAAGAAAACAGCTTGCAAGTAGTTACGTGCAATGAGGAATTAATATTTTGCAGTGCTTAAGAACAGTAACAGGCTGTGACATTTTGCTTAACATTTTCATCACAACGTTCAGATATAATCTTCTCATATCAGTTGCCATCTAATGGTTAAGACCTTCTTTAGTTTGAACAGAGTGACCAGTTCTTCCAACTGAATTCCACCTCGAAATCACCTTTGCACAATGCAACAGGCACAGAACCAGGTTTTGTGTGAGAATCATTTCCAACAGAAATTCCTCAGGTAGCGGGACATTTCTTTATGAACATTACTTGGATATTTTAATAGAATAATAATATTAAAATCTCTTTGCCCATTGACTTTTGTTGCGTGGTAAAAGAAATACATTTTTTGCTCCTGTAACACTTACCTGTGCTTCCCAGCACCCTTTTGTTGCATAATCTCGCAATTTTCTCAGGCTCTGAAGATACCTCCCAGGATCAGTCACCTAACAAAACAAAAATTATCCATAAATACCCAACGGAAAGTTGCAGGCTGGCACAGGGAGATATGGAAGATCTTCCAGTGTGCTTTTTTAAACAAATCTTATCCAAAAGTGAAAAATAAAGGGGTTGAATTTAAGGTTCAAAGTATTTGAAGAAATTAGAAATGCATCTACCTCAATTTCAAGCCCAAACCTTAGAACCTAAGTGATTGGCTACATCTCCCATTAATCTTTTTTAAATGAGATTTCCTCACAATATGGAAGCTGTGAACTCATTCGATGCATTTAAAATCATCATCACCTACAGTACTACCTGTTCAACCAAAGGCTTTTCTGCACTTGTATGTTACCCACAGGCTCAGCTGTGACAGGGAATTGAACCACCTCACTCAATTGTGGGCTCATGTTTGAATTATGAATCTCTGCAACTCTGGGAAACATTGACTGTGTCAGCTTGTGATCTAGCTACTTCCCTGTATCTCATTAACTCTTCCCCATTTTCCTACGATCCACCAACACCCAAGTCTAATTGGCTATTGTACACTAGTGTATCAGCACTCGAAAGTCACCGGGAGAATGAGGTCAGGTCACCGGAGCTGTGATGTACATTCATGCGCCTGTTTGTGAAGTGAATCTGCGACTCCCTACCCAGTAACCAATGCCCACTTCACGATCCAGCAGAAACAGTCAGTCAGTTCAGGATGCTCGTGCCAAGGTGCTGAAATGATTGACGCGATAACATTTAGCTTCTCACTGGATACAAGAGTTCTCAGTGACAGCTGCTGACAGGGCTCAGCCTCTTGAAAGATCAAGCTGCACATTAGCACTTTCTGGATGCTGGAATAAGTGAACTTTCATTTCAGAAAGGAGGAGTTAGAAAAGATGGAGCCAGAGGATTTTTGCAGACCCAGATGACTTCTTCCAGTTCATCCTTGAAACAGTTTCTTCTATTCTCATGTCTCTTTTCTTTTCAAGGTGGCTGGAGTACTATTGGGAGTACATGATCTGCAGCTGCAGCTCAAACTACAGTGCTCACGGGTGGTGGCTTCGCATTCTTGGACTTGCTGTGTGGCTTCAGGGGTGTGACCCAGTTCCTTACTGAAGTGTCGCGGGAGATTGAAACATCGAGACAGCAGGCTGTGCGCGCTGCTGTTGGGAGCTCCTTTCACTTGACCAGTCTCTCTCTCTGGATGGAGAGTGAGAACCTGTGTCGAGTTCAAAGACTCAGACAAGTGACATAGCAGATTGTAACATCAAAGCTGCTCATCTCCCACTCTCTGCGATATCTTTCTCCCTTGCCTGTCTGAGATGGCGAAGTGTTGGGACTGACAGTAGTTTTTTGATGGTCTCTTTGTGGGCTTTGCTGCTTTGGTGAGGGCTGGGGTTTCGGTTTCGGGGCTTTTGCTGGAGGAAGTGGGGGAAGGTCGATGCTTTTGCTGCTGTGTGTGTGTGTGTGTGTGGGGAGGGGGGAGAAGGGGAAGGGGGCTCTGGGGTTCTAAAGTTCCTGTCACTCAACCTTTGTGTTTTTTTTTAATGTTTCGCGGATATCTGTGAAGAGTAAGAATTTCAGGCTGTATACATTCTGATATTAAATTGAAGACGAATATGAACTTACATCAAAGTTGCTGGTGAACGCAGCAGGCCAAGCAGCATCTATAGGAAGAGGCGCAGTCGACGTTTCAGGCCGAGACCCTTCGTCAGGACTAACTGAAGGAAGAGTGAGTAAGGGATTTGAAAGCTGGAGGGGGAGGGGGAGATGCAAAATGATAGGAGAAGACAGGAGGGGGAGGGATAGAGCCGAGAGCTGGACAGGTGGGCTGAAACGTCGACTGCGCCTCTTCCTATAGATGCTGCTTGGCCTGCTGCATTCACCAGCAACTTTGATGTATGTTGCTTGAATTTCCAGCATCTGCAGAATTCCTGTTGTTTACGAATATGAACTTACTGCTTCTGTCTGATTCCTCTCCCACAGGTGGAATGAACTCGGTAAACAGCCGTGACTGGCAGACTCCTCAAACAATGACACAGCCTCCTTCTGCTTCTCTTCATCCTATAGAGGAAAAGTTCATTTTACAGCATCCTGCTCAAACATTAACGCGTACTTGATGTGCCATGGTACCAATACAAGGGCAGTAACTGAACAGAGAGTGAGCAGTCTGAGATAGACAACTTCAACTCATACAGGAGAATGGAGTGGTGATAGTTAGGAGCTACAGGGAGGTAGTCACCCCTAGGTTACGGAGACCGGTAGCTGGGTGACTGTCATTAGAAAGAAGGGAAATGCACAGCCAATACAGAGTACACCTGCGGCTGTTCCCCTCAATAATTTAAGTTTAGATACTATTGAGGGGGACGATCTACCAGGGGAGTCACAGTGACTGGGTCTCTGGCACCGAGTCTGGTGCTGTGGCTCAGAGAGCAGAGAGGGGAAGAGGACTGCAGTGTTGATAGGAGGTTCCTGTCAGAGGAACAGAGATAAGATTCTGTGGGCACGATAGAGACACCTAGGTGGTATGTTGCCCCCCTGATGCCAGGATCCGGGATAACTTGGATTGGGTCCGTGGTATTCTCAAGGGTGAGGGTAAGCAGCCAGAAGTCTTGGTACACATTGGCAACCATGACAGAGGTAGACAAGGTGAGGTGGTCCTGAAGGGATTTTAGGGAGCTACATGAGGTAGAAAGCTGAAAAACAAGATCTCCAGGGTGGTAGTCACAGGATTGCTGCATGTGCCACAGAGGGCAAGAACAGAATGATTCGGTAGGTGAATGCATGGCTGAGCAACTGATGCAGGGAGCAGGGGGCAGGGGTTCAGGTTTATGGATCATTGGGATCTCTTCTGGGGAAGGCATGACCTGTACCAAAGGGATGGGTTACACCTGAGCCCAAGGGGGACCAATATCCTTGCAGGCAGGTGGCTCACGTTGTTCAGGTGGGTTTAAACTAATTTGGTAGGTGGGTGGGAACCGGAGTGATAGTACCGAAGCTGAGGTAGTTGGTTTACAAACAGAGGGAATGTATAGTGAGAGTCCTAACAAGGGGAGGCAGACAATGGGACAAAATTGCAGTGAACAGAGTGAGTTGCAACGTAAAAGGTAACAAAATCAAAACGGTGAATACAGGGTGAAAGGCATTATAATTAAATGTGGAATATGGAATCTGTATATGGAATAAGGTAGATGATCTGTAGTACTGTTGCAGTCTGGCATGTATGATGTTGTAGGCATCACTGAATCATGGCTGAAAGAAAATTATACCTGAGAGCTTAACGTCTAAGGATACATATTGTATCAAAAGGACAGGCAGGCAGACAGAGGGTGTGGTGTTGCTCCATTGGTTAAAAATGAAATCAAATCATTAGAAAGAGGTGACACAGGGTCAGGAGGTGTTGAATTATTGTGGAGAGAGCTAAGGAACTGTAAGGGTAAAAAGACCCTGATGGAAGTTGTATACAGACTCCCAAACAAGAGTAAGGATGTGGTCTACAAATAGCAACGGGAGATAGAAAATGCATGCCAAAAGGCTACAGAATGGCTTAGACAGATTAGGAGAATGTTCAAAGAAATGGCAGGCAGAAGACAATGTTGGGAAGTGTGTGGTCATGCACCTTGGTAGAAGAAATGAAAGGGTTGACTATTTTCTAAAAGCAGAAAAGTACAAAAAAACTGAGGTGAAAAGAGACTTGGGAGTCTTTGTGCAGGATTCCTTAAAGGTTAATTTGCAGGTTCAGTCTGTGGTGAGAAAGGCAAATGTGATGTTAGCATTTATTTCAAGAGGACTAGAATATAAAGGCAAGGATGTAATGTTGAGACTTTATAATGCACTGGTGAGGCCTCACTTGCAGTAGTGTGAACAGGTTTGTGTCCCTCATCTTAGAAAGGATGTGCTGAAACTTGAGAGGGTTCAAATGATGTTCACGACAATGATTGCAGGTTTGAACGGCTTGTCATATGAAGAGCGTTTGATGGCTCTGGCCACGTGTTCACTAGAATTCAGAAGAATGAGGGGAGACCTCATTGAAACTTACTGAATGGTGAAAGGCCTTGATAGAGTGGATGTGGAGAGGATGTTTCCTATAGTGGGAGAGTCTAAGATCAGAGGACACAGCCTCAGAATAGAGGGGCGTCCTTTTAGAACGGAGATGAGGAGGAATTTCTTTAGCCAGAGAGTGATGAATCTGTGGAATTCTTGCCACAGGCAACTGTGGAGGCCGAGTCTTTATGTATATTAAAGCTGAAGTTGACAGATTCTTGATCGATAAGGTCATGAAGGGATACAGGGAGAAGGCAGAAAAACGGGTCAGCCATGATGAAAAAGCAGCAGAGACTTGATGGGCCAAATAGCCTCATTCTGCTGTCTCTATGCTCTTAACTGTCAGTGGGGTGCAGATTAATCAGCAACAGGGCAACAGCTAAATAAGCACAAATACAGGTTTTTACGGGCCTAGTGAAGGTTGATAGAGAAGAAAAAGAGGAATTTGAAAGCATGGGATTCTACAAACTGTAGGATAGAGATTCTGTAACAGCTCCAAAGATAGAGGGTGCAAACCAGAAGGGAGATATGCCAGAACAGTGTTCAAATCATCAAGCCCAGAAGTAACAAGACCCAAACAAAGGGCTGATGCAAGGTCAGAGAATGATGCCATGCAGAGGACAGTGGAGATCAGGTTTAATTACCACTATACCAACCTCGAAGAGACTCAGGACTTTGGCTAAACAGTAGGTTAGTGATGCCATCTTAGCCTAAAAAACAGACAATAACACAGTATGTAAAAACTTGCCGGATACGTTACAACTCTTGGCACGTGTGGCCAATTAGTTCTGCAAATTCCAACATTCCATAAAGTCATGCAGCAAGGAAACAAACCCCTTGACCCAACTTGTCCATGCTGTCTGTGTTGCCCAGCGAGCTCGTGTGGCTTGGCCCATAGCCCTCTCATATCCATGTACTTATATAGATGGACTTTAAATGTTGCTAATGTGCCCACCCAACTGCTGTTTCTGGGAGCTCATTCCAGATATGCTCTGCCCTTTTTGAAAAGCTGGCCCTGATGTCCCTTTTAAACCTCTGCGCTCTTGGGGAAAAGATGGTGTGTTTGCAACTAGTCTCTGCTGCTCATGATCGTACCTGTCTCTGTTAGGTCACCGCTCAGTATCAGGGAATGGAGACCTCTCCTTGCAGCTTAGTCTACTTCCTTCTCTTACAGAATAGTCCACTGGCCGTTTCAACTCCTTCCTCTATATGTGAAAGTTAATCTAACAGCAAGTAACTTCTTTCCTTTCTGTTACGTACCCCGTAACTGGGCTGCCAAACCAGCAGAAATGGACCACTCAGTTACTGGAACTAAGAAAGTTTTATTAAAGTAATAAGCAACACAGTACTCTAATAGTAAGGATATAAATGCAACAGGTTAGCAATGAATAAACACACATGTACACAGAACAAGGATAATAGGGTCAATCAAGCTCTATCGCAGTCTAGGGGTAAGATGATCAATCACAAGTGACAGAGTTCAGTTTAGTTCAGTTCGCAGTAACCGCCGTCGTGCCGTTGGAGAGAGAGAGAGAACGAATGAATATGCAAATCGGATTCCAAACAGACCTTCGATATTCCTCGCAGTTAGCTTTCGGGCGAGCCCTTTGTAATGTCTTCTGAGGTCACCGACTGTGATCCCTCCATTCCAGACACGATCGTTCTTCAGCGGTGAACCCGGCATCCAGGCAAGGGTGGACACCCACACCAGGTTCCCGCCGACCGTATCTTTCCACCCTGTGCGTCTATGGCTGGTCCCGCGACCAGACCTCCAAAACTCCCACCGACTTGTGGGGGCGCACCGCTTCCAGGGTCTCGTTACCTCGTGGTGTCGTGTGTGGTGTCTCAGCGAACCTGCCCCTTTTTATCCCCCTGCTGGGGTATCGTCTGTCCATCACACTTCAAACAGTTCAGGGTTCAAAAGGAGCCAGTCTTGACAATATTCAGACCGGTGTCTCCTTCCGTTAACATTTCCAAATGCTGCTCCATTGTCTTACTTATCTCTCTCTCCTGAAGACAGGTGGCAGATCAACTGTTGATCCCACTGGTGTCAGCACAGGACAGTTAACATCTTAGTCTATGTGTATTTTTGTAACCCTCTTTCGTCACATTTCACATCCACTAGGATACTATGCATTGTTCCCAATTCTTGATAATTGAAAATCAATAACAATAACAAAGATAAAGACAACTAGAAAGCTTGCTGAAGAACTGGAAAGCAACCAAAAAGGTGAAAATCGATCAATTTCCCAGAGAGGGGAACTACAAGTTACTGTTTTGTTACACAAACCATAAAGAACGAAATAAGTGGATGAAACAATGCTGTTTGGGTGTCACAGCTGCGTAGGGGGTTAATGCGGCACTATTACACTTTAGGCTATTGGAGTTCGGAGTGCAATTCTGCTGCTGCCTGCAAGAAGGTTTGCATGTTCTGCCCGTGTGCACCTGGGTTTTCACTGGGTGCTCCAATATCCTCCCACAGTCCAAAGACATACTAGTTAGTAGGTTAATTGGTCATGGTAAATTGTCCTGTGATT